>NC_046164.1:442677-817587 GCF_011064425.1 Rattus rattus
GACACGTGTTCCACTATGTTCATACTTGCAGCCTTATTTATAATGGCCAGAAGCTGGAAAGAACCCAGATGCCCTTCAACAGAGAATGAATGCAAGAAATGTGGTACATCTACACAATGGAATATTACTCAGCTATCAAAACAATAATGACTTTATGAAATTCATAGGCAAATGGATGGAACTGGAAAATATCACCCTGGTGAGGTAACCCATCACAGAAAAACACACATGGTATGCACTCATTGATAAGTGGCTATTAGCCCAAATGCTTGAATTACCCTAGATGCACAGAACACCTGAAACTCAAGACGGATGATCAAAATGTGAATGCTTCACTCCTTCTTTAAAAGGGGAACGAGAATACCCTTGGCAGGGAATAGAGAGGCAAAGATTACATGGACTGACCTTGGACTCTGACCTCATAGGTAGCATTGAATAGCCTAGTAAGAGCACCAGTGGAAGGGGAAGCCCTTGGTCCTGCTAAGACTGAACCCCCAGTGATCGTGATTTTTTGGGGAGGGTTAATGGGGGAGGATGGGGAGGGGAACACCCATAAAGAAGGGAGGGGGAGGGTTAGGGGGATGTTGGCGAAACCGGGAAAGGGAATAACATTGAAATGTAAATAAGAAATACTCAAGTTAATTTAAAAAAAAGAAAGGGGGGGGGCAAGAATACCCTTGGCAGGGAATAGGGAGGCAACGTTTAGAACAGAGGCAGTAGGAACACCCATTCAGATCCTGCTCCATATGTGGCCCATACATATACAGCCACCCAATTAGACAAGATGGATGAAACAAAGAAGTGCAGGCCAACAGGAACCGGATGTAGATCTCTCCTGAGAGACACAGCCAGAATATGGCAAATACATAGGCTAATGCCAGCAGCAAACCACTGAACTGAGAACTGGACCCCCGTTGAAGGAATCAGAGAAAGGACTGGAAGAGCTTGAAGGGGCTTGAGACCCCATATGAACAATAATGCCAAGCAACCAGAGCTTCCAGGAACTAAGCCACTACCCAAAGACTATACATGGACTGACCCTGGGCTCCAACCTCATAGGTAGCAATGAATAGCCTAGCAAGAGCACCAGTGGAAGGGGAAGCCCTTGGTCCTGCCAAGACAGAACCCCCAGTGAACGTGATTGCTGGGGGGAGGGTGGTAATAGGGGGAGGGGGAGGGGTTAGGGGGATGTTGGCCTGGAAACCAGGAAGGGGAATAACAATAGAAATGTAAATAAGAAATACTCAAGTTAATAAAGATAAAAAAAAAAAAAGAAAAGAAAGAAAATAAAAATTATCCTTTACTCACTGGAAAAAAAAAGATAAAGGTAATCTGATTCAAAAAAGAAATTTAAAATTAATTAGTGAGAAAAAAATGTTTTTCTCATTACATTTGGGATTGATCATATATGTCTTGTGATTTAAAACTTACCTCTAACAAGTTGTAAAAACTTATATGAAACAATTGTACTAGACAAAAGGGTCATATCAGAGATACATCCTCCTTGTACACCACCATTAATTCCACTCCTGTTATTTATTAATACAAAGGCTAAATCATAGTCATCATCATAACTTAGACGTGATTGCCTTTCCTTCCCATTTCCCACCTTCACACAATGACACTATAATTTTAGTAAATGACATTCAGAACTCAAAGCAAATTGAACAATTGATATAATGAAAATTAAAGGCTTACAGAAAATATCTATTTTAGAATAAGAAGGACCTCTAATTACATCTGTGTGTGTGTGAAATGAGAAAACAGAAGCAAAACCAAAATTAAAGGTCAGAGGGAAGTTTTATCTGTTTATCTAACAATTTTGTTCACATGCTTGAAAATGCCCGTATAATGTTTGTCTACATGATAAAATTTCCTTTGATCCTTAAAAAAAAAAGAAAGAAAGAAAAGAAATGAAACCTTACTCTGTTCTTCAAAACAATCTTGTAAGATTTCCAGCATGTTCTGGCCTTGCTTTGTAGGAATGTTGGGTGCTCTAATAAAAAAGAAAAAGGAAATATATCATTTCTGTAAGATGCTTGTTACTTTTTGTCTGCTTGAAAATGTTAATTTTAAATAAGAAAAAATATCTCTACAATTGAACACAAGACACTTGAAAGTCTAAGAGCCCATCAAACCCATCCTATTTGTATGCAATATTTAAAAAGTTATGTAATAACCCACTCAAAGCTGAATATCCGTATCTAAAATTGGATCAGACAATTGCTATATTTCAATAAAAATCCCTGTTTTTGAAAAAAGTAACTTGGTTCTGAATCATAGGCAATTTGAGCTATAATTACAGGCACATATGCGTCTTTAATGAAGCCTTTACAGACACCGGTCTCAACATCTCCAAGAAACATATCTTCTCTGCAACTTTTCAAGTGCACTCTGTATTCAATAGTATTAATTTAATTAATCAATAATTTACGAACGAATAGAAATAGCTTAAATTAAATGATATATTGATTTAATATTACCATATACATATTTACTCATGTTTTTCTGGTTCTATACGTACCCACTCATGTGTTTATGTTTAGAAATGACTAATGTATTTCCACCTCATCCCAACTTTATTGTCTGCCTAGACACTGCTCAGTCTTCCAAATCCCCAAGAGCCACATACCTTAGCATCACTCTTGGGGCTGTCCAAGATTTATATAAATCAAAATTAATTCTCATGAGGTGTCTGGAAGGTACTTTGCAATAAAGAACATGCTACTAGGGCATTCCACATCCCTCACTAGTGTGGACTCCCTGTCTCCCCAGTGATGCAATTGTGGTTTTCATCTTTAAAGCACTATACCCCTGAGCTTGGTCACCTAGAGACTTTTCAGAGGCAAGAGTCTGCTTGTTGTGTGGCCATTAAAAGACGTAAAACTTTTAACTGATTTAATCGACATGGTAGTCAGTAACTATCTTGCGTGGATCATTTCGGTTTCCTTGTGTGTTATTCTGCCCAGTGTATGACCTCTGGAGGCTCACTATCAACCAGAGACAGGATACTGAATGGTTTGGTAACCACAGGACCCCTGTGTCGCCCTTTCAGAAACATATCTACTTCTCACTAACTGCCTTCACTCCTTTTCACATCCTGTCGCTCCTAACCCATGTCCAGCAATTATGTCTTTCATTTCTAAATTTCTATCATTTAAAAAGTAAGCATCCATAGAAATGAAATGGTATAGTATAAAATATTTTGCACTGACTCTTTTTACTCAGTATAATTCTCTAGGAAGTAACCCAAGTTATTACACGAATTATTGCAGAATAATATTCTATGCTATGAACATATTACAGAGTTTAACCATTTCCCTGAAGGACAACTCGATTTCAGTATAATTTAGATATACGCCTCTAAAAACGGCTGACAAACTTTTGTTTAAAATTACTCTAAACCTTTAAATGTTTCATTAATATCAAAAACACCAATTTTACATAATTTCTTACATGGCTAGCTACACTTCAAATAGCTAAATTATATATAAAACTTTTATAGCATGAACTGTCACTTTATTATCCTAAGTCATATTTTTGCCCACTAAGTAATTTTACTAGTATACAGAAAAAATATCTGTCAAACAAGAATGCAAGTTCTTTATGGTCTAAAATTATTGAAACAAGTATACTTCACTAATATTACCATTTTGTGCTATTAATATTTCAGTGTTCAGTGCTTCTTGTTCATGATTCTATATAAGTAATTTTTCTTACTTCCACTAAATTATTATACAATTTGTGTTAATATTTCTCTCTTTTATAAAATAATTAAAAGACCAAACAATCAGTGGGCATAGAAATTAATCAAAGATAACAACTTTTTTTTGTTCTTCAAATCCATTTTCTAAAGATGAACATAAGTCACCTCAAAAGTTCAAGTATAAACATGTTACCTGGAAGGCCGGCAAAATCTTCTGTGGTAGTTCTTTAGATGATCCTGAAAGAAAAGTTTATTAGTTTCTTAAACTACAACCAAATACAACTCATCTTCAAAGTAATCCCGTACAATACACAATTAATAAGAGAACACATTTTTCATGCACTCATTTAACAAGTATCTGTCAACTGCCCAATATAATACCATAAAGAATTCTAGGCAGGCAAGACGGCTAGTAAGGAACTTGCCCCCCACAATCCAAGCTTCGATTCCCGAACCCAAGTCCAGGTGGAAAAAAAGAACTGGCTCCACCAAGTTGTCTGTTGTCCCCTGTTATCTATATGACCCATGAGCACATACACACACACACACACACACACACACACACACACACATACATACATACACACACACATATACACATACATACAAACACACATACATCCACACACACACACACACACACAAACACACACACACACACATACACACACACACACACACACACACACACACACTGTATAAAATAGCAAGGCATAAAACAATAATAAAAATGGACTAGAAAACCATACACCAAAAAAAAAACCCCATAATTTCTGAAAGACTGAAAATGGAGCAAGCATGATAAATAATGAAATTGAACAAAAGCAGCAGCAACCTAAAGAGCGGAATATCCTCAATGAGGGGACTCATCTGCCCAGAGAAAAGCCACAGAAGGGCAGAACAAAGACCTTTAGCTAATGCAGGAGTAAGACAAGCAAACAGCAGTGGAGCGATCCCCAGGCACAGAGATGCTCATCTGTAGTTCCAGAACTTGCAGAGACACCGCTTGATATCAGCCTGGGATGTTCAAAATAGTGAGGCTCTGCCTTAGTAGAAGTAGGTAGGTGAGAGCAGGTCTGTGTTTAAAGCATTGTGTAAACTGATGGCACGCCATGGTAGCATGCAGGGGAAAGTTCTTATTGTAGGTATGACTTAGAACAGCAAAGACCTCTGGAAGAGTCCAGAGGGGAGGGGAAAAGTAGACTGAACATGGCCAGCAGACTGGACATGGCCAAGGCTGTACGCAAGAGAGTGAGAATAGCCAGGGATCAAGAATAGAGGAAACAGTGAGAGAATCAGGAGCAGAGAGAGAGAGAGAGAGAGAGAGAGAGAGAGAGAGAGAGAGAGAGAGAGAGAGAGAGAGAGAGAAACAGTGAAGAGCAGGGTTAGAACTAGGAAGGGCAGCATGTGCGATGGAAGTAAGAAGGGCCACTGAAATGTGTACCAGGAACTTGTGATGCTAAGAGAGCCTGGGTGGCACCATGTGCTTGGTACACTGACAGGCACCACAGAGAGCCATATGTCCTTTCTGCCACAAGGGAAGTAACTCTTTTTGGTAGCAGGGAGCCAGCTTCAGAAGTTCCTGAGGAATGCTGGCTTTTTACTTAACTGCCAGAAATCCTCCTATAATCCAGTAGAGCTAATTTCTGGGTATCTGGACTGCCTTTGGAGTTTGAAGAACTGGAGTTTCCTTTGGACGTAACAAGGATCCTTATAAAACAGATGACCTACAGCTGCACATCTCGCAAACAGCATCCTGATGTCTAAGTCTCGAAAATGATCAACACCTGTATATTACTAGACATTTAAATCTCTAAAACAGCAAAATGTCCCACGAGAAAACTTAATGCCAAAGGAAAAAAAAAAACGGAGAAAACTTAAAAATAGGAAAAGTAATACTGTTGTGGTTTGCCTGAAGTTACTGTATTTTGATGCTAATTCCACTGCCCCAAGGACAGCTGCCTAGTCAAGGACTCAGAACTCAGGTGACTTCACCAGAACCTCTCCATTGAATTTGTAAAGTACAGGTGAGGGGCAGGTACAGGATAGAAGGAGGCCTGTCATTGGAGGAGAAGGAAAGATGGGTGGGAGAGAAGTTTGAAGGAGGAGGAGGAGACTAGGACAGAGAGGAGAAGAGACAGAAGAGGAGGAGGAAACTGTGGCAGGACGACCGAGGCTGACGTAAAGATTCTGCTCTGTGTATTTACAGGTTGTTATCAATGTTCTCAAGGGATGGATGGTACCGGACTTTGTATGTTTAAGTGGGCAATTATATCTTATCAACTGGGTCAAATATTATTGTGTTGTGTGTTCTTTTATGTGATGGTTTGAGTGTAGGAAAGTGTGCGGCGGCAGGAGACACTGGGCCGCCAAGGAGTTAGGCTGTTTCCGCCAAGATATCTAGCAGATATCTTGGGGCACGGCGGAGCTGGGCCTAGCGAGGTAAAAGACTACTTTTTATATTTTTTATAATTTTACAACAACACTGAGTCACTACAGTTTCCATCGACAGGGATACCTACACTGTTTGGTTTCACCTACTATTATTCATACTGAATTGCTTAGGAAAGGAAGAAAATACAAAGCAAATTAGATATTAAGACACATGAAGGGCCATGGAAATGGCCCAGTGGGTAAAAGCACTACTATTCTGAAGGGCACTATTCTGAAAAACACTATCCTGTCAACAGAGTTGGATTCCCAGAATCCTTATAAAAGGTGAAACCAACAAAGACAGCACATCCCCACTCCCACCACCACAATAAAAAAGAATGGTACCTCATGAAACAGAAAAGCTTCTGCAAAGCTAAAGACACCATTTATAGGACAAAATGACAGTCCACAGAGTGGGAAAAGTTCTTCCCAATCCTACAGCTGACAGAAGACTACTATCCAAAATATATAAAGAATGTGGGAAATTAGACACCAACAACCAAATAACCCAATTAAAAAATGACCAGAGAATTCTCAACAGAGAAACCTCTTAATGGCAGAGAAGCACTTGAAGAAATGTTCGGTGTCATTAATCATCAAGGAAATACAAATCAAAACAACTCTGAGATTCTACCTTACACCAATCAGAATGGCTAAGATCAAAAACTCAAGAGATAGTACATGCTGGCTGAGGAGAAAGAAGAACACACCTCCATTGCTGATGGGATTGCAACCACTTTAGAAATCAATTTGTTCGTTTCTCAGAAAATTGGGAATAGTTCTACTCTAAGACCCAGCTATATAAGCCACTCTTGGGCACGTAGCCAAATGATGCCCCACCGTACCACAAGGACACTTGCTCAACTAGGTTCATAGCAGCTTTACTCATAAGAGCAACACCCTTGATGTCCCTCAACGAAGAATAGATAAAGAAAATGTGGCACATCTACACAATGGAATACTACTCAGCTGTTAAAAACAAAGACATAATGAAATGTGCAGGCAAATGGGTGGAACTAGAAAATATCATTGTGAGGTAACCTAAACCCAGAAAGACAAGCATGGTATGTACTCATAAATGAACAGTAGCCACGAAGTACAAGGTAACCATACTATAATCCACAGACCAAAGAAACTAAGTAATAAGGAGTGCCCAAGAGAGGATACATGACTCTCACTCAGACGGGGAAATAATACAGAGGGGGATGGAGGCAGGAAACTGGGTGGGAGAGGGCATGAGGAGAACAGAGATGGGGATTGGGTATGGGGAGAGGAAGGCTGCAGAGGGCTGGGAAAGAGAACAGAAACTGGTGGGGGCATCTCTGCCGTAACTGGAGACCTGGGGGGTGGGGGAGGCACAAGACTCGCTGGAGTCTATGGGGGTGATCCTAGCAATGGAAACTGAAGTGCCACCTCCTGTAGCCAGCCAGGCAGGCCCCAACCCACACACCAAACCTTTTGAAATTTGCCCTGCCTACAAGATGTGCAGAGATAAAGATGGAGCGATGGAGCTGAAGTTGAGGGAACAGCCTACCCCAACCTAGGACCCACCCCATTTGAGGAAGCCAACCCCTGACACTATTACTGATGCTCTGCTCTGCTTGTCAACAGGAGCCTAGCATAACTGTCTCCTGAGAGGCTTCATCCAGCAACAGATGGAGACAGACGCAGAGGCCACAGTCAAACATCAAGCAGAGCTCGGGGGCTCCGGGACTCTTCCATAAGAGTAGAGGATAGAACTGACCGGAGGAGGGAAGAGGTGGTGTTAGGGGGAGTGGGAGGTGGGGGGATGGGACACTGCAGGAAGACCTACAGAGTACAGAGTCAACTAACCTGGCCATAAGATTGAACCACCCACCAAAGAGCATGCGGGGGCTAGACCTAGCCCCCCTACACATTTGTAGATCTGTTTGATCTTCATGTTGGTCCCCTAACAGCTAGAGCAGGGGCTGTCTCTTTGACTCTATTGCCTGCCATTGGATCCACTCCCCCTAGCTCAACCGGCCTCAGTGGGAGAGGATGCACTTAGTCCTGCTTCCACTCGACATCCAATTGAGGGCTAGTACTCAACCATGGGAAAGAGGGGTGTGCTGGGGGGCGGGGGGAGTCTTCCCCTTCTCTGAGGGGACTTCGACTGGGATGTAAAGTGAATTAATTAATTAATTAATTAATTAATGAAAAAATAAACAGGATGAAGATTTTGTCTTGAGATAATTTCTTTCCAGAGCGTTTATACCAAACTGTGTGCCCATTAGCACACAAAAAGCTGTGCCAGGAATGGAGTTTAGCTGGTAGAAATGTTTCCTAGCATTCTAGAATCTCTGAGTCAGATCCCCAGAACCCGTAAACATGAGGTGGCGGTAAACTTTCAATCCCAGCATTTACAAAGAATGGACAGGAGAGTTTAAGGCCAGTCTGGGAAACATGAGACTCTCTGTTTCAAAAAAAAAAAAAGGGGGGGTGTACCAAAAGTTGGACTTGGTGATCTTGCAGACCCATAACCCCAGTACTTGGAAGGTGGATGCAGGAGTTCAAAGCCATCCTTGCCTACATAGTGAGTTCTTGTTGAAGGCCATCCTGGGTTACACGAGACACTGTCCCAAAACCAAACAACAACAAAAAGATATGCCAGATAAATAAGACAAAAGCTTAAATAAAAATTCTTAAAGGCAAAAGTCCATAATCTTCATAAAGTGTTTAAAAACAAAAGATGGAATCTAGGGAGCAAACTAAAGGAAAAAAAATACCTAACAGTTTGGCTTTGTTACAAGCTTTCTCTTAGTGTCAAGATTAAACCTAGGACACATAAGTTCAGGAAAAACTCTTCAGCACTGTATGACAGCCCCATAGCTGGTATGTTTACAATAGTCCCAGCATTTTTTATTTAACGGAAACGTTTAAAGCAAACACTCAGGTCTCTTTCTGGTATTCATCAATGTGAGAAATAAACCCAATCCTGAGAACGTTAAAGTACACAAGCTTCCAAACCTCAATTTATAAAACTTCTATGTTCAGCAAAATTGAAGGATCACAAATCTGCACCCTGCAATGTTTTGAAACATGAACCCCTGCACCTCTTCGTCTGTTAAGCAGGGAAACTTTTAGGACAAAATAGGTCCCCTGCTCATGAACACTGAGCATCTACTAGAATGTCAGTGACTTAGGCACACTTAAAAGCAGGTGGTCACCAAGACAAATACAGCTCCTTAACTCTGAGTTCTAATTTAAAAAAATATTTATTTAAAGTACAAACAGTCAACTTTAATTTATCCTTCAATTGATATCAATTTAAGTTTCTCTGCTATGATACTGCACTTCTCAAAAACAAAACAAACAAAAAAAAAAACACAAAACAAAACTGTGCAATAGTTTTTTGGTTTGGTTTGAGCCTATACATATCCACTAAGTGTTCTGGAACACTTCCCATCCTCTCCATCGTCCACACCCCAACTCCAAGCCTACTCTGGCAAACACAAAAGTTCCTTTGAATATGACAAAATATGTCTAAGGTAGGAAATTATCTTGAAAACCCTTGTATATAAAAACATCTGAGAACATTCTCCAGCTCATCCTTCCATTTATCTTCTAAATAGACGTCAGAAGTACAAAACTCCTAACAGTCGTAGGGTTATAATTGGCATATGATAATGTACAGCGGGCTTTGTTAAGCTTCATTCTTTATGGCTTTAATGTTTCTTTTCTCTGATCACGTGCAACGTAAATAATATACATGATTTTGCAGAATACACACTCTACTGTCTTTTCATACATGTTCAAACATACGCACACACACACACAACTACATAATAGGAAACCATCAATGAAGATTTTTTTTAAAAGAAAAATAGAACTGCTAGATTAGGACAGAAATAAGGCATAGTAATTATAGAAAACTTGTAATGAGTATCGAGTGTGTCAAGAAACATAAAAGCTGCAAGTTATGGTCCAGGTCAAACATTTCGAAGTTGGCACCTTTCAAAATATGGTTGCCTAGTATAAAGCTTTATCCTTAACAGGTGTCCCATAAATATTAGACTCTTCACATAAAATAGTATTTCGACAAATAACGTCGAATAAAGGGTTTAGCTTTGTTTTGATGGAGAAATTAATACTTGAGGTTTTCCAGACCATCAAGGCTGACTGACTTGTACAATAGTCATGACTATTTGGAAGACTGCAGAACGGGAAAAGGCTGAAATGTTGACACTGGAACAAGCTCTTCAGAGAAAAAAAGCAGGCACGGATGAGATTAGGATGTACAACCTTGGGACTACCAGTTCAGTCACTTCAGGTACCGGTAAACAATCACATCTGATTTGTGACCTGTGCAGTTTTCAATACACCCCGACAAGCCCCACCCGACTCTGGCCAGCGGGACAAGGCACCCGCCCCATCCCACCCCTCCGCACCTCTCACAAGCCGGACGCAGCCCCCGCCCCGCGTCCCGATCGCTCGAGCACGAGACGACCGGCTCATCGCGCAGGCCCGACCCAGACCCGCACTTACCAGATGGAACGAGGCCATGGTTCCCGCCCACTAGGCCCAACGGAGGCCTGAGAGGGAAACCCAAGCAGGCCAGGGTTCCAGGAGGTTAAAAATCACTCAGCTAGCGTTAGATTGCGGACGGAGGCTTCCCAAGAACCGCCAGACCTGCACTTAAGACTCAGCCCTGAACAGCAGAGACCAGCCTGGAGGGAAAAAAATTTTCAAATGAGCCACGCATGCGCACAAGCTTAGCTCAGCCAACTTGACAGCGGCCGTTGCTTGCGTTTTCAGATTCCCGCCCTTGGCCCCGCCCCGTCTCCTGCTATCCACCTATCAACCCGCCTTTCTCAGGCCGCCCCGCCCTCCCTCCTGCGCCTTGCCTTTCTACTGTCGTTCCACCCTCCCACCCATCGCCCCGCCTCTCGCCCATCGCACCTCCTCTCGCCCGTCCTCCTGCCGCTCGCCCGTCGCCCCGCCTCCCTCCCGTGGCCACGCCTCTCGCCTGTCCGCACGCCTCTCGCTGGTGGGCTCACCCTTCCTTTTGGTGAGCGCTGGGCGCTCCTTCCCTCCTGCGTCTCCTTTCTTCAGCCTCTTTGCTGCGTCTACCGCTACTTGTATCTGAAAAGCAGGTATTGAGCACCACCTGTGCTCCTTGAGATAAATGTGTAATAAATAATACATCCCAGCAGTTTTATTACGGATTAATAGGTAATACTAAAAAGGATTAGAAGTAGAAATTGCTGGCGTTTTGAGCGGATAACTCTACGCAGATTCGTCAGCTACAACCAGTCCATCTATGCATTATCTCAGAAAATGTCTTCGATCTTTTTCAAGTATTTAGAAATTATTTATGAAGCATCATTGCAAGCAGAATGATTGGCATAAATTATATGTATAACAGTACAACGAACATAGATCTTTTTAAGAGAAAGTGGCTGCTTCTGTCTTATGCGAAAATTGGAAAACAAAAATACACACGGATGTGTGTTTTGTCTTCTCCACGTGACTCTAGGTGACCGACCATACACAAGTCACCTAGAGTCACGTGGTCGCGCCTATTTCCTAAGGAGACAGAATGCAAAAAGTAGATAGATAGATAGATAGATAGATAGATAGATAGATAGATAGATAGACAGACAGACAGACAGACAGGTAGGGTCAGGAGCGATGTCTCAGTGGTCAAGAGCTCTTGCTGCACTTTTAAAGGAGCTAAGTTCGGTTCCCAGCACCCACAAAGCAATTCAATCATTCGTAGCTCCAGTTCCGGGGGATCTGACGTCCTCGGCTGGCAACAAGCACGCAGGCGATGTCCTTGCATACATGCAGACAAAGCAATCGTTCCTATAAAAAAATATTTAATTGCAGATTATTTTAGAATGATGGAGTTCAATACGAGCTAAATGTGCTCATGATGTCTGCCGAGCTTGCCAGTCAGATCCGCCAGAGGGCAGCAGAGGTGCTGCAAACCTAGTTACCTAGTCACTTTGTCCTATTCTCCAAGGGGAGGCAACCGAATCCAGGCAATCCATAAATTGTACAACAGCTACTATTAGATACATGTCGAAGAGGAGTCAGCTGATCCCAGCAGCTTAAATAGAGGCTTTCTCCTGTGTTGAAAATAATTTTGAGACTGTTTTCCTTAGTTGCAACGGTGCCCTTCGTGGGAATTTTGAACAAGACCTGTAACTAAAATGTAAGCGAACAATACTGAATTGTCAGCATGCAGACATTGAAGAAGCAGTTGAGAGTGAATCGACTCCAGAGAGTCACGTCAAAATGTTCAGAGTAAACATGGGTTTTTTTTGTTTTTTTGTTTTGTTTTGTTTGTTTGTTTGTTTGTCTTTTGCTTTGATGCCTTTGGAACCAATAAGCTTAAGTAATCTATGAACTCCAGGAGAATAAACAAAGTGAGGGTTTGAGTTTCTCCGCTGCTCAAGA
The DNA here is from genome assembly GCF_011064425.1 of Rattus rattus. Taxonomy (NCBI): domain Eukaryota; kingdom Metazoa; phylum Chordata; class Mammalia; order Rodentia; family Muridae; genus Rattus; species Rattus rattus. The sequence goes on from NC_046164.1 coordinate 455,240, forward strand.
CACAGAGAACAGCACTAATCGAGAGGATGTAAATTCTCTGGTAGGTGATGCCATCCAGGATGACTTCCTCCGTCTCCCTCTGTATTATATATGTGATGCAGCCCAACCTGAAGACCTGTATACAGCTGAAAATATTCTGCCCTCCTCTCCCGCCTTGCCCCGCCCTCCCCCTCCCCGCAGCCGCAGAGTATAGAGTATGAAGCTCTTGAAAGTCCAAGCGAAACTTTCAGAAAGGTGGCATCAGACGAAATACTGAGGATGATTGAACAGGACAGCCAGTGACCTTTTGTCATCAAATTGCTAACCGTCCCCAGAGAATGAGGAGAGGAGAGCAAACCTCCACCAGGTTGAAAGCATCTAGTTTCTAAAGACCTCCATCAAGTTTACAGCCCAGAAAGGCATAACGGGGAAAGCGTGCTGAGACCTAAAACACGCACCTTCACCCCTGAGTACCATCAAAACCAACCTGCGTTCACAGAGCTTAATTTCGAATTCTGTGAAGGCAACAGTCATTCATGCGTGTTTATATATACTTGCCTTACACATAAATGACTTCCAGATTTCCCTGATGGTGTTATAGGGGAACTGGCACACTATGACCTAAATTTGGATCATCCGTAAATATTTGTCCACTCAAAATGACCCTGGAAAACCGTAAATGATAAAATGCCAAACTTTATCTCAAAGGTAGTACATTAAAAAATAAGAGTGTTTAAAAGAGAGAAAATACAGAGAAGAACTACCAGCAATGTTATGGGGCAGAAATGGCCGGTAGCTGGAATGGGGGGAAATGATTTTATTGAAAAATATGTTGAGAAGAGCAAAATGAAATCTCATCATGGTACACTTCTGATGTTAGAATAAAATTTCGATAATTCTATAGCCAATGAGGGACTGCGTTAGTCTAGGATTAATTTAAAAGATCAAGGATCTGTAGCCAATCGTTCAGATAAAAACCCATGCATCATCTGACATTTAACAGCTTAGAGACTCGTGGAAGGAATGATAAAACAGTGGATCTGGGGGCGGGTTTGGGGGGTCAGGGTCAAAGAAGCTTTGGATTTAAAGCAGTCACGAGGCAATTGAAAAATTAGGAACCTGATAATAATGTTGGTCTCTAAGAACATAAAGGAAATGCAATCAGGAAGTCACGGTAGTTACAAAACTGCCACCTTACGGAAGCCTCCGTGAGTCCTACGCAACACCAAGACCGCTCACTGCTTCTGAGTTCAGACCACCTCACACCCAACACAATACACACCAGCACAAGTGCCGTCCCCCGTCTAAGCTGTCAACACTCGTGAGCTAGTGAGCGGACACCGTACCCTCCCATCCCATTGCCATGGAAAAGTCAGACACTTGTGAATCATTCCCGCCTTTTCTTTGGTAGGAAAAACCAAAGGCAGCAGGAAGAAATGATTCTGCTTCTCTTCTGCCTTGTCAATCATACTGATTCTTTCCAATCTTACTTGGAAAGATATTGGAAAAGTGCAGAGCGTTTTGTTGTTGTTGTTGTTTTGTTTTGCTTTTCTACAGTAAGGAACAGCAAACTAGAACAGGCAAAATGGCTGTGAAGCATCCATCAATCAACTGCTTCCTCCGGCAGCACCAACTAAATGATCTTAAAAGAAAAATAAAGACTTGACTCTTGTATATATTGAGTTTGTAGTGGTAAAAATATATTTTCTAAAAATCTGACTAATACAATAAAATTATTACTCGATCCCCAAGGTATCTATTATTCCCAGTTCCGAGTTTCTGTTAAAGCTAACCGTAGCTTGTGATTGACCTGATTTGGGAACTGGTGTTCTGTACCTTTTTGGTCTCTGGGTTAGACTTTTCTGCTTTGTGACCGAACACCTGAGGAAACGACTTAAAGGGGAAGGGTTTTATTTTGCTCATGGTTTCAGAAGCGTCAGTTCCTTATGACCAAGAGGATATAGCAGCAGACACACATACTGCAGAAGCCAGGGAGCAGAGAGAAAGAATGCCTACACTCACCCCCTACCCCCTTTCCACCTGCGTCCTTGGTGTGTGGGACTTTCAGAGGGAGTCTTCCCTCTTAGTTAATCTTCCCTGAATATTTCCACGTGGGCATATTCAGGATTTACATATCTTAACTGATCTAGGATTCCACAGCCACTTGTCAGACAAGAATCACAACCTCAGCTGGGTGTGGTGGTGTACGCCTTTGATCTCAGCTCAGGCAGGCAGATCTTCTCTAGTTCAAGGTCACCCTGGCTTACAAAATGAGTTCCAGGCCAATCAAGCTGCATATATATATATAGTTACAAATTGCATTATAAAAATAGTAGGAACATATAACTAAGAAGAACTCTTAGCATTTAAGAGTAATGCTTCAGGGCTGGAGAGATGGCTCAGCAGTTAAGAGCACTGACTGCTCTAACAGAGGTCCTGAGTTCAATTCCCAGCAACCACATGGTGGTTCACAACTATCTGTAATGAGAGATCTGATGCCCTCTTCTGGTGTGTCTGAAGACAGTGACAGTGTACTCACATACATGAAATAAATAAATAAATCTTTAAAAAAAAATAAGAGTAATTCTTCATACAATACTGATACTAATAATACTGACAAAATGCTGTTAGCAAATTAAACATGTTTATGATTTATTTATTATATAAGTACACTGTAGCTGTCTTCAGACCCACCAGAAGAGGGCATCAGATCTCATGATAGATGGGATGGGTGTGAGCCACCATATGATTGGTGGGAACTGAACTCAGGACCTCTGTTAGAGAAGTCATTGCTCTTAATCACTGAGCCATCTCTCCAGCCCACAAATTAAATTCTTAAATAGTGATTCTTCCCCCTTTTTTCTGGCCCAAATACTTCAGGAAATCATATTCTGATTAATAAAAATTCATTGTGTCAATAATTACTGGGTAAAGGGAGAGGAAAAAAATCCTACACTGATTACCTAGGACACCCTGGGATTCTATTACGATTTTCATTTTCTCTACTGAAAATACTTTTATCCTACCACACTCAATAAAAACTGACTGGAACTGAGACAGTGAGACGTGTAATTTATTCATGTATTCCAATTTGTGGTTAAAATTAAAGCTGGTTTTTTTCCAGTTATGTGTTGTAAACACATATGTTCAAATACATACCACATATATACACACACACATATATATTGTTTCATATTTATATAAAAAATATATTTACATATTTTATATATGGGAAATTTTATATATATTATTTTACTTTATTTATTTATTTATTTATTTATATGTTTTTCAAGACAACAGCTCTGTCTGTCCAAGAATACATTTGTAGACCAGACTGGTCTGAATTCAGAAATCTGCCTGCCTCTACATTTCAAGAGCTGGACTAAAGGCATGTATCACCATGCTGGCAACACAATTGTATTCAATTCAAACGTCTTTTAATTCTATTGAAACATATTGTGATGCATGTGATGATAAACCAGGAAATATTAAGAGCCAGAAATTAGGAAGTATATGATGAGGACTGGACATTTCTATTCATACTTTCTGGCTCCATCAGTACTAATAAGGAGATAATGAAGTAATTCTTCCTCGATAACAAAGATTTCCCCAGGCCCTTGAAGGATGAGTAAGAATTAACCAAGTAGATAACAGACAGAAGGGCATGGGAGCACACAGTAGGGAGCTATGTGGAGAAAGACCAAGGGCTTTGAGGCATCTAGCAGCAAGTGGAGGACTGGAGCAGTAGGTGCTTGTTGGTGAAGGGGCTTGGCCTGCTTGCCAGTGTGACAAATAGTGTTGAATAAAAGATGAAAGAAGAAATCTCAAAATCAGTGAGGACCCATCATACTATTTTAAAGATGGAAGCGTTTTAATCAGTTTGTATTTCTCATGAGTGAGGAAAGAAAAATAACGGGGACTGGTCAGTCTGTTCAAACCCTCTGTGATAGGATTCCCACTGTAATGGGGCCAGGGTACAATGGTGCAGGAAATACCGACAGGTATAACTGACTGAGAATGTTTAAGACAGATTTTGAACTGTATAAGGTTTGGGGGAGATGGTTGAAGAAGAAATAAGTGACTCTTGGTACATTAAGGATTAATTTTGGGTTGGGGATTTAGCTCAGGGGGAGGGCGCTTGCCTGGGAAGCGCAAGGCCCTGGGTTTGGCCCCCAGCTCCGGAAAAAAAAAAAAAAAAAAAAAAAAAGGATTAATTTTATTATGTGAATGCTTCACTCCTTCTTTAAAAGGGGAACAAGAATACCCTTGGCAGGGAATAGAGAGGCAAAGATTAAAACAGACACAGAAGGAACACCCATTCAGAGCCTGCCCGACATGTGTGGCCCGTACATATACAGCCATCCAATTAGACAAGATGGATGAAGCAAAGAAGTGCAGGCCGACAGGAGCCGGATGTAGATCGCTCCTGAGAGACACAGCCAGAATACAGCAAATACAGAGGCGAATGCCAGCAGCAAACCACTGAACTGAGAATAGGACCCCCGTTGAAGGAATCAGAGAAAGAACTGGAAGAGCTTGAAGGGGCTCGAGACCCCATATGTACAACAATGCCAAGCAACCAGAGCTTCCAGGGACTAAGCCACTACCTAAAGACTATACATGGACTGACCCTGGACTCTGACCTCATAGGTAGCAATGAATATCCTAGTAAGAGCACCAGTGGAAGGGGGAAGCCCTGGGTCCTGCTAAGACTGAACCCCCAGTGAACTAGACTGTTGGGGGAGGGCGGCAATGAGGGAGGATGGGGAGGGAACAACTATAAAGAAGGGGAGGGGAAGGATTAGGGGGATGTTTGCCCGGAAACCGGGAAAGGGAATAACACTCGAAATGTATATAAGAAATACTCAAGTTAATAAAAAAAAAAAAAAAGGATTAATTTTATTTACAAATCGACAGACCAAAAGAACCTTCATGGTTTGATGAAATGGGATTGATTGATTGATTGATTGCTTACTTTTTTAGATGGTAAAAAAAGACATACTTAAGCAGATGTTTAATTAGCGTAAATACTTCTGTCTAGGAGATTAATGGACATACTCCCAAGTTCAATACTTGAGCCCTCACATGATAGAAGAGAACTGATTGCCACGAATTGTCCTCTAACCTCCACACATGCATTGTGACATGTGCACACTTGACCCTACATGCCTATTAGTACACACACACACACACACACACACACACACACACACACACACACAAAGTAAATGTCAAAACATAAAAAATATTCTTTTCTGTATTTTTCTGTAAGCCATCTTTCTCTTTCTAAAACACTGTGGCCACAACTAGGTATGATGACATAAATCTTTAAGCCCAGCACTTTGGAGGCAGAAGCAAGTGGACCTCTGTGAGTTTGAGACCACCCTGGTCTACAGAGTAGAATTTTAGGCTAGCCATGGCTACAAATCAAGACCGTGTTTTCAAAGAAATAGGATCGATACAAAAATATTCAACGAAGCATTTTTTAATGGCTTACAGTTTATTTAAGTCACATCTCTTAGAAATAAAGACAGAGTAATAACCAAAAACGAGAGCTGGGAGACGCAAATGTGCCTTTGGTGTTGCTCCTAAAGTCTCTCACTTTGCTGCACCTGCTCCTTTCATCCTTAGATGATAATCTGCTGTTTATTTTGTTACCATAAACCTAAGCACATGAAGTTTACACAGAGGTCGCCTTTTAAAAGTTGGTCTGTGCCTGATCTTTCTTACTTCACAAAAACTAAAGGGGGGGAGTGTGTGTGTGTGTGTGTGTGTGTGTGTGTGTGTGTGTGTGTGTGTGTGTGTGTCTTGTTGGTGGAAGAGCTGGTGGTTAAAAAGCAAGTTGAGACTTCCTCTTTGATCAGTCGCCTTTCCTCTCAACACTACGGAGATTTCATTTTGTTTGAGGCTGGATAGAACTGAAAGCAAGCCAGACGCCAGAGCAAAGGGTATGATGGCTAAAAAGCCCCCGAAACCTGCCCCTCGTAGGATCTTCCAGGAAAGACTAAAGATCACTGCTCTGCCCCTGTACTTCGAAGGATTTTTATTAGTCAAGCGGTCTGATTACCAGGTAAGTGTGTAGATGATGATTTTTAACCCTGAAAATTTCTACTTAACATAAAACTTATCTCATGGCAACAAGATGCAAAGAAGCCTCCCTGTTTCTGTTTGGGTTATACTCTCTTCCCTGAGTTAGAAGAATGATTCTAACTTCAAATCAATGCACAGCTTAAAGATATATATATATATATATATATATATGTCATACACATATGCATGTATTATAAGGTTTCTAATATTTAGACAAAATTTAAAAATTCAATGGAATCTTCAAAAGATTCTTTAAGCGTCACAAACGATTTTCTTTAAAGAGGAGTATTTTATATGTTCTCTTCACAATTTACTGCTATGCTTCAGTGGTGAGAAACTGCATGGAGTTGAGGTGATTTAATGATAAAAAACTAAGCAACCTAATATTAGTTATAATGATGCCTATAATGATCACATTGTAAGAAATGGTAAACTTTCATAAACTTGTAAATATTTGATGTTGATCTAAAATTGTCTCACTACACATTCTGAAAATACTGGTCACAATATTGATTTTAAAAGAATATTCAAGGTTTTATTATAAATAGTGAATGCATTAAGGTTCTTTTCAGAAGTACATTTGCTCTAAGAAAACTCACGAAGCATTTCACATATTTTTAATTATAGAATCCTAAGCTACAGTTATAAAAATGTATTTGCCTTTGAAGTTGTAATTGTGGACAACATAAAATAAATTATGGAAATTAACATGAAATTATGTTACTAAAGAAGTAAAGGAGACACTGGCGTAGGTAAAATTATATGACATTTTCATATTGGATGAAGCTAGCAAGGTTTTAAATGCCTTCAGAAATAACAGTGAGCGCTCAACGAAGATGATAAGGTGAGGTTCAGAGGCATCATTAACATTCATGAGAAATTATGAATATGAAAATATTGCAGTAGGACATTCGTATTTTCTACCTACATAGTAAGGTCACTTACCTTTTGAAGGTCGGGTTGTGATTCTTGCCATTGCTGTTAAATTTGCAAATATAAAAATAATAAATTTGCAAACCATATTCGAATGTTGTTGCTGTTGTTGTTGCTTTTGTTGTTGCTTTTGTTGTTGTTGTTGATTCTACACAGGTCAGCTACATGCTTTGACTTCACCAGATGTGGCATCAGCTGAAAGTAAAATTCTAGTTGGTAATTTAAACTTGTTTCTTCCCTGATTGTCTTCCCAAAGTATTTATAGTAACTGTGTCTGTTACCCAGACCCTTCAACTGTTTAAAGAAGGCATGGGCTGGCAAGCTTAGCCAAAAAAACACTTCCACATTTTTTAGAATATCAGTAAACCATGTCTTCACTTGATATTTCCTCTACGTACAACTCGTGACCTTAGGAAGATTCCTCCATCTCCCCTTGAACTCAGTTTATTTAATTATTAAAAAAAAAGGGGGGGGGGAGCCAAGGATACTACTTGCTTTGGCGTAATATATTATTATTTCTTCTGTACTCTTCATTATGTCTGGGATAAGTAAATGCAGTGCTGAATCAAGTTATTTTTCAAGCAACATTGATTGTACATGTTTCACCAACAAACACAAAAAGAGGTTTCGCTTGGTGGGAGTTATGACCAACTCCTGGTTTTGCTCAGAAAAGCGTGTTTTAAAGCAGAATGAATTATACACTCATCATTTCTTATGAGGACTGGGGATTATAGCTAAATGGTAGAGCATTCTCTAAGAGGCAGTTCAGCCCCAGCAAGATAATATAAATAATTGTAAAAACGTAGGTATGTGAGAAAAAATTGTTTACACATTTGAATTTATTACCAAGTTTTTTTCGCTCGGTGTCAAACAGAAGAGGAACCAGAGATGACAATGTCAAAGTATTGAAAGATGAAAATCATAATTCCATAAAATGCAGGCTTCTTTCACACTTCAGATTTATTTTCTTCTTGTTTTTGTAGATGTTTGCTAAGGTCCTAAAGTCAGTTTGAGGTCTACAAGTAAAATTGCTCAAAGGAACACCGTAGAGCCCAGAGACTTAAACACAGAAGCAATGAGAAAAACATAAGGAGAATCAGTGACGTTTCTGCAAAACTGGCAGCAAATTCCAGGGTGCATTTAGAGCTAGGTGATCTGGGAGAGCTATTACCAAGTCATCTGGAGTGCTATGGGATAAAGGACAATTTGAAGCTATGCAGAGTACTGAGCCCCTGCTGAAAAGAATTCAGAAGACTGAACTAGAGAAAATGTGGTTTAAGGGTAACATGCTAAGAAAGAGATTACAGGTCGAGAGGCTCTTGTTACGAGGTTTTTTGTCTCTTGGTTTTGGTTTTTTCAGATCGTTTAAAAAGAAAGTACAGTGCTCCACCACCAGGGAAATGTATCAACATGTGCTGATTTTAATATACTTCTAGAAGGACCCTGAATTACAGGCCAATAATCTATGAAAAGTATCTTTCAAGGGAAAGATATGGGACGTTTTACTTGAACTGCAGTGTGAGGAATTTAGGTTCACTAAGAAGGTGTATTCAATAATTAAACCACAATCAAATATAAAAGGCATCACAGTTTTTATAAATTGGGGTTTAAAAAAAAGCAAACTTTCCTGAGACTTTAAACACAAGAATGTTCAGACAATTGCCCGTCATTCTTTCCATCCGTGATGTGCACAGCTTACTGTGTTAAAAAGTGTAACCTGTCCTCTTAGCCTGTGTGATGAACATATTGTAACAAAGTATCACTTCTCTGATGGCCCTCACATTTATCAAGCTTTTCGTGTTACCTCCCATGTCCCGAAACACAACTCCCACGTACCTCTTCTGGGAAAACATTTTGGACGTAGATATCTATTATGAGAATATGAACATATGTATCTCTGTACTAATAGTCTATAAAAAGTATTAAATGTACGCATCTTTTAGAACCAGAATGCCAATGACCAGCTTTGGCATCCACGTGGCAGGTAAAGTGAGGCAGGCAGCCATTGGCAGTCAGTGCTTAAAGCCGCTAACGAGGTTGGGGGCGGGGAGGTGTCCAGATACCTACGAGGGCTGCTGTCAAAGGCAGCCAGCGATTAGAGAAGTTACTCGGCAGACTTTTCTCTGAGGGAATAAAGCTTAATTTACTGCAGCTGGCACTCTCTGTGGCCTGAAGCCTGGTTTACATAGTGAGTTCTAGAGAGTCAGAGCTACATCGTGAGACCGCGTCTCAAAAACAAACAAACAAACAAACAAACAAAAAAACTAATTAATGAAGCTTGAGCCAAGTGAAATGGGAGTCTGTCTGACTAGGTTATTTTCAAAATTTTAAATTTAGAATATTATTTTTAAAGAACTCGTGGAAATGTGAATCTATCAATAAACATTTACTTAGTGAATAAAATATGTTCTTTAAATGTAAACTATTAAATTGTTTTATCATCAATCTATATATCCCCTTAGTCCATGTCAATAGTAAATGCTGTTTCATGAACCCGATCTGAGTTATGTCCTTTGCTGAGTATGTTAACTTTACGTATTCGTGAAGTCCCTCCATCTTTCAGAGAAAGCAGATCTATCCAGGTCCTATGATCTCTGATATGACCCTGTCAACCACGGGACCTTCCTCTAAAGTTGAAGAAATAGTTTTAAATTAATGAGAAGAGCTCCAGAAGTGATCTAGTTAAGAACAAGTCAAACATTATACTAAAATAAGTTTGAAAAGGATTTACCCAAGAATTAACTGCAGGGAGAAAGAAATGAATGGCTCAGTGGTTAAGACCAGTGGCTGCATTGCCAGAGGACATGGTTCAATTCCCAGGACCTCTACAGTGTCTCATAACTGTAATTAATGCCAGCCCAGGAGATTCAGTGTTCTCTTCTGGCTTTCAGGGACACCAGACACACAAGTGTTGCTGATAAAATACATGCAGGAAAAATACTCATACATATAAAATAAATATATCAATTTTTCTAATTGACTGCAAAATAAAGCCATTAAAATGTGGGTAAACTTCATTTAAGAATGTCATAATGATTATATATGTGGCGATTTAAAAAAATTATGTGAAAATTCAATGAATACTCAGGTGTGGTGGTGTGCACCATTAATCCCAGCACTTGGGAAGCAGAGGCAGGAAGATCTCTGTGAGTTCAAGACCAACATGGTCTACACAGCAAGTGTCAGGCCAACCACAGCTATTTAATAAGACATTGACTCTAAATTAAAAAAAAAATAAAGCAAGAAAAGAAAGAAAGGAAGGAAGAAAGAAAGAAGAAGTAAGCAAGCAAGCAAGGAAGAAAGAAAAGGTATGTTTGTGTGTAGTGTGTGTGTGTGTGTGTGTGTGTGTGTGTGTGTATTTGATGTGTGTTTATGTGGTGGGTGTTTGTATCTGTGTGATGTTTGTGTATTGTGTGTGTGTTTGTGTCTGAGTGTGTATGTGTGTGATATGTGTTTGTGTCTGTGTGATGTGTATGTATGTGTGTGTGGTAGTGTGTGTGGTGTGTGTGATGTGTGTGTGTGGGTGGTGTGTGGTGTGTGTGTGTATTGTGTTTGTTGGTTGTGTGTGGTGGGTGTGTGTTTTGTGTGTGTGTTTAGTGTGTGTGTTGTGTGTGTGGGTAGTGTGTGTGTTGTGTGTGTGTAGTGTGTGTGTGGTGTGTGTGTGTAGTGTGTGTGTGTGTGTGTATGTGTGTGTGTGTGTGTATGTGTAAGTGGCTCAGTGGTTAAGAGATCTTCCCAGTACCCCCACCAGGCAGCTCACAACCTCCACTAACTCCAGTTCCCAGTGATTCAACTCTCTGGTCTCCTTGTTTTACACCAGGAGTACACACATACACAAATAAAATAGATAATTTTTAGGCAAAATGTGAAGGATAAAGAATAACTTTACACGTACAATTACAAAAGATAAAACAGAAGGTTAAAAGGTTGAGTATGCCCTTGTGAAATGGTGTCTATGATTTCTTTTCCCCAGGACTACGAACACTATTGGACGGAGCTGAGAGGAACCACACTGTTCTTTTACACTGACAAAAAAAGTACAGTCGTAAGTAGAGCCTGAAACGGTCACCTAGTTCAGCCTTTTTTATGCCTTGTCATATAATTCATTATCCACTTTTTCTATCATCCTCAAGTGAAGGCATTCAAACATGTACATCTGAGGGGACTATCACTTCCCTGGACAACTCAGAGGGCATTAGCTCATGCTTTTAACTTTTCGTTCTTTTCTTCCTGACCTAGATAATAAAGACTTAGTTTAAAAGTAGAAATCTTGGGGTTGGGGATTTAGCTCAGTGGTAGAGTGCTTGCCTAGCAAACGTAAGGCCCTGGGTTCAGTCCCCAGCTCTGAAAAAAAAGAAAAAGAAAAAAAAAAGTAGAAATCTTAGATACATCGCTAAAACTGCTTAATGCAAAATGATAGCTTCCGTGTCTCAAAATTGTGGAATGCAGCTATGTTGTGGAATGTGACTGTAATCTGAAAGGAACCAGATGATTCCCATAGCATTGGAACATACAAGGCCACGATTTAATTTTCCCAGTCAAAAACAAATAGACTTCTAAGAGCTAAGGTATGAGGAGGATGAAGAAGAAGTGATTATTTAATTAATCCTTTAAAGAGTAAGCTTTTTTTTATAGTGTGCTGCAACTTTCCACTGATGTCTAGAAAGCAAAGACCCTGGCCAAAACCTTAAGTGATTCACAGTAACCACCTTTGCTTAGAACACTTCAAGGGACAGTACAACTTGGTGACTGGGAGCCTGGCAAGCCCAGAAAGATTGCCTGGTTTTCGCAGTGCTTAGTCCTGCCATTGGTAACTGGGATCTTGAGATAATTACCTAACCTCTTTCTGTGACTCACTGCATAAAAAGGGGCACAGTAGAAAAACAAATGACCTCTCGAATTGGGCAATTTGAAGAACGTTTAATCAAGTCATTATAAATACGCAAAGCAGTGGGCAGAATTTAGAGAAGTCACACGCTTAGCTCTTAGGCTAAAAATAATGTCATACGAGCACATGAGGTATGAGAGGGAAGAGTGGGAGAGCGCATACTCAAGGGGAGCATGACACTTGATTGACGGATCAGCTGCATAGGGCACTAAACCATCCTCCCGGCTCAGTCTCCTGGGTGCTGAGACCGCAAATATGCGCACCACCAGGCACTGTGGGATGGCTAATTCCTAGATTAGGTTGCGGCCAGAAATGGCAGATCTGTGAAAAGAGGTCCCTTAATCATGACATTGAAAAGCCCCAGTTCAGCTCATACTATCTCCTCCCAACCTCAGGAGGCTCTGGGCCATTAGACATCTGAAGTCCTGTTGTCAATTTTAAATGACTGTGCTTAAGAGATCTCTAAGACAAAATACCTCTAACCCGTAAGCCCCACTTACCTAAGGACAAATGACTTCCTGGAATGCTGGATGTTCATGAAAAAGAAGCCACACGTTTTCACTTCTGTTTATGAGCTTGGTTGCCCCAACTGCACAGGACATGCATGATCTCACCTAGGCAGAAGCTATGCTAGGATGTATGCTGGGATGTAGAAGGTATGCTAGGATGATTGGGCAAAGGCAGAAAGTGTGTAGCCTTGTGAGTTTTGCCTCTGTAAGTTCCTGGGTGATGTAACTCTGCATCGTACACTGGAATCTGGGTAGGGACCAGGGCAGTCTTTAGTAAAGTTTGCTTCACATTTGGCTAAGAGATTGTGGTAGTGGTAGTATTCTCCCTTGGTGCTATCAACAACTCCTTGATCCATATTTATAAATGAAAACTGCCAAGTTTAAGGATTAAGAAACTGTAGATGATCCTACTTACCTGGCAGGGTTGATACCATCATCACCAAGGTGGTTTTCCAAGGACAAGCCTTCATCCTTGTAGCCTAGATGTGTTAACCCTTATGATTTCCCCAAAGGTGCCAAATGTGGGAAACTGACTGCGTAATTCATGTTAGTGAAGAACTGAATTCACATTTTCCTCTAAAAACATTTTTTATACATAATAAATATACATGAAAGAAATTGTACAAGATGATATCCCTAGTAAAAGGGGGTGTAACCCAGGTATGGCCTGTGAGCCCAAATTTTTAGGCACAGTGCCACAAAGAGGTCACAACAAAAGGCTCTACCTTTGTGCACCTACCAGTTCTGTTAAAGGAGGATGAAAGATACTTGGGAAAGTTTTCTGGGTGATAGTCTCAGAAGAAACTCCAGGATAGACCAGCTGAGAACTGGTCTATTTGTGTGGTCTATGGAGGGGAACAATTTAATGCTGTCTTTACATATCTAAAAGGCTTAGAGGACATCATGTGGAAAGGTCATTGAATTTGTCTAGTGTTATACTAGAGAAAAGAATTCAAGACCAGTGGATAGGAAGTAGCTAGAGAAAAACTGACTCAAAGCACAGAACACTTAGGAGGGCTGCCTCAGCAATGGGACTTAAATGTTATTACAGATGTTCAACTTGAGGACAACATGGAGAGCAGATTCAAACAGCTTGGTTGGACAGATGACCTCTAAGGCTCTTTACAACCTACAGTTAAAAAAAAAAGATAGGACTCCTTTTCTGTAATTGGTGTATCAGGCACTGTTTGTTACAGCACAGCTCATTGAGACTAATCTGGACATACCCAGAGCGTTTAGTATAAGAAGGGCTGCCTCTGGGACAAGCAACAAGCCGTTGCATTGTACCTTCGTTTGTAAGTGGTTTACCAGTTGTCCAGATGGTGAACACTCCTGCCATAACTGATTCAACCTATCGATGTGACTGTACTGAGTGTGGAGTGTGAAGAAATGCACAGCAGCACTGATGCACAGTATTTAGGCCACAGAGAGCAAGGATGTAAATAATGTTGATACTATAGATAGTAATATATTATAATTAGAAAATGATGAAATTTGAACTTTGACTATATTATAAATTTTATGTTAATAAAATATTTCATTTAGTGGTATGTTAATATAATTAATTTTTAATAACAGCTATTGTTAACCAACTGCAAAATTCCCAAATATTTAAGAGGAGTCTTGGAAATTACTATGGGGTTAAAGTCAGCACACCACCCCAAGATGCATTTTACATACTCTCTTGTATTGCGGAAAGCAGGTTACCATGCAAATAAGCTTAAAAACTATGATCTTCCTTCATGTTAGAACAAATGTATCTTACCCAGGAAGTAATTTAACAACATTTTCCTTTATCTTTGCAGTATGTTGGCAAGTTAGACATAATAGACCTTGTGTGCCTTACTGGCCAAAATTCAACTGAAAAGAATTGTGCAAAATTCACTCTTGTTTTGCCCAAAGAAGAAGTACACCTAAAGGTGAGCAAGGAGAAATTGCAATTCATAGAGAGCAAAGGTTGTACATCGATTTTGCCTTTTAACACTCCATAGCTGGAATGAAGAAGAATTACAAGAGGAGCCCAGTCGTAACACTTTGCTACTATTTTTTTTTTCTTGCCAAGGGCTTCAGGGCTCTCAGTTTACAGTTTAGAAAGAACACAGGCAACTGTTTAGTCTATAAGCACAATGAAACCTTAGACTTCTATCCTCTGACAAAGTCAAGGCTCTCACCTGGTGTTTTACAAGGTTGTCCTTGAATTAGCAGAGTGAGCTAAGAAAAATTCCCCAACGATGGCAGTCATAACACAGAGAACAGCTTGGGATTGCTAAAGATAATATCGGAGAAGTTCCTAGGAAGCTGCCGGCTGACTTAGAGAGCTGTAGCAATCAAATGTTGAGGAGTAGAGGTCAAAATTTGCTACTGTATGCAGTAGCCGTGTATCACTGGCAAGTTACTCAACCTCTCCGTTCATTTGTTTCTCGAATTAGAAATAAGTCTTTGCTCAAATGGAAGGTACCCTCTGTGGCCCACCTGGGAACACTTCATCAAAATTGTAACCTGTTCCCCCTAGCCTGCTGTTGTGGTCTGAATGAGAATGACCCCGCGGGCTTCTTATGTTTGAATGCCTGGTCCCCAGCTGGGGAACTGTTTGAGAAGGATTAGAAGGATGAGGAGGTGTGGCCTTGTACATCATTGAGGATGGGCTTGGAAGTTTCAAAAGCCCACGTCAGGGCCAGGGCCCAAGTCCTTCTTGGTATCTGTGCCTACTGCCTGTGGATCAGGGTGTAAAGCTCTCAGCTGCTTGTCCCATGCCATGCCTGCTTGCTTCCTGCCATCATGTCCATGTACTAATCCTCTAAACCTGTCAGCGAGCCTCTGGTTAAATGCTGTCCATTGTAAGAGTTGCCTTGTTCACGGTGCCTAAGACCCACCCATTCATTATGCTATCAGTTTGTCTCCTCTGTTCTACATTTTACTGTTCCTAGTTGTTTCTTTCCAACAAAATCAAATGTACTGTCACACCGGCCATTTATTCTTCCTTGCTCTATTTCAAACTCCACGAGAATGAGAATTTTTTTTGTTTCCAATATCTACACTTAAAGATATGTATCTTTTAATTGAACGGATAAAAAAAAAAGCATAATAAAAACGCCACCTCTTGCTAAGTCTCCTTGAAGATTTTCAAAGGATAAACTTACAACACCATAGAAAGATCTTAATTTGTTTTATAGTCTACTAAAGAACCAGATGTGTTTTATTCCACATAATAAAATATTTCAATTAGCTGAAAAGAAGAAATTAATTTTACAGACAAGGGAAACTAAAACAAATTTAAAACCAGTACTAAGGTTAGTTGCTCATTTCAAAAGCTTCCATTGTAGGTAAAAACAGAAAGACAAATGATAGAAAAATGATTGCGATCAGGTTACTTCAGGCTACTTTTTTTTGGACACAGAGGAAACAAATTGAAGTTGATCTGTATGGGAAATGTGGTTGTTATTTTTTTTTAACTGATCTCTCAAGAAGGCAAGATAACATTTAGCTTTGGTTTAGTGATGTGGAACATCAGCAAAGACGGTTCCATTTTTATTTCTAGTGAGGATCATTTGGGACCTCAGTGAAGAAACCTAGCAAACAATGGCCACGCATAACCTTTCTTCAATATGATTAAGGAGGTAATACCTGTCGAGTGCGTAGATAGATGCACTCTGGGTTACGGTCACGTTGTTGTTTGACTCTGAGAATGCTAGGGAGCTGGGAATAGCTTCTAGAGATTCTCCTCTCTCTACCTCCTATTTTGCCAGAGGCACACTAGGATTATATGTCTCAGTGTGCCCAACTTTCTGCGACTTCTCGAGGCTTGAATTCAGGTCTTGACACTTGTGTGACAAATGCTTCATTCACCGAGCAATCCTGCTCCCAGTCACCTATATTTTTGCTTGCCAATAAAAGAAAACAGGACTGAAATATTTCATGATAAATATGTTAATTCTAAGCAAAATTGAAGTATTTCTCCATGAAGCTGATTTTATGCAGTTTAAATTTTTCAAATGATCTTATTTAACAAAGTTCCTGAACAGAAGAAAATCTTGCTTCTCTCTCTCTGTCTCTCTCTCTGTCTCTCTCTCTGTCTCTCTCTCTGTCTCTCTCTCTCTCTCTCTCTCTCTCTCTCTCTCTCTGCATGTATGTGTGTGTGGTGCATGTGCATGTATGCATGGATATTTGGATGTGCATGGGTGCACTTGGGTGTGTGTGCTCATGTATGAGGGGGCTAGAAATTGACAGCAGACATTTTTCTCACTCATTCTCCATCTTATACATAGAGACAACACCTTTCACATGGACCCCACGGCTTCCCAATTTTACGAATGTAGCTAGCCAGCTTGCTCTAGAGATCCTCCGTCTGCTCCTTCTAGGCACAGGGATGGCAGTTAAGCTGCCACGTACATCTGGCATTTTTCTTGGCTCTAGAGGTCCAAATTCTGGCCTTCATGCTCACTTGGCAAATGCTTTAGCCAAAGAGCCACCACTCTGATCTGAGATCTTGCTAGCCTTTGATGGCGAACCTACATTGTCAGAAATTAATCCAGTGAAATTCTTGTTATTTAAAGTTAATACAGATCATTCATTAATTGTGTACTTTCTGCTTTATCTCCAGACAGAAAACACAGAAAGTGGGGAAGAATGGAGGGGCTTCATTCTTACAGTAACAGAGGTAAGGGGCCATCTGCTTCTTTTGCTGAGACAAGGTGTCAATAGCCCATGGTGGTTGCAAACTTATGATTCTCCTGTCTCCACCTCCCAGGTGATAAGATTAGCGCTGTGAATCACCATGCCCACAGAAGCTCATTAAAGTCTGCTGCTCCACCTGGTTGTAAACTAGTTGTCAACACCTGCTGCAACCGTGTACATTAAAGTGGCTGGGATGTAGAAACTAGAAAAGGCAGATAGAAATCCATGCTTTTGTTTCTAAAAGTCATATTTTTTATCTCATTTTATCTGGTGGGTTATGAGTGCTGTTACCAAGCACAGCCTATTTCACCTTATGATAACTACTCTGAAGTAATTAGTACTGGTGGGCAAGGGATGAGGGAGATCGCCTTCATCTATGATTTTCTGCTCTGTAAATGTTTAGGGCATGGCATGAACTCACAGTCTGTAAATGATTTGTTAAAATGTTCCACTGTTCTGATACTGCTCCAAGACGGCATAATGAGGAACTAGACTTGGATATGAGAACAATTTACTAGGACATAGTTCGGTGACTCAATCAAAACCACACTGCTAGAAAAGGTAGTAGTAACAAGAGAACCAACTACCATAACGTTCTTAGGCCTTTAGCAGAGGAGCCCAAGGAGCACAGGCTGCCCTTGTTGCTTTATTTGACAGACTACAGTCCTCATTCCTGAGTCCCAAGAGTCTCATTCTGAGTCTTAATGAATACACAACAATAGGAATTAATGAAATAGTAACTAAGCATGGGACTGGACACAGGCATGCACGCAGGCACGCACATATATCACCTGATGAGTACTCTTGTTCTGGTGGCCAATTATAAGACATGGCTGCCCCCATGGCTAGCTAACATGACAGTTAGGAAAATGTTGTACCATACTTCCCCAGAAAGCATAGGTTGTTCCCAGCTAAACTTTGAGATGTGGATACAATTAACCAGACTTTACATGGATAATGGAACTCAAAACACATTTCTAGAGAACAACAAAACTAATATGCAGAGAAGAATCAAATGTGAGTGGATGGCTAGACACAGAGCACAGTGTAAACCTGTTGATCCTATGCCCACCAAATCCATGTTGTCACAATAGTGTGGAGCTTTTCCAAGATAACTAGTGTGAGAATAAGGAATCTCCTGGAGATCCTAAACTTCCTAGGCATTGCAGAGGTATCCGAGTTCAGGATGAGAAATGAGAGATTAGCTGAGTGTTGGTGGTAAATACCTGGTCTACAGAGCAAGTTCCAGAAGAGCCAGGGCTATACAGAGAGACCCTATCTTAAATCCCCCCAAAAAAAAGCAAACAAAAAAAAAACAAAAAAATACTCGCCCCCTCAAAAAAAGAAAAGGAAGATTGAGAGATTAGTTGCTACTTAGCTCATAGTAAAAATTGTATGTACTTTGCCCTGAGACCAGATCAAATATGATCTCGGCCAGGCATGGTGTTAACACACCTTTATTCCCAGCACCTGGTAGATCTCTGTGCGTTTGGTATCAATCTGGTGTTCAGAGTGAGTTCTAGGACAGCCAGGACCACATAGAGAGACAGTGTAGAAATAAAACATACAAAACAAAACAAATTAACCTAACTAAACCAAGCAAGCAAGTAAGTAAATACTCTGTGCAGGTTCTAGTTGGTATAGGAGCAGTACTATAATGCCCACGTTAGACTGGAATCTATTTATTGTTCTGTCCATTTGTCTCTGGCAATGGCTAGACATTCAGTCACTACACATAAGCTCCTCTCTATTAAAGCCAGTATTGCTATTCAGCTGCAGTTTTAGTTTGCCTACTGTTTTTTAACTGGTTTCAGTTGTCAGTTCCTCAACACGTGTCACTTCTACCTGGACAAGTGATTAGACTGCACGAAGTCTTAGAGAGAGAAAAGAAAAGAAGGACTGAGACAGACCAACTGCCAGTCATGCCTGTGGAGAAAGAGAAGGAGCCAATACAAGGCTATGCGGATGCACTGAACCCCCTTCCCGAGTAAGTTTATTCATTCAGTTAAGACTAATGGCTAACTACCAGGTAGCACTACCCACTGGAACTTGCTACAGCAGGGATGGTAAGTATCTTGGGGATCCATCGTGAGCACCAGCCACACTTCCTCTCTTATGTCATGATCAACGTCGTGCAGATTTGAACTAACTCTTACCACAGAGGAAATCCCCTTCCACCCACACATGCAGACTAAATAGATATCCTTCCGGAGCTCAAACCTAAATTAAAGTTGCTATGAAGAAGGTCGCAAATGGCCCAGATGCGTGAGACCCTATAACTGGATTATTTATCATCGTCTATACTAAATATTTCTAAATTCTTAGAATATTGTATTCGGTTGGTTGATCAGTGAGCATTAACGTTGCCTTCTGAGGAAAGCCTTGTGTAACCTGTTCATAAAAAGGAAAGAGACAGCAGCTGGATTCTGCGGCATCCCTCAAATGTCTTCTTTCATGAGGAAAACATTATGGGCCTTTTCCTTTGGGGATCTTGGTGCTCTTGTCGTTAGTGTCCTGGTTCCATGATGACATTAGTTTCTGAGGCCCAGTCCACTGCGTTAAAGCTGTTGGGACCTGCTCATCAACCCTGCCAACTCCAACCGGACAGAGGACCAATTCATAGAATAAAAGTCACATGGACCGGTTCTTTTTATTTCACCCCAGTACAACAAGAAAGTAATATGTCCGTTACAGATAAATAAAGAGGAGGTTAAAATTAATTCTTGTCCCTACACGCAAAGATATTTGCCAATAATGCTTTGGATGCATAATATACTCTGTCAAAACTTTGCATGACCAGTTCATTTCACTGAATATTCCATGTATTATAAAATAGGAAGTGCTTAATTTCTTAATTTTATGTGTAAAATACTATGGGTGTCATTTTAACACAAGTTATAAACCAGGCATGCCTTTAATCCCAACACTCAGGAGACAGAGACAGAAGTAGGCAGGTCTCTGATTTCAAGGGCAGTTTGGTCTACAGAGCCATACGATCGGGGCTATATGTCTATACCGAGAAATTTAACCTCAAAACATCAAATAACAAAACAAAGCCCTTCAAACAACAAATCAAATCAAACAGTCAGTTCAGACACAGTCTTAATGTCAGTTGTTTAAAACAGAGCCCCACTTGGCTGAGGTGGCTTTAATCCCAGCTCCAGGAAGACAAGGCAGGTAGATCTCTAAGTTTAAGGCCAGCATAGTCTATATGGTGAGTTCCAGAGCCATCTCAAAACAGATAAAGCCTTAGAGAGAGCCTTAGAACATGTTGGAGTCCTGCAAGGAAACCAACAATTCAGTCTAAGACCTGTCATGAATTGAAACGGGAGCTACGCTGTTAGTGGCCCTAAGTTTTCGATGGTTATCATGATTACACATGAACTAGTGGATTTCTTTTCATGTTCTCTATGTTCAAAAGATAAACGCTGTAGCTCTCAAGTTATTTAGGTAGCATTATTTTCAAGTAATTATCTTCATCAGGTTTTATTTTAATCTTTTTTTTTTCCTTTTCATCTCACATTTGTAGATGTTTTTATGCAGTTTCCCGGAAAGAAGCAACTGAGATGCTGGAAAAGAACCCTTCTCTGGGAAATATGATCCTGCGGCCTGGTAGTGACAGCAAAAACTACTCCATCACTATCCGGCAGGAGATAGAGTATGTTCAATCTCCCCTGGCTATCGTATTGTCAGTACCCACTGTGCATTCTCTTAGGGCTGCAAATATTAGCACAAGAATGAGAAGCAGTGTAACCTAAGCAAAGCTCTCTCCTTAGTGTGTGTGTGGTGGGGGATAAAGAGAACAGACCTGTGACTGCTATTGTTTAAAGTGCAGTGTTCATGAAGGCAGTTAATGGATATTGAAGCAGAGACTCAAAAAAGTGAGGGAACCAAACCATGCCAGTACTGCAGGGGTGGGGCACATCCCAGGCAGCGAGGGTGCATCCCCAGAAGCAAACACCTCACTTGTTCAGGAAACAGAAAGAGGTCATCGTGTCTGCGTATTTTACCAACAAGTAGACCCACTGAAGAGCATCTTCCTAAAGTCTATAATAATAATAATAATAATAATAATTATTATTATTATTATTTGTATTTCTTTATTAATTAATTTATTTATTGGTAAAATGGTTTTCCCTTGATAAAGTCAGTAATACTTAAATGCAAGTATCAAGGCAGAAGAGCTAGCTCAGTCAGGAGGTGCTTTGCAAGTGTGAGAATCTAGTTAAATCTGCAGAACTCATGTGGGAGAGAGAGAGAGAAAGAGAACAAAGAAAGGAAGAAGGGAGGAAAGGATGGAAGAAGGAAGGAAGGAAGGAAGGAAGGAAGGAAGGAAGGAAGGAAGGAAGGAAGATAATGACACGTGTTTGTAATGCTTCAGTGAGAAAGTGGGGACAGGCAGATCCTCGAGCCTTGCTGGCCAGCCATCCTAGCCTACTTGGCAACTTGCAGCCAGTTAGAAATCCTAACTTAAAAAAAAAAAATGAGGTTGAAGATACATCCAAGATTGATCTCTGGAGTCTACAGGTTAGTGCACATGGGTGTATGTGTACCCGTCCACAAATATACAAACAAAATAATTTTATATGTAATTAGAGTTTCTGGACTTTTAAGACCACTCCCGCTTTCAGAGTCTATAAAAACTCTGCATTTTAATAGAGGTTCTGGATTATGTAACACTGTCATGGCTGATAATTTACTATCATCCTACTTTTAAATATTAAATAAATGTCTATATTTTATATACATTAAAATTTTGAATTTACTATTCTGCGAGGATCATACTCTATTTGTTTACTATAATTCTTGTACCAGTAAACCTACCAGTACATTTCATAAATACATGTTATTCTAAATAGATCAAATATGATGGTATTGATAGTGGATAAATGGAGTAAAAATTAAATAATATTTTAAAGAAAAAATTAAAATCACAGCATTATGGTTCAACTGCCCTTATGAGCCATAGCCCCAGGGCTTCATTTGTTCAACAGTTAATATAAATAAACACTTCATACAGTAGCTATGAACAGTTACAGTTGGCAAGCATGTTAGGTGGTGAGTTAGATCCCAATTCTCTCTCTCTCTCTCTCTCTCTCTCTCTCTCTCTCTCTCTCTCTCTCTCTGTGTGTGTGCGTGTGTGTGTGTGTGCGTGTGTGTGTGTGTGTGTGTGTATCTTTATAGTTTTTCACAGTAAATAATTGTCAAGCTTCTTGCGGGTTCCTTATTTTATCTATTTATTATATACTAATATTTTTAGTTTGTAGAACACACTATAATGACAAGCTGAATGAACATTAGCAACAGATTTTCAACTATCAGAATATAATAAAAATATTTTTAAAGCTGCAATTTACTTGATTAACAACAATTGGTGGCTTTGAAATAAATCAAAAAAGCACAGGTTATAGCTGCTAGTAGATTGAATGTTTTATAGTAAACACAGCTCCTCTCTCTCTCTCTCTCTCTCTCTCTCTCTCTCTCTCTCTCTCTCTCTCCTTTCTTGACATAATATAGCTACAACATTCCCTCACCCCTTTTCCTCTTCCAAACCTTTCCATATACTCATCCCCACTGTCCCTCAAATTCAAGCCCTCTTTTTATCACTAACCTTTATGTCATGCATACACACATGCAATATATATACATCTATATCCTGCTAAATATAGCCTACCGAGCTTCTACGTTGCTTGTATATATGTTTTCAAGGTTGACCATTTGGCACTGCACAACCAAATGCTGTGCTCTTCCCTTGGGAAGAGCATCCCTCCCACTCCCAGTTTCCCTCAATTGCTTATGATTCTCTGTGGAGTCGAGGCCTCACGGGTTTATTCCACTCACTTTGGAATGTTCTTTGGTGTCATCCTTTTCAGCTCCCATGTTTGAGCAGTCCTGAACCCTGGAAAAGCATCAGCTCTTTAATAGAAGATCCAAAGCATCAAATTCGGCCCTGGCCTCAGAGCTCAGTATCTACTACTTAATATGTCACTTGATTTTTAGAGATAGCAGCATGAAGGAATATAAGAATTGTTTGCTGGTTGAGTTTAATGTAAAGTTCTCGGCAGGCATCTGGACTGTTAAGAAGCACCTGTGTTTCCCACAAAACAAGCTAATTTTCTTTCAGGGAGGTTCCAGGAGAAATGCTCAGCCATGCACGTTGGTCAGTGATTCCGATAAACACACGCTGGAAAGAACAAACTGGTTTACACAGCAAAACTTGAAAGCAGTCCCTCCCAACCCCATGTTTCCAGATCAGCTGTAGGAAGGCTGCTCTTAGGAGTAAACAAAAGTTGCCGGTGCCAAACTATCAGGTGATTCCTCTCTCAGAGCAGAGCATCCTCTGTCTTTACCCAGGGAAGCGGCAGGCGAACTCTTAAGACATAAAGCTATTTTTACAAACCTCACTTCCCCCCCCTTAACCTTCTTCTGACCAGAAGCCATGCTGGTGTTATAGGTATCTAATTAGTAGCCAAGGAGGTGAAAAAATGCTTACCACAATAGCAAAAATTGAGGCCAGGACTTAAGAACAAATATTTAGAACAGCATTGAAGGCCACACTTGCTTTTCTTCTAGACTAGTTTCTCTTTTTCTGTCGTAGCCTAGGTTCACATGTACTTCTCCCGGCTGGGCCTCTTTTAAGTCCTGGGATCACAGGTGTGTGCCACCACATCTCATTTGACTCTATTTTTGATATCATAACCAGAACACTTTAAACAGCAAATTTTATCCTTTTTGTTTTTTCCTTTCCAAACCAAAAGAAAACAAAAATTGGAAGAAAAGTATGGTCTAAACAGAGACAAAGCCTTTGAGACTTCGGGGCCACTGTTTCTCTGCACCAGCTTGGACTTGGAAATGTAACCCCATTACTCAGACGCTCCTCTGTCTGCGTTCATCTCACAGCTTCCCATGAAGTGATGAGATGACGTGACGACTGCCCCCAACAATCGCCCCATTATATGATATCCTTCGTGTGCCTTGGGCTGAGTGCTGCAGACATTTCCGACAGGCACAGAGGAATAACTGAGATGTGTAGCATTTTCCATGCCTTACAAATTGAACTTGCAGAAACCAATAAATATTATCTACATATGTAGATAAAATAGTTATAATTTAGTGAGTGATTAAATAAGTCAAGGACTTTACTAATGGCTTTTGCAAGCATTAACACACAGTAGCCCTAAGAGTTAAGTCTTTATGTAGGCTGAAAACACATACACACACACTCATTCACACACACACACACACACACACACACACACACACAGAGAGAGAGAGAGAGAGAGAGAGTGAGGGAGAAGCTTTAGAGAGCACATATGATAGAAACAGAATTTAAGTCAACTGTCCTATCAGTCTCCCAAAGGGTAGCGGTCATTTACTGTCAGGATACAGGAATTCTAATTGAAACTGAAGAGTTTTCAACAGTAACTGTCTGATTTCAAAGATGTGTTCCTGATTGGGGTGAAGGTAAG
The DNA here is from genome assembly GCF_011064425.1 of Rattus rattus. NCBI lineage: Eukaryota > Metazoa > Chordata > Mammalia > Rodentia > Muridae > Rattus > Rattus rattus. The sequence goes on from NC_046164.1 coordinate 479,782, forward strand.
GTGAGAGTCAAGCATCTTGAACAGGCACGTGCAAGACATCCTCTGTCTAAAGATTCTTTCCTTGCCAGTCTGTAACTGATTCGTGACTTTTTCTCATTAAAGAATACTTCTTATGAAGGGAGCAGGTTGGCGAAGGTTATCCCATTTTGAAAGTAGGTCATGGAGATTAAAGATTGGCTTTCCTATGTGGGATGCAACTGAAAGAAGATTGGTTGCAGATGAGAAGAGCCCTGGAATAGGATACAGTCATACACTTTGACCCTGGAGAATATAAATTGGAAATGGAGAAGTTGTGACTCTAAACAGGGGGTGAAAACGCCCTGTAGAAGAGTTAAACCCGATGAATAATTTCTCTTAGCTCCTGAACATAAGGCAGATATTCAATCAGTTTGACATTCAGATAATTGACAGCATCATACACGCTGTCAACTCAGCATTAGAAAAAGTTTGGGTTAAACACAATTGCCATACCGAATGAGTTCAAAACAAACACGCTACTATTCAAAACTACCTACCATGGACACTGACTTATGTCAGCATCGGAGATTCTGAGCTGACGCAGATAGCACCTTGAGATGAGCTCTTAACATTGTTCTATTGGCTTTAGAGATACTGTGTTTATAATGTTGAAATACAGAGATGAATGCAATGTGATTTCTTGTTCTGAAGCATTTCTTAACAAAATCTTACTATTTGGGGTGGTGACGATTTGGTGTGTTGTAAAAGTAAAGAGGAAGACCCGAAGATACCCCTGCAGTATTTACATTTCCACATCCACTTACCATGTTTCCTGTCTTTTAAGATAGCAAAGTTAGCAGCAAAAGAGGGCAGAATGTGAGTTAGCACAGTAACAGGTGTGGAAGGTTGTCTGCTGGGACTAGTGACGAGGCAAAATACATGCTTTGCTTTCAATAATTTATTTGTCTTTAATAAGAGGGGTATATTATTTGACCTATATGTGCCCCCATAAGATTTATTTTGTATTCCTTTAGGTTTTGATTTATGCTTTTATTTTTTGTTTGTTTGGTTTTGTTTCCAAATTTAGGGAGTGGTATACATTATGAAAGTGCTGAACCACTGAGTTACACCCCTCCTCTTTTATAGGATTTTATAGCTCTACTGTATAGGTTACTGACTTGGCTTTTTAATTTTTGTCTATTCTTTTCTCATTTACTAACATAGTGACTCAGATTTCCTACACCTCCTCATGTGTTACCATTTGCTTCAAAGAGATGTAATAATCCCAGTAAAGAAAACAGGATGCTCTACCCTAAACTATAGTTGTAGATGGACAGGTTAACTATCCAGGGCACATTTTATATTAATTTAGTTTGCACCAATACAACCGTATATTCAAAGGTGGGTCAACTATGTGTTTCATTTCAGAATGCCAAGAATCAAGCACTTCAAAGTGATACGCACTGGAAAGAACTACACCATCGAGCTGGAAAAACCTGTACGTAGCCATGTCTTTGTTGCTGATAACCTTTCTCCTGTTGCCTCCTGAATTAACCTGTAGAGAATCCAGTGAAAAGTGCAAAAACAGAAGTTATCCCAAGGAGCAGATGCAGAGATGGTAAAAAGGGAGATAAGCCTCTTAGGTAGGAAAGGTGAGAAGAGACACCAAGAACAGGCAGCAGAGACTGTCTAGATGATAGCTTGATTCTAACAGAGGTTCTCCCCTTTACTCTGCAAATGATTACTCAGATAATTGTTTCAGGGAATGAAGTGTTTTTATTAAAGGTCTTTGTAATATCCTCTATTTATAAATATTCAAATGAGTCTATATCGGATGGGAGGCAATCAACAGTGCCTTGCCCTTTAATACCTGTCATGCAGAAGTTCAGCAATGTCCTCTTAACAGCAGTGTGCAGAAGGCCAGGTTTCTTCTGTCTTCACCTCCTCTTCAAGCTTAGTTATTATACCCTGGAGCTAATGACAGGCAGTCTTACCCTCCAACACAATGTCAGGTACACAGCTTATATATGTAACTTAATTTTCCTATTTCCAATTCTATCATTGTTACACTTATTATGTGGGGAAGTACACTGGCATTTAGACTGGTCTTGGTCATTGAAAGTGTGGTGACATGGCCTGATAATTCTTGAAAATTAGCACCTGGTTTTCTGGCTTTCTGGATACATTATATAGCAAAAATGGATTGTGTGGTAGAATTTCTCCTGTTTTGCCTGTAAATCTTAGAGAAACACTGATTCACACAGCTCATTTTAGTCAAGAATGCCTCCAGAACTTCTCAGATTCACTTTTATGGATGCAGCTACATCTCAGCCCACCCTAAACTCAAGATTTTCTTGCCTCTGGAAGAAGCCAACCAGACCTGGCTCCAGTTGAACTTTGTAAGCAAAGTTCTAATAGAGGCAATAGATTCGATCGCTGAAGGAGTGCCCATAAGACCAAATGGGCAGAAGTGGTTCCAGTGAGGACCAGTGTGATTACTGTACCATTGTAATGGAGAACTGGACTCCTTGTCATTAGCCTCTACTGTCCACAGAGGGAAAACGGAAAGCCTAGATTGTTCTTTTACCTTTCAAACTCCTCCTAACCCTGGTTTTGAACCAGGTTGCATTTTACTGAGTTATTTTACTTCAAAATTGTTTGGGATATTCAAGGTTAACCATATTTCACTTATATACAAGTATTGACTTATGAGATAGAGAGATTTTAGTGACCAGCAGACCCTAAGTTGCAACGAAGTATTAAGATGCTTACATTTTATTATCAACCTAAAGAAGGTTCTTACTATAAACAGTTTAAGGGGTAGCAAATCTTATGGACTGAAAACCATCTGTTTATGGAGTTGTCTTTTTTTTCTTGTTTGTATATTTTAGTTCCAATTTCAGGAAGGGAGAATTTGGCCTACATTAAGTGATTTTTATTGTGGGAAGGCATAGTACCTAAACATTTATTGTTCAACAGACTATGGCAAATGTAACAACTCACCAGAGAATGCCCTCATAGTCCTTCAAAAAGGAGAAAACAGACATGGTTAAGAAAATACAGCTATTTAGCAAGTCACTGAAGTATGTTGTCATCTTGGCCTGTCTTTCTGTGGTCAGAAAATAGGTAGCAATCCCCACTAAACTGCAGGAGGGTATCTCTTGTTTATCCTTAGCTAGGCACTGAGCCATCTCTTTCTTTTACACAGGTAACACTCCCAAATCTTTTCAGCGTCATTGATTATTTTGTGAAGGAGACTCGAGGAAACTTGAGACCATTTATATATTCAGCTGATGACAACTTTGGTATGTCCTAGACTTTACTACTACATTAAACAAAGCAAAACAAAACCCCAAACATGCCAATGTAGAAACTAAATTTTAAAAATTTATGTCTCTCCATTTGACAACCATTTTGCCAGAGGGAAAGGCATGTCCTTGTAGATAGTCTATGAGGCATGAATTGTGATTATTAACACCATTCCATCATTCTATTTGACATCATCAAACAAGTTCAGGGACAATAGGGCAGCAAAACAATATGGACTCACGGAAGCAAAGAGAAAATGTAAAGGGATGGCCAACAACAGCATTAGATGCTTGAGACTGGGTAGAATGCCTTAGGATAAGCGAAGGCTGTGGGGATCGGCCACTTAGTAGGATTGGCAACTTGGTAGTAATGACCTCGATCCTAGTGCTTTTCCACTATGAAGGTAAAGAAGTCATAGGGATGAAGTGATTAGGAGCTACTGAAAATGATTGTTGTTGGGTCAGCTTCAGAACCTGTGGGCTCCTTTTTCATAAATCATGAATGTTAAGACAATGGTAGCTAGACAATGGTACATAAGCAACAAGACCTACGTCATCAGTGCAGTTCAAACACTCATTAAATTGACTCATTTCTCATTCTAGTTTTGGGCACAGCAAGGCAGACTAGACATGATCATTTATTCTGCTCTATCAATAGTCTGCATGTGGGCCCTGGACAAGCTCTAAGCAGAAGAAAAGAGGTGAAACCACCTCCAGCTACTTTGGGTTTCATTCCTCAAAAGTTTCTTTCCCTGCACATTTTAAAGGAAAACAGCTTTGTCTACCTGCCCAAGGGCATATCTGGAACGTCTCACTAAACAGCAGCAGGTTTAAAAGTCTAAGTTCTCAAATATCACTGTTAATCTCTGGGTTTTACATAATACGAAAAAGTTCAAGAGCTCAGTCCAAAGGAGATCAAGATATCAAGTGTGGTTTTAGTCTGTGTAGGGTCCTCTCTACACTCAGCAGAGGAAGTGTCTCTATTGTGGTCACACAGTTTGCTTGGCAACCTCTATTACAGGCTTCACTGATTCTTAAGTTATGTTGACTTTATGTGTAGTTAAGTTTACTGGGTTTTTGTTCCAAAAAGTTCTTTCTCGAGTCTAAAGCATTGCTTCATCTTCGGCCATACGAATCTAGTTTTAGGCTCAGAGTTACCATTAAAATAACCACAGCACTTCCGCTTAGTGTTTCCATCTGCTCTATCTATCTGCCACAGCCTGCTTTCCTTTCATTTCTGACTTTCTCTGCAGGTTGCCTAGCTTCCGAAAACCTCTCAGAGTCTATGACCCCAAGCGTGGACACATTAACTAAACATAAAGTCAACATAATGGGCTACCTGATATGTATGCAGGAAAGCACACCTACTAGAGTTCTAGGAGAGAACGATTTGTTAAAACGACATTTCCCCCATCCCATTTCTTAAAATAAAACTTGGGGTGTGTAGAAAATCCATTGTAACTTTCCTCCTCTCTGAACACTAGTCTATTGGTTCTCTATTCCACCCTGCAAAATAAACCACCTCCACAGCAATTAAATCAACAATTTTATTATTTACTGTTTTGCAAATCAGAAAATAGGATTGGATTCAGTTGGATGGTTTTCCTAGTCTCATTTTGTCACTCACATGGGCTCCAGCTTGATAGTTAAGGCTGACTTTTCTTCCACCACCCAAGTATTTACATTACAGGCACATACCACCTCAGCTGGCTTTTGAGATTTTTCTGTAGCATTCATGGTATGGTAGACATCTTTAGCTTCAGAAAGCTTTACCTTTCAGTGTGCATATACTCTATTTTTTCCTTACCATACTGGGTGGAGTGTCCCAAAATCTCCTGTCCTTGCTCTCAGCTTTAGGGGACAAACCTTCCATCTTTCATTACTATGTATACTATTGTGTTGGTTTTGTTTTAATTCAGAATGAAATAATTTCCCTTACAATTACTAGTCTTTTGGAATGGCATTTTACTCAGATATCATGGATAGTCGTTTAATTTTGTGAACTATTTTTCTGCATATGTTGTATATGATCACATATAGTTTTTCCTTAATTGGTTGATATGATATTTTTACTGTTTATACATACACAGTTTCTGTTTATCAAGTCATTCATTGATCCCACTTGGTTATAGTGTTGGATTTTCCTAATATGCAAAAATGTGCTTGCTTATGAGAAACAGTGTGTTTTTACTAAGTGGATTTACTTCTCATATTTTACCTTCTAGGTTTCAGTATGGTCTTGATTCCATCTTAGAGTCAAGGGCTTTATACTTGAGCTGGGAACATAGGTCAGACAGAGATCCTGCATTTATTCCCCAGGCCCTTGTTTCCCCTAAGTTAAAAACAAACGTAGCTGTTCTAAAGTCCATATAATTCCAACATTTGGTTGCTTTCCTATTGACTTCTGTGATTTTCTCTGGAGAACCAGAGGACCAGTCACATTTCTCTAGCGTTTTGTGTATTGAAAATTTCCTGTGTTTCCTCAAATAATTCTGGGTTTCAGTTTGGGCGTTTTGAATATTATTGCAATGTCTTTACATCCTTCCACAGCCTCTGCAGCACTTCCTCGTTTTTAGCAGACATGATTGCTGCTAGGGTAAAGCAGCTGGCTCAACTGCTGTGGGGAGAAGCTCTGCGTCTGTTTCCTTTGTTTTGCTGCTTTGGGTTTGTACACCTCAAGATGTCATCTTAGGTGCCAGGCAATGGTCCACACCGCAGCCTAGTTCTCAGAGCCTTCACTGCACCACGTTGTCAGAAGTCATTCATCAGCTAAAGGACACTGAGTTTGTGACCAGAGCAGCAATGACATGGCGGAGCAAGTATCTCTGGAAAGGACAGCTGAGTCATATGGTAGATGCAGTTTTAGCTCTTTGAGAAATCTGATTTCCAGAGTGTCTGAAACAGTGCAATCACCTCCAACAGTGAATGAAGAATCCTTTCCCCCATGACCTCCCCAGCAATTACCCAGTTGTTGATGACCTTAGTCATTCTAAATCGCATAAAATTAAAAATCTAAAAAGTTTTGATTTGCTCTTCTCTAAGGATATTCAACACTGTTTGAGATATTATTTAGCCATTTTTTTTTCTCCTGAGAACTTTCCATAGCCCATTTTTCAATTAGGTCATTTGTTTTCTTGGCTTTTTAAAACAATTCTTTATATATTCTGTATTTTAACCCTCCATCTGATGTATATAAAGACTCTTTCCCAGTCTGGGCTGCTTCTTCATGACTGTTTTTTGCCATACAGAAACTTTTTTTTTCTTTCTTTCTATGAAGTTCCACTTCCAAAAAAAAAAAAGAAAAAAAGAAAAAGAAAAAAGAAAAAAACCCAACTGTTGCCCTTATTTCCTGAGTGAATGGAATTACTAGTTAGAAAGTTTTATTACACCTGTATCTTGTAGGGCTTTGTGTATTTTTCCTTCTAGCAGTTTCGGCATTTGGGGGTTTTACATTGAGACCTTCGCCTATATGAGTAGATTTTTGTTCTGGGTGATAGTTGTATCTCTAATGTCATTGTTTTACATGTGGACACCCAGTTTTCCCAGCACCATTTGTTGAAGATGCTTTTTATCTGTGCTTTGAATTTTGTCAAGTATTAGTCAGATGGCTTTCGTTATGCACATTCTTGTTTGGGTCTTCTGGTTTGTTCCACTGGTTTTGTGCCATTGTCATGCCTTTATTTGTATAGTTCTGTAATAATAACCTGAAATGAAGAGCTAAAGTGGTCAATGACTGCCGAGAGGAAGAATCAGTGTCCTCCAGGGAGAAGTTTTCATATGCGCTGTCCAACCCCAAGTGTTCAGTTCTGGACATATGTACATACTGGCAAAGGTCAAAGAACTCAGTAAGTTATATATCAGTATATACACACATATACATATGTGTAAATATGTAACAATAATATAGAAAAAAAGTCATGAATTAGGGGGAGGCACACAAGAGTTGGAGTCAAAGTAGGGGGTAGAATGATGTGGAGACAATGCTCCTTGATTTTCTTAAAAAAAAAAATCCTATTAAAAATAAGTAATTTGGGGGCTGGGTGTGGTGATGCACACCTCTAATCCCAGCACTTGAGAGGAAGATCTCTGTGATTTTAAGGCCACTTGGCTATACACAGAGTTCTAGGACAGCCAGGTATGCATAGACAGATTCTGTGTCCAAAACAACAAACCAACAACCCTAAAATATAAATAACTTCTTCCTCCCATGTGGAAAAATATACCCAGAACCTGACCTCCCACTTTAACTGACATAATGCAGTTCCAAAATATGCTTCTGTTCTTGCTACTTACATCTAGCTGCATTTTAAATTTTCAGTGGTATTCAAATCCTTATAAAATTTCAGTGTGAACATTTTGTATCTGAAACAAGAGAAGCAGCCCCTGGGATCTCTGTGCGAGCAGAGCTCATTGTTGAGTCGGAATGTGTCACAATTGATACAACATCAGGTGGCTCTCTTCCCCGGTTCTTACCTCTCTTGGACTTCTCTATCCTAAGGACCACTATTCTTGGTTATCTAGGTAAAACAAGGGGCTTGTATTGTCATGACGTCTAGTGAGCTAGGCACTGTGCCTCTTCTAACAAGTTAAGGAAAAAATATGCAAAAGCAATTCTAACTCTTAAGTTCTTTAAGCCCATTGTCTTGATTTCTATGGCCTGAAAGGGTTTTCTTTGGGATGTTAGGACCAGGAGCAAAGAAAACAGACAACAGAAGACACCAAAAAACCAAAACAAACTGAAAATGGCTTGCTGACTAAAACTGTAAATGATTTTAAAAACAGACAATCAGATTATTATTGCTATTTGACTGAATTGGTTTCGTTTGCTTTGTGATCAAGAGAATATTACTGAAATTCCTTGCATCTGATTCCCTTATTACTGTTATTGACTGATCAGGAGAACAGGTCCATTATAGTGGCCTGGGGAGCCTTTTCAAATCAGAAAAGCTTCTGGAGAGTAACATTCAAAAGCAAAAAGAAGAAAAATAGGACTTCCTGAGAAAAGCTTCATTTTAAGAAAACTTTGTGAAATCTGGTGATTTGTTTCTGGGATAGACTTGCTTGATGAGACAGTAGAAATGCTAGACCACTTAAGTTTAATTTGCCTTGAGCTGGAAATTGAAGTTGTACAGTACTTAATTGTTCAGGGATCTGGAGATGTGGAATGGGTCAACAATGTGTTATACGGAGTACCAATAACAACAAACTGGGGTTCTTTGACCCTTACAAACCTGTGTTTGTCCAGCTTCCTCCCCGACATCAGAAGGCAAGAGCAGCAACAGAAATAGAGTAGTCAAGAGATATTGTCTCAATTGATTTCCTCAACGTCAGAAATTGCCAGTGTAAAAAGTCATTTCAAAATACGGCCTGGAAGGTGCATCGAACATGAAGCTAAAGCATAAGGAATGCATGCCATCGTAGGTGTAAGATACAAAGATGTTAAAGAAGCTTGGACATTCCACACCTCATTATCTAATACTAACGTACTGCCAGTGTTTGGGAACAAGAAAACCAACGTCTATTGAAGCAGTGAGAAACTTGGTCCTGTAGTATTGCTTCATTAACTAATCAAGACTTTCTATTCATAACTTCTAGGTGAAGAGCCCAACATGGAAGACAGGAGCGAGAAGCTTAAGAAAAATCCACACAAGGCATGAAATAACATGGCACCCGCCTTCATGTATCTTGTTATTTATTATTTTCAAAAGGAAGACTTTCACTTTTAAAGAAGACATTCTCTATTTCCCTGACCTAGTTTCTAAACCACTCATTTGGGCAGAAGAACAAAATGATTTAAGCATATAATTTGATTATCAGCATGAAAATAATTTACTTACCACCAGCTCTCTGTAGAGGAACTTGATACACACATTTCTTTGCATTAAGTAGAAAAACATTTCTGCTACAGCCAAGGTTTTGTTCCCTCTTGGTTTCAATTTCACATAAGCAATTTGCATTGCAGAGTATCTAGTTCCCCTAAATCTTTCCAATCTCCTAAAGCCTTACTAGGTTTCTAGTGTATCTGATAAAACTAATTAATCAAATAAAAGTTATTTAAATTTTCTAGTTTGGAGGTCATAGGCATGGAATAAACTAAGAAACACCCCTCTGGTGTAAATGCTATATGCCACATATGTTCATGGAGCCAAAGGCAATTCATTTTAGGTTTTTTGATGTTGTCTTTTTACTAGTTCAAAACTAAGCTATATAGCTTTACAGGACAATAAAACACATTTCATTGTTTCAAATTTAATACTATACATGCTAGTTATGGTGATTCATTTCTTTAAAAGCATGGGACCTCCACCCAAACTAGATCTCTTGAATCACAATTTCAGTCATACTATTTTTTTTTCTTTTTTTTCGGAGCTGGGGATCGAACCCGGGGCCTAGCAAGCGCTCTAAAACTGAGCTAAATCCCCAACCCCCATACTATTCCTTCTTTGAAAACAAATTCCTAAGTTGATTTCAGTGGTCACACAGTTGAAGAACCATGGAATTAAGAACAAAATGAGGGGCTAGAGATGGTTCAGTGGTTAAGAGCACTGCTTGCTCTTCCAGAGGTCCTGAGTTCAATTCCCAGCAACCATATTGTGGCTCACAACCATCTATAAAGGGACCTGATGCCCTCTTCTGGTGTGTCTGAAGGGACAGTATATTATTAGTATCTTATAAAGATGCTAATAAGAGATTAGGGCTCAGAAGAAAGACTATAGGAGACCAAGGGAGAAGATGGCCACTTATGTGACAATAAAAAGAACATACATTCTCAGTTTTGATGCTGGAAGTCTTAAAATGCCTGGTTGTTCTATTGTCCCCTCTAAACCCTATATTTGTATGGAGCTCCAGTCAGTTAGTGAGCTACCTTCTAAGGTTTTCCTTTAATTTGCTGAAATAGAATTTCTGAGGGTTGACCTGCATTTTTGGCTTGTTAGTGTGATTATGTTAAATTTCTGTGGTGATGGTGGCAGAGGCAGAGGCTTATGTAAAATCGGATAAGTCTGTCTTTTAAATGGATAGTTAGTGTTAATGAGAATTCTTAGATCTGGGATATAATGTAACAGAAAGTTGATAAGAACACACAGCACCGTTAGCTTATGCGCCAAACGAGGTTCCAAAACAAGAGAGTGGTGAGCTTTAACATAACATCTAAAACTCTTAAAGTCTTTTAAAAGCTAGACTTGCAGAGCTGGTGAACAACATGGATTGGCTGCAATGGACAGAGAAGGCTAAGCCCAAGGCATAGCTAGGAAGTTCCTCCTAGAAAGTCATAGACATTTAGCTAGGAAATAAGCCCGCAGAGCTTTCTACAGCAACTATGGAAGCCATGAGGTATTAGAAGAAGAAATACTTTCACAAGATTTTATTCTTAATGTGCATTTTACCTGCATGTATGTCTATGTGGGGGAGCCAGATACCCTAGAACAGGAGTTACAGACAGGGGTAAGCCATGTGGATTCTGGGAATTGAACCAGGATTCTCAGAAAGAACAGCCAGTGGTATGAACCACTGAGCCATCTCTTCAGCCCAGAATATTTTCAATGTATTAATGGATATTAAAAAGACTAAAAAAGTTATCTTGGTATATAAAAATACAAGTATTGACTGTTAATAGAATTCAGACACTATAGTATATAACAGGATAAAATATGTAAAGGAAATGAGCGATGAACATTGGAGATAACAAAGTTGACACCTGTGTAATAAAGAACTCTAAAATTTAGTGCAGTATGTCCATGGACTTGGAGGTCAACACAAGAAAGAATGGCTAGACCCTGCTTTAGGAAGTCTAGACCTGAAATCACTTTAAGAGCTTGTTTACTCACAGCTAATGCCCGAGGCTGTTAACAATTTTCTCACATGGAAAATCTCTAGGTTTCTTCACAAACTGATTCTAAGAGTTAACTTTTCAAGAGATTCAATATGCAACGGAATGAGAGCAAGGCAGCAAACGTGCTTTGACCCAACCATGGAAGTCTTATATAGGGGCCAGGAGTGGCAATTTTCTACATGAGGATTTGGTTTTGGAAATATTGCTGTTTGAGGAATATGTAATTTACCAAAGGTAATGATTAGGATTAGTTTTATTTTGTGTGAACTTGCAGAATTTAATAAAATTAAAAAAAACACTAGTTAAGAGAAAACAATGCATATCATTTAAGAAAACAGAAAGCATAATGCATTTTAATTAAGATTTAGCATAAAATCAGTAAACATATTTTGGGAGGAATGAAATGTCCAACTATAAAAAGGAAGGTGAGAAGAGTGAAGAGAGACACTCCCCAGATGGCAGAGAAAAGAAAGAGCTTGACAAACCGTCATGGATGCTAGAAGAACAACTGTCTGGGTAAGATTCTAGCAACACCTCCTGACTACCAAATCCAAGCACGTGTGGTACACACTAGGCAAATGTCTAAAAACTAGAATATGTGAAGACTCAAAAGTTAATTAGACTGAAAAATTATTCCTTGAGAGTACCAACCAAAAAGAAACTTGAGATTGCTAAGGAGAAAACTTCAAGGCACAAAGATATATTTCATACTGATACAATACAATTCATCAGGAAAATGTGGCAAGCTAGATTTACAGTCCTAGTCACTGTTAAATGCTGTGAAGAAACACCATGACCAAGTCAACTTTCATCAAAGAACGTACTTAATTAGGGGCTAATAGTTTCACTTTAGTCAATTATCACCATGCTGGGAAGTATGGGGGCAGGCATGGCACTGGAGTAATCCTTGAGAGCTGCATGTTGATCTGGAGGCAAACACACCTGAGTGTACACACACACACACACACACACACACACACACACACACAGACCCTGGCCAAGGTTCACCCCTAGAGACACACTTTCTCCAACAAGGCTACACCTCCTAATCCTTCTAAATAGTATGAATACTCAAATATATGAGCCTAGCGGGCCATTCCTAAACAAACCACAAGTGCACTTACTAATTTTGCTTCAGAATGTATAAAACAGAAACACATCTGGGAGAAAAGAGCAAATAAATATAATAGGTGATTTTTAATATAAATTTTATAATTCACATATTTATTAAAACATAAGGATATAGACAATTTAATAATATTAAGATTTGACACGTGCTGCAGTACTACATCCCAATGACCCTGGCTTCTAAGGACTTTTTAAAGCATATGGTTTTTGTAATACTCTTTTCATTTTGAGTTTTAGTTTAGTTGGATGTTGGTTAAGAAAAAAACTAAAATTTTCAGAACCAGACAAATAGTGAAGACTCTGGTAACTTCAAACCACATTTGGAACTTTGAAGGGATGAACTTTAAGGGTAAGGGTAGACAAGAAATAAAAGAATAAACAATCTGAAGTTCTATCTTGAACTCCATTAGAAGGGCTAAGAAATTGGGAGGGCCTGAATGAAATTCCATCAAAGTGATTTTAGTTACTAGTACCTAGGATCTTGGCAGAAACAAAAGGTATGTGTGTGTGGGAAGAAGTATTAAAAAATAAAAATATTCTGCTTTTAAATAATTTTTGTACATTTTCAAGTAAAATATTGGCAAGTAATTAAAAGTAAACTGGATAGAGAGAAAGAACAGATGAAACAAAAGAGAGTTGACAGACTCAGAAGGCTTTCCATTCTCAGACCACGCTCACTCTTTGAGCAGGAGGGATGGCTGAGTGGTTAACAGCACTTGCTGTTCTTGTGGAAGAGAGGGCCTCATTCACAGCATCCATCCCATATATGCTCTCTTTTGGCCTCTGCACATACATGGTGCACATAAACACAGGAAGGTATGCACGCTGCATGAACACACAAACCACACAAATGAGACTTAAAAACATTTTTTTTCAAGAAAAGTGAGAACTGCTAGACTGACCAGTTTGCAAGTTTACAAAGAAATCTGAGAATAGAATATAGGGGGTGATGAATAATCATGACATTTTAACAGAAAAAATAATTAAGTGTGAGAAACGAATTTTGGCAATCATAAAAAAAAATCAGCCGCAGTGATGGTGACAGTATATTATTAGGACAGAAAAGGAAAGAACCAAAGGTTCAGTAAGAGCCACACACTTTTTCTAATGCTACCTTGCAAAAAAACAAGACAAAAAAAAGATGAAGTATTCCTGGTATAGCATGAGCCATCATGTCCAGAATGAATTCCTTATGAATTACAACTTAAGCCTGAAAGGCAAAACTAATGTACTTAGAAGACAAAGATTTCCCAGGCTGGGAATGAAGTCTTAATTATGAAACAAAAGACTGGCTGTGCCAAGTATCTAACTTTTAGCTTCCGAACAGAAGATATTTACAACTATGGGGACAACGAAGAATATGACTTATAAAGATCTTCCATGTATCAAAAGAAGAAAATCATTCCCAAAACAAAACGTAGATGTGTCACAGATCTGACAAGATACTTTCCAAAAAGGAAAGTAGAAATGATCAATAAATTTGTGAGAAGATGCCTCACGCCCTGTCATAAGAGAAAAGAGGAAACGGTCAATAACATGCAATAACTTGTCTACCGCTGTCAGAATGCAAAAGCAAAAACCATACAAACTGATCACAGTATGGCGAAAATGAACATATCCAATGCTTAGTTAGCATAGGGAGATGTTAACATGGGAAATGTCAGAAGGAGGAAAGAGAAGTAGGGAAGGGGGAAAATGATGTAGTTATAATTTCATTTCAAAACTAGAATTAAAAAAAGAATATCGACAAACATGCGATTTTTATCCTTAACATACTACTTGCAACTGAAGAGAAATGTGTGAATAAAACACATTTATTTTAGAGCTGTAACTATCCCAGAACTAAAAGCATCTTCATTATTCACAGTCAGTACAACAGTCAATGAACTGGTACATTAATAAACAGTAAACTACTACAGTAATGGTAAATAAAGTATGGCTACAACAAACACGGATGAATTATGATGGATGACAGACACAAAACAATGCAGACAATTCTTTTTTTTTTTTTTTTTTTTTTGTTCTTTTTTTTTCGAGCTGGGGATCGAACCAGGGCCTTGCGCTTTAGGCAAGCGCCAACCACTGAGCTAAATCCCCAACCCCCAGACAATTCTTTACATACAGTTCAGAAGCAGGCAGAACTAAACTGTTCTGTTTAGATTTGCAATATATACCCGAGATAACTCCAAAAGAAAAAAATGAGGCAACCGTTAACACAAAAAGACAACAGTAATTATTAAGGGTATTTAAAATGTTTGTGACTGGAGAGGGATTAGGAAGGAATCGGATACCAATGTTTTACTGATTTCAATATTGGTTAGATTAAAAAATGACCTTAGAATTATTCCTTAAACTGTATATTCACATTTTACATACTTTCAACATGCACTTCTCAACTACAACATGGAAGCTTTAGGGGCTGGAATGAGGGCTCAGTGGTTAAAATAACTGGCTGCCCTTCCAGAGAACCTGTGTTTGCTCCCAAAGACTAATACGGCAGGTCACCACGGTCTGTAACTCCAGTCTCAGGGGATCCAACACCCTCTTCTGGCCTCTTTAGCACTGCATACATGTAGTGCATGTACATGCAGGCAAAACATATCACTCACTCACTCTCACTCTCTCACACACACACACACACACACACGCACACACGCATGCACGCACGCACGCACGCACGCACGCACGCACGCACGCACACTCTCTGTCTCACTCAACATAAAAGCAAACACAAATTACCTGTTGACACTTCATCTGACTCCTAAGATCTAAACTTGGTGATTTTTGTTTCTGAGTTGGGACTCAAACCCAGACACTTATGAACTTGTTTGTCTACTGTAGAGTTACAATCCCAGCTATGGCTATAATTTTGTACACTGATGCTGTCCCAACAATGTGCCATGAAAGACAAAATATAATATAATGACTCCAAGTTCTACATCTGGAACTGTATATAAGGACTAAGACGCGTAACACAATTGCTCCAAATCCTATAAAGAACTGACTTTAGAAACCTCAAACTAAGTTTCTCCTGGAGTGACTAGTTCTGCCTTTTTTCTCAATTATTTTGCACCTCTACAGTAAAGTTAGGGCTTTGAGTTTGCTAAACACACACTCCTTCTTTGGCTTATATGCCCCATACCAGTCTGCCCGCAAAACATAAACTCGAGGAAACAGTAGCAGCATTAACCACAGAAAAAGGGGTGTAAGTAAATTCTCTATGACTAACCACAGAGCATGGTCTAGAATGACACCTAAAATCTCTTTGACTTACTTTTAGTATAAAAAAAAAAAAGAAAAAAAGAAAAGTGAATGGAATAACCCCTTTTTTTCTTCTTTCCTTCCTTTTTTTTTTTTTAAACCCAGTATTCAATAGCTGTATTTCAATAGCAAGCATCTTAAGGTACAAATAAACAAAAACAAAACCAAAAAGTCATTAACTTCATTATGGCTTTCCAGTTCAGTAAAACTGAGTAGGACAGTAATAATCATTACCTACAGAAAACCAAAACCAAAATCAAATGACAAAATGGTTGTGATTTTAATTACAAACAAACCGAACCTGGTTGACTTTATTTATTAAAGCACTCTGCAAAGCATGGTTCTTACTCACTTCCAAAGCTATGTGAAGACTCAAAAGTGAACAGAGCCAAGCTATTGCTTCATGTTTGAGGATTCCTGAATGATCACCTAGAAAATATGTTCTACCAAAGAACAGAAAACACAAAAAAGTTTGAAAAAGGACTTCTTCCCCTCATTAAGTTCTAAGTCACAGAGCCTTTGATGTTCATGGATTTAATGTATGAACAATGGGAAAGGGTAGGATATGATAAAAACTATAGTTTATTTTAAAGGTAGACAGTTCTTTAAAATGGATCCTGCCCATTTCTCTCCATCTCTCAATGAACAGAACATTTTATTACACAAACTCACCCCATTTCCCAACTGGACACTTCATAAAAGGAGGAAACAAAAAGCTGGTCACCACCACAGAGATGGTAAATTGTTTGTAAATGGAAAGTAAGTACAGAGTGTAGAGAGATACCATTGGAGTTAATACTGGTGTAATCTAAATTTTAATTCATCAAAGTATTTAGTAATGGTCTAACAAGAGTAGGAGCTCCAGGCGAGTTACTTCTAGAGGCTGTAAGCCCTGTTTTAGAATCCATGATAACCCTTGTAAAAAATACTCACTTGCTGTTTTCACTGATTTTATAGTCAAGTACTGTTTATATATTTTAATGGACCCAATTATATCATTAGTTGAAACTGTTTATATCAGGAAACAGAATATTTCTCTCAACAAGGAAAAACCTAAAAAAATATAATTTTTTCTATTTCTGACAATTCCCAATTTGGGAATGAAGAATAAAATGACATGCTTCCTTTAAAAAAAAAAAATACTATATATATATTTTCTCCATTACATTGGTGGAAAAGGAAAAAAAAAGACAATTTCATTAGTATTAAATTTCTAATTTTCATCTATTTCTAAGAATATTCCCTTTATAAAATATTTTGGTCTTATATACTATGACTAGTTTAGACTTCCAGATAGATAAAGGTATATTAACAATCAAATAATTAGCCATATTTATCTGCTCACATTCATGGATTTTCTATGAGAGTTTCAGAGTGCATATAATACTGTTAACATTTAGTCCAAGTTAACATGTCATCTTACCTCATCAGATCAGGGAGAATCCTGACTTAGGGGAGGAAGTAATATACCACACTGCTAGCAGAGGTAGGACACTAACTGTAACTACAGTTTTAAATCTCTACTCTTCATCTATCACTGCCATCCCTCCTCTTGGCTATGAAATGTTCAAAGCCTAATCATATAAGCAGTAAAGTGCCACACTATTTATACTGAAATAATGGGTCTCAAATACCAAATAAAAAAAAAAACCTTGAAATAGGATTAGGCTTTTTGGAGAGCACGAATTCACTATTTTCAATTTCTTCACCTTTATTTCTTCTGGTCATAGATAAATGATTTCTTGTTCCTTCTTTCATCCACAGGGCTTAACAAACAATCTTGCAAGCATTAGAACATGGTACTCCAGTTCAAAGTTGCTGTGATCATAACCGTAGGAAGCAACAGACAATGTGTACTATGCTTCAAATGTTTTGCATTTCTTCACTGTAGTTAAGTTTCTTTCCTACTGATGTTTCCCTTAAATTAAGGCAAAAAGAAATCCACAGTATTATGAGCTGAATAATTTTAGCTTCTGAATTAAGTACACTTTCCAAAATAAAGTAGTCCTGAAGTGTTTCCACGCCAATGTCTACTCATCAGTGTCATGACTGAAGTAGTATCTCACTGGAGGGCCTGGCAAATCTTCATCTCCATCAGCGTCTGGGGCAAACGACACAGTAAGATCCACGTATTTCTTCTCAGTGGAAGGCTTCACAAGTTTGTGCATTCTAAGAATAAACAAAGATAAATACTTTCACCATTTGACTAAATGAAAGAACTTTTTGCTTAGTGCTAGTCAGCGACTGGACTTGCATATATACTTTAAATATATCAATATGCCTATTCTTATACTTTAATCTTTCCTTACTAAAAGTTCCAAATTGAAAACACATTATGTCTTCTGGTCATGACAAAAAGATACAAAACTCCCAAGAGTACTGCAGTGATTCTTCCTACACTTCCTAGTTTAGAAACATCATGGATCCTCTAGCATTCTTCCTAAAGAGAAAAAAGTAGGTTTCATTAAAAGTTAAAATGCAAACTGCCCCCGGTCTATTCTTTCTCTTACTGATCTGTGCCAGGGGGAGGGGAGCCTCTGGGAGTCTCTTCTCTGAGAGGAGATAGATAAGGAGTCCATGAGGGAGAGTGAATCAGCTGTGGTGGTCAGTGGAATCTTGCAGCTCTGACTGACTAGCAATCAGGTTGCTTTTTTAGTTATGCAGGTTTTATAGAACAAAGACAGACTAATGATTATCTGAGAAGTACGGATGATATCATTTTGTCTCCAAACATGTGATTTTTCATTTTGTGTCTGGGGTTACAAGTTCTGTCATAATTAGAAAGTACAATTGGAATATATTTTGTTTTCATTATTAGCCCTATAACTCCAATTCAAAAAATTTAAAGAATGTCTACATCAAAGCAAACACATTTATTATATGATAGCTCTTAAGCTGGCAGTACTTACAGTTTTAAATAGATAAACAGAAAATAACTGAACTGGTCTTTTTATGAACAGCAAATACTAACACCTAACTCCTTTTATGTATATCCTTCCATCATCTACAGAATACAGAAGGCAAAGGTTATTTTAGTCAATCTGTCTTACTTACCGAGTTCTAGTCCTCCAGGGGCAAACCCTCTATGATCCCCCTCTCGTTAAACCACATTTTGGAGAGCTCCAGTTGTATTGTAAAAAGAGGTCTTAAATCTGTTACCAAGTCAACTGCAAGCTGGAGTTTGTCAACTATCTCTAAGTTTACACTGTTAGAGTTTGCTTAGGCCTCATAAAGAAATTCCTGGCTTTGTGCTTATCTGAGTGTATCATGATCTCCATGGCATAAGGAAGACTTCCAAATTGGGCCAGATAAAATTATTTCCCTAAAAGCAGAAGGGATAGTAAGTTTATGACTTTCCTAAAAGGATGGAGATATAATTGTCTCAGGAGAAGATATAAAATGAATCATAGCATAAAGATCCCCAAGAATGCAACACACAGAGACCAAAACCTAAAAGTGAGAAACAGAATGACAGTGATGACACATTTGGCTCAGCTTTGCTGGAACAATGTCAAGGAGCTGTGATGGCTTCATGACTCTTCATTTCTAGTAGATACGGCCATGCAAGGTTTGGCTGCTAGGCTCTGAAATAGGTTATCTATTTAACCCCACACGATAGCTCTTTTCCTTGCACAAGCTGTTTGCTTTTGCCTACAATAATCCTCCTTGAAATGCTCAAATGAAATCTAACCACAAATGGAGGTTGATTTAGCAAAGTCCATGGTGGGGTGTCATTATAATGATGATTTTACTTATAGTTTGAATTAATAATCAATGTACCAGTTTCTTTGAATACACTATTTGATATCAGGGATGTTTGCATAATAACAAAAAGAAGAACTAAAAGTTATAAAATATTTCTCCTGTGCTATTACGTTTTTTTAAGGTGTACTAATACTTTAACACTAAATAGCTATGGGAACAATCATGGAAGACAATCTATGTTTCAAAGCTACTGAAGGAAACAAAATAGTATTAATAAACAACCACCCAAACCTGTGAACACAAGTCTTTATAAAGCCAAGTTCATGCTCTTAATCCATTGATCTCATCCATTGATCCAAAGTGTCCAGCCAATTAAGTAATCAAAAAATACCTGGCCAACTCTCAAAACATGTTACTTTGCAACAAATTTAAGATTACTACCAAAATTTATAACCATACATTTCACTTACATCTAGGTGGTAGACATCACAAGAATTCTAAATACAGCTTCTAGTTCTCTAAATGATAATGAGGAGTCATAATAAAAGCAACTATAAGACAAATTAATGCTTACCTCATATAACCATCTTTTAAGGTAAAGATGATTAAGTAATTACATGATTAACTTCAACTGAAAACCAAAAGCTGTGGGTCGTGTTAAAGAAAACCACTGCAGAGATAATACGCAAGTTTTTACTGATGGCTATTTTATGCCAGGTCTAACTGCTTGAGATATAACAATGAAAAAAATTTAGTAAAGATTTATACACTGTGAAAGCTAGTATTGTATGTGAGGGAGAGTACAATGACAGAAATAACAATACAGGCAAAATCTATTGCAGCTACTATATAATGGGAAGTGCTAGGAAACAAAGAAAAGGAAGAAGAGCCTGGGGAAGGCCAGTGCATGCTGTGCAAGCACAAAGATGGGAGTTTGGTCCCTAGAAACCACATCCAAAGATAAACGTGGCAGACTTTGTAGTTTCAGTAATGGGGAGGTGGAGGCAGGGTTTACAGGAACTGCTGGTCAGTCAGCTTAGCCAAGCTCACAAGCTAGCTCTAAGCGAAGTGAGAGACTTTGCTCCCTAATGAAGGTAGAAAGTAGCTGAGGAAGATAACTGATATCATTCACTGATCATTATACACTCATAGTGCAACCCTAGCACTACTGCACACATCACACATCTCCATGTGTACAGACACACATGCACATGAAAACAAGTTGGTTTTCTGAAAAGATAAACACAGTTGACATACTCTTAGTCAAAATGACTAAGAGAAAGGAAGACCCAAATTAATAAAATTGGAGATGGAAGTGACACATTGTAACAGATAAAATCATAAGGACATAAAAACTATGTTGGGACATCCAAAAGAAATGGATGAATTTCTAAATGCATGTGACCTATCAAAGTTAAATCAAGATGAGATAAAGAATTTAAATGGATCTATAATGAACATCAAGATTGAAGTGGTAATTAAAAATCAAAAACAAGAACAAAAAACAAAGTCCAGAACCAGATTGGTCAACTGCAGAACTCTACCAGGCTTTTAAAGACTAATACCAATCCTTTCAGATTATTCAATAAAATAGAAAAAGGAAGGAATGGTTCCAAAGTCACTTTGCAAAGCCAGTCCTTCCCTATCACCAAACCAGATAAAGACAGACAGACAGACACAGACAGACACACATACACATGAAAGTTACCATTCAATCTCCATTATGACCATAGATGAAAAGTTCTCATTAAAGTACTAGCAAACTACATTCACAAACATACCAAAAAGATATTCATCATGATCAAGTTTGTTTAATTCTAGAGATCCAGGAATAGCTGAACATATAAAAACCGATAAATGTAATATATTACATAAATAGAATCATGGATAGAAATCACACAGTCATTTCAATAGATGTAGAGAAAATGCCTTTGACAAAACCCAACATCCTTTCATGATAAATGAATGAGTTTAATGCAGTGGTTCTCAGCCTTCCTAATGCTGTAATCCTTTTATATGCCTCCCCATGTTGTGTGACCCCCAATCATAAAATTACTTTCACGTAACTTCATAGATGTAAATTTACTACTGTTATGAATAACAATATTTTTGGAGATTAAGGTTTGCCAAAAAGGTTGTGACACACAGATTGAGAACTACTGCTTTAATGGGTGGAGGAAGGGAATAAGGGGGTAATGATGATCCAAGTATATGATGATCAAACTACATTACATATCATGAACTTTTAAAGAATAAAGAAATGCATTTTAAAAAAATAAAAAATAAATAAATTTTCAAAAAAAAAAAAAAAAGAAATGCATTTTTAAAAAGGGAGAGCAAAATGGGGCAGGCATACAAAACTACAGCTGAAGACAGTTCACAGTGCTAAACAGAGCTCAGAAAGGCCATTGTAGAAAGTGCAAAGACCAAAAGTGACTATGAACCCAGTCTCCACTCTACAAGCAGAGGAATAACTAGAGCAAAGCCCTCACCAGAGAATGCCTGTCATGTTCCAGAAGTACAGATACCAATGCAGAGGGCAGGAGAGAAATAGAGAAGGCCTGTATAACGATACGGAGAACTAGGTCCCCTAGGGCCTTGCAGACAACCCTGAAGATTTTGGCTTTCTTTGATTAGTTTTCTTCCTCTAAAATGCAACATCAGCAGGTAAAGAATCTAACGCGCAGAGTGAATATGCAGACTATTAAATATAACAATGCGGCCCTCGTTCTCCTACTCTCTTCATTCTTTACTTTCTCGACAGCATCTACCACTACCTTATCGTACATAGGTTTTCCTCTCTCTAATTCCTCAAGTAGGAAGACTCTTTGTTCACAACTGTATCCTCAATTCTTAGAATAAAGCCTGACACACAACAGGCATCTTTAGTAAAAAAAAAAAAAAAAAATAAAAGCAATTATTTTGTGCTCTTGTTTTATATCTCAGTGTGACAAATGTAGTTTTCGATGTTCACAAGTAAGGCATGGGTTACTTAGTTACACACTGACTGGGCTGTAACAAATTCACAAAGGTGTAATCCTAGGAGTCTCTGTTGCCAGCTGGACTGTTGGCCTTCCTCCTGCTATATTCAGTCTTTACTAATGGCATAAAGCAAGAATAATGCTTTTTATATAAATCCTAGTAACTTCTTTGCTTTCCAGTGTGTACAGAACTTACATTTTGATTCCCATCATTCTTATGCACATGTTAAATACTTACGTTAACTTTAGCCTTTTTGCATGACCTGGCATTACAGGAACATAAAGCATTTTGACTCCCTGCACCACCATTGTTGGCTCAATTCCATACTTCTCCTAAAAGTAAACACCCAAAAGAAACGATCAAAGCCTCATCCAAAGTACATGGGTAAAAATGTTTTATATCTACCGTAAAGAGGGTAGGCTTATATAAATATTATTTATACCTTCCAACAGCTTTACAGGTTAAAAACTATAGTGGTTATCTGTGGTTTCACTTTTCTCAGCTAACCAGAGCCTAAAAATATTAAATGGAAAACTTCAGAACTAAACAGCTTATGTGCATCCCCAGTATTGGAGGCTGCACCTAGGGCTAGACGATGTCAGCCATGTGCTCTTCACTGAGCCGCGGGCTCAGCCCTTAGAATAAACTACTAACATTGAACTGTCTGCTGTTCTAGGTAGTGTGGCAATGTCTGAAGCTGTCTTCTAACATAACCAGAGTGAAGCAATTGTTGGTCCAGTGCACTCACAGTTAACCTATTAGTTGCTTAAGTAGCTGTCTTTATTACCTGAATTGAATTCTCATTCACGTAATAAAGTACTAGTGTCTTAAGTAAGCACTGCTTCAAAATACAGCAGTTCTCAACCTGTGAGTCGTGGCCCCTTGGGTTTCACAGTGGTCACCTAAGACCATTAGAAACAGATATTTACATTACGATTCATAACAGTAGCAAAATTACAGCTATGAAGCAGCAACAAAAAGAATTTTATGGTTGGGGGTCACTGCAACATGAGGATATGTATTAAAGGGACACATTAGGAAGGTTGAGAACCACTGACTTAATAGAAGTCACAAGTGCAACAATGACACTGACAACTCAGACATGACAAAGAAAATCCAAAAGTGCCTCCTTGGAAAGAAGAGAGCACTCAAGGTCAGAGGGAAAGAAAATATCAGAAGCTCGGTTAAGATCTACAGTAAAATAAACTTACCAATCTTGAAAGAAACTGTCACTACAGCATCTGTTCTAATATAATACTTTTTTTATTCTCTTATAACGCCTTATTTTGTAAACTGTACCACACATACATACATGCAGGAGTAAAACTGATAAAGGATTTAGTATTACTATAGTTTCAAGGACATACTAGGGTTCCCAAGAATTAGGAGGCACATTACACAGAAACCACGGACTTCAAGGTACTAATTAAATGAAGGAAATGAAAATATCCTACTTTAACAGCATTTATGAAATCTGAGAGAGTGAAATCTTCTTTTCCATGTACAGTCCACCTGTCCCAAATTGTAAATGATATTCCGTTTCTGTTGTAGAAATATAGCAAGAACACAAACATTAAAATCTCTTTCCATTAGTAGTAATAAAAAATTTCCTGTGGTCCATTATTTATTATTTGTTTAGAAATTAATGTTGTGGCAGTGAAGTTTACAATTTCTAAAATAGTCAATACATATAGGTAACCACTTTTATCTGTGTTTTGCATTTCTTTTTTTGTGACTCATTTCATGTTTGTATTACAAAGTACCCTCATTTTCTTTTTAATACTTCTTTAGTTCACACAAAGTAATGAGTTTAGGACAGTTTCATGCATGTATACCATTGTTTTCTACTAATGGCCATGACTCTCCTTCATTCCTTTCTGATCCCATCCTTACATTCATAATCTTTTTGTTTTCATGTCTTACATATTATATAGGTATATAGCTATGTAAATGGTGCTTCTTTCTCCGTGTGTGTCTGTGCATGTTTATGTATGTACGTGCATATATCCCTGTAAGTAGCTGTAGAGGTTTCATGGTGCAGATGCTCTAGTCATCAATAACTGAACATTTAGATTGCTCGAATCATTGTCAAAAACATGCTACAATAATTATCTTGGCCTATATGCAACTTGGCATATGTGCAAATGTATGTAAAAGTCAGAAACATAGCACCTCGCTTTATTCTGTATGGATAACAATATTTTGTTGTTCTGTAGTAATGTATGAGGATAATATGGATTAGTTCTTCCTGACAAGATACTTCTACTCACATTTCTGGCTGTGGCCAACCTGAAATGCCAAATACAAAAACTCAAGGAATTGTTTTCTGTTGTAATAAAGGTGTGGAATTAGATTGTATGTTTCACAGTCAGACAAGACTATAATCAGACAAGAATAGCTTTAAAATTATCCAAGTTAGGAACCAAGTATAATGCTAAGTGGTGTGACAAGCCAACGGCTAGAGCATTCTTTGGCTACTCTACTTGGAAAGAATTCATCAACATGAAGTTTGACTGGGTTCTGAAATAGTAGGAAGGATTAACGAAGAAGAAATGGAGATGAAACACAGTGTTTCCTACTTAAGGGTAGAATACTGTATTTCTTTCTTGTTATACTAGCAAAACAGACTTTCATACATACCTGATTTCAGTTTTTCTTACTTCAGATGTCTCTGTAAACACTATTATTGGAATGGCTAAATTAAGGAAACAGTTTTTGTAAGCGTCAAAGGGATAGCCACCAGCTACTTTGATCATCTCCAAGGCAACCTAGATAAGAGAAGGTGATCGGATTATTTGAAAAGTCTAAAACTACTTAGGAACTTAATTGGTCTTGCTGTTTTCCCAGGTCCTAGCATTTCTGTGTAAACTAGTATGAACAGCCACATGACTGCAGCAATATACATTTCTAATTTAACTGATCTCTATATTTTCAGTACATTTTATGCTTTTATTATTTTTTCATAATTTTTATTTCAGTAATTTACTATATTTTTAAGGAACATTCAATATATTTTAAAAAGAACTTCATGTTTTTCTTTTTTTAAAGTAAATATACTTTAGTTATATACTAAATATAATTTAAACCATAAAAAGTTACAAAAATGTACACATGTGATTGGCATAACATGAAGTTTTAATACAAGCAAACAGCTTGGGTAAATACCATAAAAATTGTAATAGATTATTTTATTTTCTTAGTAGATAAAATTTAGTATACGAATTTGTTTTGATGTCATTTTGTGCCCAAATATTTTTATCATCTGAATTTGAAAATGTTAGAGAAAATAATTATTATCCAAATTCATTTTTTATGTTTTACCTTTGCAAGTGGTTTTTTGAAAGCATTTTTAAAATAAATATATATTCTAAAGCATGCAAAAAAGTGATCCTTTCATGAAAAATTCTGAGCCAGCCCATACATGGCATTATTGAAATTAACTAATTAACCTGTACCAACATCTAAGAAAGCAAGAAATTAATGACTGTTTACACATTCTATAATTCTCCACTAATGTGGCATTTTAATTGGAATTAAATTAAAATGGAATAGATTCACATATGCTAAGCCTATTCTACATACATACAGTAACAAAGCTATTTCATCACATAATCATTCTATTTTCAAAGCAGACACACAGCACAAAAGTAAAGCAATTTACATCCAATCAATACAGGAGTAGAGACTGACTCTAGAGAAGTGAGAGTACAGCATAGTAAATGGTCACAGTAATGACTCCCAAGTGCTTACAATATTAAGATACCTACTTTGCATGGAGGCTAACAAGATTCCTGTGGAGTATTGGAAGGAAAAGTGACAGGATGCTTGGGTGCTCCTCTGTTGCCCTCAGCTCTGTGCATCTTCTTCTCTGAGCCTGTCCAGTTGCCTCTCTCTGAGTGCTCAAAATCATGTACTTTTCAGATTCCATAGCTCACTCTGGCACCTCAGGATATCTGCGTGCTGAACTCAAACTCCAGGGGATCCTGAAGTGTCCCCTGGGCTCCAGGCCCTGTTCCTCAGCTGGCTATTGGGGTGGGTCCATTCTTTCCACTGCCCCAAACCCAGAAGGGAAAGAACTGTCATTGGGACCACTGTAAGAACAACTAAATCCTATCTTCAGAAACATCTTGAAAGTTTAAATTAGAATATCCAACTTTTTATCTTTGTCTCTAAAATATGAATGGTAAGCTAAGGTTGGTAGAATGTGGGAGAAACAAAAGCATTTTTAGAAGAGTAAGCTTACCAAGCCAGAAACTGCAGCAGTAGATGTTGCTATAGCAGGTATAATTTTACCAGCTATGCGTTTAGTTTTAAAACGGTCAGCTGGTTCAATGTTATACATCTTGGCTCGAAGGTTGGAAGCAGCTGTGATGAAATCTATGTGTCCATTACTGTCATCATCTTTTTCAAATGAAAGCACTGCCATCTGAAGGTCACCTGACCAGAGCAACCAGACAATGTTCTCTAGTTAGTGGTAATGGTTTTATGAGGTAAAAAAGCAATGTATAAAAAGTATATGTATATAATTTTCAAAGAACAAGATTTCTAATAAGGAAATATACAAGTTACCAAGCTGAAAGACCTGCTGAAAGCATTTCTCAATTAATAAAGATATTCATCATAAAAATCTGTTATTAATCAATTGAAAAATATATAAAGAGCAAGAAGTTAGAAAAGAACATGAAAACAATGACTTTAATACTACTAAATTAGAAGGTAATGTATGAAAAATATTAAACAGAAATAAGAAAGCAATTTGCCACATTATGTGCTTCCAAGTGAAGTATAAAAGTAATTCTTTGGTATTACTCAGAATTAACCACATAAATATTACTTTGAAACATGTTCTCTCTGACAACTAAGAAAGTCATTTATGAATCTTTCTGAATACTTCTAGATTAGTGAATTCCAGTATCACTTTAAATACTATTAACAATACATTTTTTTCCTGAAATTTTACTGCTTCACTCATGAATTCACAGAGTTGAGAGCAATGCTGATTTCTCTAACAAAAGGTGGTAAGCATACATAAGCAGGTGAACAACTAACTCTGCTTTTAAAGAATGGGAAGTTCAGCTTTAATAACTTTGTTTTTAAAGTTAGTTTGTACTCCTAGTCAGCAATTGAGACATTTAGATGCCTCCGTAGGTAAAAGAACTTGTTCCCTAGCATGAGCACCTAACTTTCAGGGCCCAGAGTCGACCACACAAAAGCTAGACAGACGTAGTGAGCAGATCTGCAATTCCAGTGCTTCTATGGAGAGATGGGAGGCAGAAACAGGAGGATCCTTGGAAGCCTGCAGGCCAACTAGCGTGGTACATGCAACAGAAAACTAATGAAGAGCTTCCTTCTCAAGCTAGAGGCAGGTAGGACCAACACTCAAGTGCCCAAGTTTATCCTCTGACTTCTGTGTGTGCCATGGCATATGTATGCCCACTTGTTCATCTACCCCCCACCATATACACACAATCTAAAAGACTTTCGTGTAATTCTTAGTTCTAGAGTGCTGTTTAAAGGATGAATCGGGAATGACCTGGTTTTTACTATGGGACAGGGCCTTGCTATATGGCTTAGGAAGACTGTGCCCTCCTTGACCCTGATGACCAGTGTGCCTAGCTAACCTGAAACTTCCGCTCCTCAAAAGCAAGCTATTGGCCTGTGATTTTAGATCTGGTCAACATCTAAAGCATAAAACCATATAATAGCTGATACAATTTGGAAAATTAAATTTTACAACTTGAAGGCAACAACATGAGGAGAAATCTTTATGGCCAGCTATTATGAGTAAAAATTATTCCCATGAACTTATCAATATGGCTCTTTGGGACAGTAGGTCTATCTTGTCCGTGGTATTTTAAAGAGTCCCTCTTACTTTTGGTGGCTTTGTTAGAGGAAAGAGCCTTCTCTAGTTGGAAAACAGCATTCCTCTCATCTTCACTGGAGACAGGAACATGGTCTGGTTTCCTTGCAGTTTCATCTGTTTGAACAACCTTTAAATATATGTGTACATGTTCATTACTGTTACATGTTACATCCAAGTTTGACTACTATTTATCTTATTTACTTATTTATTTGAATCATAAGAGAAAATATTTGCTCAATGCCCCTGATCATTATGGCCTAATTTTTCTCTTGCTCAGTCATATTATTTTGATGTTTTGTCTACTATCTATTTCCATGCACTGGCATGTTTATGTTAGAACCTGGGTCTCCACCTTGGTCACGAAGAGACCACTACCATTTCTAAAACAATTTATTTTTCGTATTGGAGTTTGAATTTTTTTATTTTAAACTGAACAGCTTATGTGATAGCTATCATAAAATTCCACACTTCTATGAAGTTGATATTCACTAGTTTGACTTTGACAAATCTATATTAGACTTAAATTACATAGCTGAGTAGCTGATTCATGCAGAAAAAAATGAGTATTTGCAAAATGTATAATATGGCCTTTAAGTACTTGCTAATTACTGAGTACTTCTTTTCTAAAGAACACATCTTTCTTCATTAAATGAAGCATAAACCACAACTGATTTATCTTTAAATTACCTGGTAAACAGTCCACAGGATCAGCAGATGTTTTCAAACCAAAGAACGTCTCCATAATTGTTAAAGTACTATTTATTTTAAAAATTTACCAAATTATGCTCTGAGATATTAAACGTCACAAACATTTATGATGTACTAATGAATCAATAAAATAGAAACTTCTGCCTGCTCTCATGTCTAATATTCTGGTTGTCAAATCCAGAACTACAAGAGCATGTTGGCCTTAAACCTTTAGTGCGAGCTATCATAAGGAGTTGTAAAACAGTCTACATTAAAATGTTATACTGCTAGGGAAATCTATTAGCCCTGAACTGTCATAGCAGCAGAAGCCATGCAAGCCAGAAAATATACTAGAGTGTGTTTCCTGGGCTTTAGCTTAGTTTTGCCAAAGAGTAATATGGGTTGGAAACTTTTCTTACAAATGTGACACCACTTTGTTCTTAATTTACTATCGTATTATTATTTATAGCTTACATGTCATGAATATTTTACTCAGAAAACTCATGAATTTATGTAAAAATAAACTAGCTACAAAGATCCCCTTCTATAAAATAAAGATGTAGGATGCCTACAGATATCACTTCCTTGAGGAAGGTGATTTCATGGCTAACTTTTAAGAGTATATAAAAGAATGGCATATAGTAAGTCTATAAAAAAATACTTTATACACATAAAATTTATTTTTTTCTTCTTCAAAGTTTCCTATTTTCACTGCCTACTACTAAGGGCTCTGAAACTTTCTTAAGATATTTTCTGGGCATAATTATTAGATCAATTTTCCTTCTACTTGGCAGCATAAACAAGTGCCACAATGGTACCAAAGCTAAATGTGCTTGAATGTCATGGCAATCTATAGTAGAACACAGTACACACACTAACGTTATATGAATCCTCAGTTATGGCTTGCAATTCTGTATTATTTTACTGACTTTTCTACTCTGCTCTCAATTACTGTATACTCATTCTATCTTCAGCTTCCTGCCTTCATCCTAAACTGTTAACTTACTTCACCTAAGAAACTAGTAGTCTTTCCCACAGCTCCTTCTAATTTCAAATCTTGAGAACTTCTGTCAGTACTACACTGATGTATACAGAGAATCCAGTTCTACATCATCTATCTCATCCTCTTCTATGTTCTTGAAATACCTAACAGGATTCCCTGCTATTCTTCCTTCCGCACAATGCACTTAATTCCAGGCTTCTGGAATTAAGGCTGGGAGATGCTTTTGCCTGTTAAGCAACCACCCAAGTGGCAGGCCAGCTAATGCAGGCTTTGGTGCATTTCTTTCTATAGCCCATCTCCACTCTTTGAAATAAAATACCACTAACAGCAAAAACTATTCATCCTGGAAACTGTTCTTCAGGGTGAAAATGAAATTTATTATAAGCAGCAGCTTAATAACCACTAGCTATGTGAATGGACTTCTATCTTACCTTGTTGGAAGGCTTGAATTCCTGAATTTTAACTTCTGAAAGAATGTCCATGAGGCTAT
The DNA here is from genome assembly GCF_011064425.1 of Rattus rattus. Taxonomy (NCBI): domain Eukaryota; kingdom Metazoa; phylum Chordata; class Mammalia; order Rodentia; family Muridae; genus Rattus; species Rattus rattus. Next base: position 509,998 of record NC_046164.1, read on the forward strand.
CTACTGATAAGTCCTGTTTCATAAAAGAAGCTATGTTACCAACACATTTCTTAGAATTCTGAATCTCTAAAGTTAACTCTATTTTAAAAGGTTCCTTTATAACATCAATGATTTGTAACTTTTAGTAATAAATGGGTGATAAACAACTTGATTAAACAACATATCACCTGTGTATTTATATCCATTTGAAACATTTATCTCTATTTCATAAAGAAGTACCAGTCGTAAAAGCTACTGGAGGAAAGCAGGCTAGGGATTAAGATTTACTTCTTAGTTATCAAAATTTAAATCTTATTTTTCTGCTAATTTAAAAAAAGAGACCATTTTCTCTTCATTTCCTCAGTGCCAGAGTTTTAGCTTTCCTGAATGTTATACTTGAAAAATTAATTAAATTCATACATCAAGAGGCAAGCAACTCTAATAGCTCAAGCTGACCCAAATGAGCCCACATCTCCATTTACTACTAGGAAGCTCCTATGAAAAACTGAGGCATACTGCTTTTGAGATTAGTTAAGACTTGCAACACAAGACTGTACACCATTAGTTTTTCCTAGATCTTTATGTGATATTTTATTTCCAAGAAAGATTAAGGTATAACAGGCATATATCTATGTTAAATACAGATCCAGATTTGGGACATATGTTTAGAATCCCAACAGTTAAGAGGCTGAAATGGACAACTCATGCATGAATTTGAAGCTACTCTTGTTGGGTTTATATATCTACTTAGTAAAACCCTATCTAAAAAACGACAGAAATGACAAAAGAAAACGACAAAAACCAAGACCTTTTTCTTTCTATATTTCTCTAATCAGTTTCCTTGAAGGCAGAATTTATTTAACTCTAATATGCATTTAAGGAGAAAGCTAACCTATATACATGTGCTGTCTCTCAAAACTGTATGGAACTTGTTAGGTGTCACTCAAAAGACAATGTCTCACAGAATGAGCAGGACTTTAAGGCATGAAAATCAAAGCAGGAGAACACCTTCAGACTTCTGGAAATGTATGAAAGTTAACATTTAAAGTGAAAAATTAAGTAAAGAGAATCCATCTCTTTGAAGTATTTTTAAATTACTATGAACTGGCTCATTTGATTTCTAATTCAGAGTAACTAGGATAACAGAAAAAGGTAAAAAGGTTATTAATATGTTTATTACTTAAGTATGACTGCTCTCACAAATCTTACTTCAACATTTAAATTCAGAGAGAAGATTAGTTTCCTACCTACCAGCACTGCAATGAGCAGACAACCTCTCCATTAGAATGGTCTTCAACACAACAAAATAACACATTTGTTTTTCTTAATCCAAAAGAAAGGTTTTAGCTCAGCATGAAGGTGCTTGTCTATAATCTGAGCACTTAGGAGGTAAAAGCTGGAAGATCTGGACCTCAAGGCAAGTTCTACCTCATTGTTCAAACGTGGGAGTTTATGTCTCAAACAAATAACCAAGAGATTGAATGATTCCTATGATCTAAACACAAACTTGATACCACCAACTAAATCAACTTGGATTTTGAATCACTTGCTAGAACCTGGAGAGTATCTTACCTTTTCTGAAAATGGAATGCAATATACTGTAGCATATAGTTTTGCAGCATTCTGAAGAAAACTGAGGTGCCTTTTAAGATAAAAATAAAAATTGAAGCAGTTTGAATGGCAATTTTAAAAGATATTTAAGTCAGTAGGAAATACAGCCTTCATGTTAACACTTAAGAACTCCATTTAAATTCTGTTTTGCAGAATTAATTTTTACCCCTTTTAAAGTTAAGACAATGAAATTCTTGTCTAGACTAAAACACATAAGGAGATACCAAATGTCCTTTTGATATACAAACACATGTTAAAACACTATATTCAAGTATTCACCAGAAATACTGTGATGTGCAGAACTATTAGAATACTTGGAGAAAAGTAATTTTAATTCATAAGAATGAATGTGTGTGTGTGTGTGTGTGTGTGTGTGTGTGTGTGTGTGTGTGTAAGAATGAGGAATGAGTATACATTAGATTTGAACCAGCAAAAACAAAAAAGGGTATGTCATATTAGAAAGGCAATTTTGGATAATAAGTGAAATTCTGAAGGAAGCAGGAGCTGAGAAAATTAAGCAAAGTGCTACTTGTAGAAAGGCAGATTAATGAAGGTAGGCTAAGTGTTTGATGAGAGTAAACGTGCTAAGGGTGAGTCTAAAAACAGCGACACACTAAAACCTTACTTGTGTGAATGTAGGCGGGTCATATTAACTGCATTTCCACATAAAGCATCTTAGCTTTATTTACTGTAAGAACATGTATTTTCATTCTATTTTCTTATAGGCAAAAGTAGAGGCGACTTTGTGTTTTATGGAGTGGATATTATAAACAATAGACTTATTTAGCATATAAATAGATGGATGCACATTTGTGTAGGAAGATGCAGCTGGCTCTGCTGACTAGAATGACTTGTTAACTTTTGGACTAAGAGACTTAAGTTACTTAACACTGAAGATCCTGCACTACATAACTAAGGAATTTACAGTTAACATATACACATATACTTACAAAGGCTCATTTAAATCAAATTTTATTGGAGAAGGAGGCCTTTTTGGTGACTGCCAAAATAAACCTAGTAAAATGATAAAAATATTACTTTCAATAAATATAGGTCATATCCAGTATTTTATATTACAATCTCTTCTCAATGGTTATACTCACTGCCATCTTTCAATCGTGTGTCAAGAGGAAAGCAGTGAAGAAGCTGAAGGGCCTAAAAGAAGAATAAAGAATGAAAAAAAAAGTCCCTGCTATTTGTTATTTGAAGAAAAAAACCCTGAAATTTAAAAGAACAAAGCAACCCGCTGGGTACACACTGCTTAGGCATCACAAGCAAGCAAGCAAAGCCTAGGAGATGCACAGCGGGGTCCTGGAGTCAGTCATGAATCAGTTTGTGCTTCCTCCTGTCCTCGCACATCGTTCTAGTCTTTACAACCACTTCACGCCTTTCTTACAATACTTTACACACTATTCTGTACTAAGAGCAATCATTACAACAAATATAAAAACAAAATTATATGCTTAAGATGTGCTTGGAAGAGGGTGGGAATATGAAACATGTAAACTCATACTGCTTCAAGTGAGGTGAAAGGTAAAAATGATGAATACAGACAGTATACTATTTTCTTATGTTTCCATGGTTCCTTTTTTTTTCTACAATAATAAAAATCAAGCAAAGCAGGGCTGGTGCTCAGTGGGCAAAGCTATGTGCTGCCAATCATAAACCCTGAGATTGATCCCTAGGACCCGCTGGTGGAGGAAATGAGTGCTGCTGCTTGTCTTTTGACCTCATAGGAGCACTGTGGCCATGAACATGCTCCACTCCTACTCCTCTACAAAACAAATCATTAAGAGTTTAACAATAAAAATAAAAATACCAACATAAAACAAAAACAAAAACACCATCACAGAAGATGGTTCAGGAGAAACTTAGTTAAGAGAAACAAAGAGGTGCTGATTCTAAGCCTTTGCGGGTTGAGAGGCTAGGCTCTGCTCTGCAGACAAAACGTCCAAGATCAGGCAGCAGAATCTCTCCAATCCCACGCCGCCCTCACAAAAAACTTATATAAGGCTGCTGCTTCTCTGAGCAGAGTCAGTTACCCTCTTGTGTCTTTCCCAATAAATGGATGCCAAGAAGTGCATGCTGACAGGATCATGATATAGCTGTCTCCTGAGAGGCTCTGAACAAAAATCCCACCTGAATTATCAGTCTCTCGTTTCTATTCTGAGCAAACTTACTTAGACCACAGAATTAATGCAGTTCATATTACCTAGAGACAAAAGCTACCCTAACCTAACTTTGCACATAGGGCCAGCTCAGTGCACAGCTGACAAGTCAAGCCAGAACGTGCACACTAAATATTTTAACTAGTTACCATTAAAGAGAAATTGGTCATATGCCTAGGCTTTACTCTCAGTTAACTTACTATTTATTTCTAAAAGGCCTGAAGGAAAAGAACAAATATTTTAAGTCAGGGATGTTAGTAATAAATAAATGAGCCATGGACAGACCTTTTTTTTTTTTCCTTTTCTTTTTTTCAGAGGTGGGGACTGACCCAAGGCCTCAAGCACTCTACCACTAAGCTAAATCCCCAACCCCAGACCTTTTTTTTAATGTCTTAGATGTATACTTACTTTATGGTTGAAGTATTTTTCAAACTTTAGTCTTGCTAATTCTACACATTGGGACCACATTCTAGGTCTTCTGCTAAGCAGCTTAATAACTTGAAAACAGCCTTCTAAACTCTGTCCATTTTGTATCTTCTAAAATAAGAGAAAAACAAAGGGGAAAAAAAAACATTATTTTATAAGCACAAACACACTCCATTAGTATTTTTTTTTTCCTGCATAAGCACTTATTCTCTTTTTTCTTAAAATTATGAGGAGAATGTGAAAGGACAGTAACCGGATCTTTAGACTGTTTTTTCTTTTTAAAACAATCTATTCTTATTTCAAGCACATTGGTGTTTTGCCTATATTGTATGTATCTCTGTGTGAGGCGTCAGATCTCCTGGTACTGGAGTCATAGCCAGCTGTGAGCTGCTATGTGGGTGCTGGCAATTGTATCAAAGAGGTCCTTAGTGTACAGAGACCCAGGAGTAATAGTTAATAAAAAAAATTGACCTTTTTAGTTGTATATGACTAAATGTAAAGCAGTTGTCTTTGAAGTTGGCCTTATTATGAGTAATAAGATTACTGTCCAGCCCTGATTTTCACTCGAACTGATCTTAATTTTTTCCCCAAAGAATTTACCAAACCCTCTGATTATCTGTTGCTATTTTATCTCTATTATTATACCTTCGTTTGGTTGAACCACAAAGCCTAATTAGTCTGAAGCTCAAAGACAATTACATACAGTTCAAGCTAAAACAAAACAACAAAAAACAAAACAGGCTATTTATCACCTAAATTTAGGATTCCCAATAGAATGTTTCACTGTGATCAAGTTTTCAAGCACTCCCTACTGCTACAGGAAAGTTTTATTATTTTTAGGTAACTTGAAAATAATATTATACTAACATAGGTATTGGCTCTGAAGTAAAATGCATTCTTTTACCTGTAAGACATCTTCTGCAGAAGGATAGGCTTGCCAAAATTTGTTAAACAGTGAAGGCTTATGGGAGAAGGAACTTTCAAACTGTAAAGGGGAAAAAAGTTTCAGGTATGTTTAATAGTTATAATATTACCTTGTCTAATTCAGAGAAGACCAATTCACTAAGAACTTTTACCTTGTCTCTTGCCCATTGGATAGTATGTTCGACAGCTGCCGGAAAGGACTTGAGAGTGCAAAATGGTATTTCTTCTTCTGGGGGGTCTCGCTATTGAAAAATAAAAATAAAAACCAAATATTTGGCTAAATTTTGAGTCTGACTGGTCTAAAAATAAGGCCTGTTATACACTTTCATATGGTAATACTTTCATCTTGGATAATAAAGCAAAACTTAATTTCTTGAACATTTAACCTGTTGAAAGACATGAGAAACACAAATCTCATCATTATTGTCAGTGTGTGCTTATGTGGTGTAGCAGATATGGCCGATCACAATACATTATTAATTTTTTTCTAGACAAATTCAGGTGACATGTAAACCTTTTTAACACTACTTCTAACTTAGAGAAGTGATTAAGAATTCTTAATGTATAAGTTCTCAGTGTTCCCAAAGATCCTACATAAGATTAAACACTTGGGAATAGGACTCTTAGTAGTTTACTAGAAAAAGTATACACTAGATGGGGAATGATTAAGTTGTCTTACTAGTGGAAGTACCACTGAAGACCTCCTTGTCTATTAGAGGATTTGTTTAAAGACTAAGCTTACTGGTTTACTCAGTCAAAAATGACTCAAGTTATGCCTTTTTACTGAAAAAGATCTCTAATTTGCTGATTTATGAGAAAACAACTTTTTGTTTGGCTATGTCTTATGAGAGTCTGAAATAAAAAAATAGGAGGAAGTTCAGCAAATGTAGCAGACTGAGAGGATCCTTGACTATGAAAATCTTCCCATGGCATCATGCATATGATTCCCCTACTTAATACTCTAATTAAACATCAGTTTAATCTCTTATATTATTGTCATTATTTGTACCAGTCAGTGAATTTCACGAAAGAAAACGGGAAAACAGTGTACACTAAGAATTTAAAAATTTTACTAAACCAAACATACCCTTTAAATCAAGAAACATTGTTACTTAGAAAAATCATATACTTAATTATTTACTTGAACTGTTCAATTTTAAATTATAAAACCTACAAATAATTTTAGACCCATAGTTTCAACTTTAGCAATATTATAAAATCATTTATGAGAAAAAATTTTACACTTTACTATCTTTCTAAAATACATACACATTGCTTCCTTGAACCACTGAAGAATGATTTTTTAGGGGTAGTTTTTGGGTAAATTACCAGGTTCATATTTTTACTAGGTTTCACAAATACTACTAATAATGCATGCAAGGGGCATAAATTCTTAATGAGGACAAACATTTAAGATGACCTAGTAGTCTTACTGCAACTTGGTTTGCCAAGGCTGGTTGATATCTATGGGAGGCGCTCTTCTTTTTGAGGAGAGGGGAGGAAGAGTGAATGGGGTAGGGTAAGGGGAGGGACTGGGAGAAGAGGGAGGAAAGCTGTTATCAGGATATAAAGTAAATAATTAATAAAAAGATTAAAAAATGAGTACACAGTCATTACACTTGTGGTCTTCATTTTCTTATATACCAGCTAATATCTAACAGAATAAAACCAAAAGATCAGAAAATTAATAGGATTCCAAGTCTCTGGTGACATTTCTATTTTCCGTCAAAAAGTTAAAAGTTTCAAGTCAAAAAGTTAAGCTTTTATAAGCTTATTTTCAACTCGATGGTAGTTAGAAAACTTAAAACTCTTTTTTCTTGATGACTCCTTAAAATTTCATTTAGGGGCAAGGGCGATGTATAATGTTAGTTATGTGAGCCTGAGGACCTACGTGTGTTCTCAAGCACCCATGTAAAAGCTGGGTGTGGAGGTATGACATATAATTACAGCACTAAAGAGACAGGCTGAGATCCTTGGCACTTGCTAGCCAGTCAGTTTAGTCAAATCTGTATTTCCAGGCTCAGTGAGAGACCCTGTCAGAAAAATTCAGAGAGTAAAACAGAGGAAGACTCCGGACATTGATCTCTAGCTACTACACATATATAGTGTAACTACTATCTGAACACACACTTAAAAACTACATTCAACATGTTTAAACATGCAGATGCACAAATATATATCAACTGGTCAGAGCTAAAACCAAGACTGTTAAAGCTAAGTCAAATTAATTAATTCTTCCTTGAAAACAAAAACTGTGATATAAAAAGACAGACATTTATTCAATATACTGACTTACGTGACTATTATAAGATTCAGTCAATTGAGGTACAATAATTTCGGTGTGTCCCTTGGTACCCATTGTTCCAGAATCTAAGAGAGGCCGTAGATTTGCTAAACAGCGGCTATTTGGAGACAAAATATATAAAAAAAACAAAACAAAACAAAGCAAAACACAAAAGTGATCAGTAACAGTAAACAAAGGATAGCTTACTGTTATCTACTTAATATTCAACATGCTGACCATTTTTGTATGCATGTTGTAGCCAACAGAACATGACCCATGCTAACAGTTTTACTAAGTTTTTCTTCTTAGCGCTATCACATATATAAAATTTGTTTTCAACCTAGTAATTTCTGTTTTTCCTACTTAATAGGATTTAAAAATATCATTTTTTAAAATTTCTATTTCCTCCTTCATTATTAACTACATTATTCTTTCTTCATTTTCTATTTATTATTTGATTACTTTCAGCCTATAAGTTCTGCTATACCACATCTTCTCAACTGGTCTTTATTTCAAGCAGTATTAACTAAATAGTATCATTAGTCATGTTTTACACACTTTAGTATCCTAAGACTTTTTTTTGTGCACTACCCCTCCAACGCATATACACACAAAATGAAATGCAATAATTTTTTCTTGTTTGTTTTTTCTTTCAAGATTTGCTTCTCTCTCATTTCTCAACTGGTAAACCTCTGATATATGCCCTGGTATCTTAACATTGCAGTCACACAATGATTCATTCAATGACTGATTTCATAAATCGCATTGAATGATATCAGATGATTGACAGTGAAAGTAAATAGTCTTTGGATGAAAAATGTAGTGAAGAACCAAACATTAGGTAAACACATATGTCATTAAAAGTAAGTGCCACAATGAGAAAGTACTAAGACAAGCGGAATTAGGAGTAAATATCTGTTTTAACAAAGTTATTTAGGCTGAAACTTGAAGATGAGTGAACACCTTAAAGGAGAGAATTGGCAGTATACACATTTGGGGACAAGAATTTTGGAGGAAGGGAAATACAACTTCCTAAAGCCCAAAACCAACTTAGTTCTTCCTAAGAGGCTGCTGCAGACCCTAAAGAAGGCTTATATAGCTGTAGTAAGGAGACGGACACTGGCCATGTCTAAAGCTGGAACAGTGGATAGGTGGTAGGTATTTCATAAAAACAAAACAAAACCATTTAGGCTGTTTTATCAATATTAATTTTTTTCTAAGTATAATGAGAAATCACCAGTATGCTTAAATTTAAGTAGCTCTACTTGAATGACATAAAAATAATTAGGTAATTTGGTAATTTTCAAAATGTGAAAGTGAAAACCAAAAATAAAAGTAGTTCTTTATGTACTTGAATTTCAAGAACATACCTACCTGTCTACATATCTCCTGGCTTCCACATTATCTAGTGCTGTAATGACGATGTCTTGCCTATTGTAAAATTCATCACTGTATGTACTCTCGGTGGCTGGACAGACTTTGTTCAGGTGTGCATCTATTTTTAATTGAGGATTTATTTTCAGAGTTGCTTCAGCAGCAGTATAGCTTTTAGGTTTCTAAACAAGTAAATAAAAAAGAAGGAATAAATGTCAAACAGAAAAGATGAAGTATGACTGAATTTACATATTCTAATCATTCCGAATATATGAGGTGACAGCAAAGTACTGACATACTAACACATTCTAATCAACCTTCATTGTGTAGCAAATTCCCTTAGACACTTTCAAGTATTTTTACAAAGCCTTAAAAACTATGTTTATTTTTTTAATTAAAGGCTTATCCACCATGTGTCATTTCATTCATCTGTCATTGAATCTTGTTACTTCAGATGCTATGAAGGTCTTTCCAGCTTTCTGTCTTTTCTCACTATCAGGCTAACATGTTTTATTTCTTACTACAAAATCAAAGTCAGAAACTGTTAGAAGTCAAGAAATTTAACAAATAGGTCTTTAGTGTTCATCTACAGATAATACATAGTGAATCCTTCTAGTAAGACATTTGACTTCACAGAGACCATTACCCTGTCCTTTGTATTTATGTAAGAGGATATCAGGTTAACTATGACAGGTATTGTAGTCACCTGTTCATAACATGCTTACATTTCATTTCCTAAGATCGACAATGAGTTGATAATACAAGGGAAAATTTTAAACTAAAAGCACATGTTTTTTTCTTTCTTACCTGTTTTTTACTACAGAGTTTTACCCTGTAACTATGACTAACACTCACTGTGTAGACCAGACTACCCTGGAACTCAAGAGATCCACCTACCTCTGTCTTTGAGTACACTGCCTATTTCTTTTCCTGATTTAAATATTTTGGTTTGAGACAACTAAATAGTCTTTTACAATAAAAGGGGATGCTAAAACTGTACAGCAATTTTAAATACTAATCCTTACCTGTTTTATACCAAAAAAAAAAGTAAATAGGGTTAAAATTTGTGCTTTGTTAAAACCTCAAATTAGAGAACCTGTTTATGGAAACATCTTTCTGTGGTGCTACTCATGTTTCACCACTCAAAATAACAACATCTAAAAACCAATTTTAGCTCCCATGAAACTAAAATTTTCTTGATTTTATTCTTTCCAAAGAATACTTTATTCTTTCTCTTAAGAATCTAACACAGAACAGAATTACCCAGCAACCATTACGTGTTTATGATATGAAAAGAGCGACAAACCTGTATATGATGAGGGCGAAACAGGAACTGTCTGTTTAGGTTGGATTTTTCTATCAAGTCAGGATCTGTAACTGTTACCTTGTATCAGAGGAGAACAAGAATGAATCTGTTTTGCATTTATCCCTATGACCAAACAGCACTCTCGAATCGTTTTTACTAGTAATAGTCATTTAAAAAAATTCCAAATGGTTACCAGTAATATGCTATCATTGTTAAATTTATTAATTCCAACTAATATTTAGTACATGAGCATAGCTAAACAAATAATTTAAGCTCATTTGAAGCTTTCCTTAAAGATTCTTTATTTGGGTATTAAAAATATCTATCATCTTTTAGACCTACAAAATTAATTACTCACAGAGCTATCTCTTCTAAATTTATAACATTTATTCTTTTAAAAGTTATTTATTATTTCTTAATTACTGTGTATGTGTAGAGGAATATGTGCCCACAGTTTGAGTATGGAACTCAAACAACAACTCGTAAAAGTCCTTTGTCTCCTCCGATGGGTGGGTGCTGGGGATCAAAGTGAACCAGATTTAATGGCAAGTGCCTTAGCTGGTCAGCTATCTTACTAGCCCAATATTTATTCTTAATTTGGAGTAATTTGAGAAGAATGTTGTCATGTTTCAACTTGAAAGGAGCTCCAACTAAGGCTGACTCTATAAACTACTAGGCAGTTGAGTATTTTTATGCAGCCAACTAGCGGTCATAGACAGTTATCTATAGACCTAAAATACTTGCCCTTTAAAAAAAGTACAGATCCCAGGGACTAAGCCACTACCTAAAGACTATATATGGACTGGACCCTGGACTCTGACCTCATAGGTAGCAATGAATATCCTAGTAAGAGCACCAGTGGAAGGGGTCCCTGGTCCTGCTAAGACTGAACCCCCAGTGAACTAGATTGTTGGGGGAGGGTGGCAAGGAAGGAGGATGGGAGGGAACCCCCAAAAGAAGGGAGGGGAGGGAGGGGATGTTTGCCCGAAACCGGGAAAGGAATAACACTCAAATGTATATAAGAAATACTCAAGTTAATAAAAAAAAAAAAAGTACAGATCCTAATTTAGAAGGAGAAAAAAAACCAACAAGTAAAATAATTCAAAAGGCATGTGCTGTTAAACTAGACTTAAAGAATACTGTCTTGGTATGGCACTGTTTGTATGGGTTCCAGTTTCAGGTGCTGACTGGTGTTCACGTTCATTTTCTTTTAGTAATTTTCCTTGTGTATATGTCTACATTTATTTTTGGAATTTTGTATTAGAGGTTCTCTCTCTCTGTCTCTCTTTCTCTGTGTCTCTCTCTCTGCAGAGATGGGTGGTTGAAAGTCTTACTTTCTAGTGAGTGACTTCCTTATGTATCTGGTGTTTAATTCAAGGTTTCATTTTTTCCCTTGATTCCAGGTACCTGGGGATTTCTCTTTACATCTTGGGTGTATCTATGAACACTTACAGTTTTGTTACAAGTCTCTGAGTTCAGAATGACAGAGGCCTGCCCACATTACAGGTTTTATTTTGCTATCTGATGTCAGTAGGTTTCTTCACTTCAGCTCATCCTGACCTTTACCTACTAAACGCACTGTTTTCCTGTACAGTTAAAACATTCAGGTAATGTCCAAGTTTACAGTAAAGAAGCAATTTTAAAAAAACAAGAAAAATCCAAGTAACTTTTAAGCTACTAAACTCGTAGTTTGTGGAGCACATTTAGAAATGCCAAGCATGGATAATATAAATGTGCACCTACCTATAGCTATAATAATGATGAATCCCCTTTAAAACCATGTCAATAAGCCACAATGTGGATTACCATATACTTTTTAGTTATTTATGCATTATCACTGTTAGTTACCAAGATAAATATATGAAGTCACTAAGGAAAGTTTTTATCTTAGAGGTAAAATACCACTAATAAAAATTATTTTAAATATGACATGATTTTGCAATTAACTCAGTCTGAAGAATTTTAACTATATACCAAAGTATATGTTATTCTTACTGTTTGAAACTCACCATTTAAATTATGTGAGTACTCTGCAGCCTTTTAATGTCATCTCTCATGTTAATATTTAATTAAGAATGAGTAGTACAACAAAGGAATAATGCAGTCAGTTTGCAAGCTATGATAATAAAAATTAAAGCACATTTAATCTTGATGGTAAGTACAAAAGGCAGACAGGACTTATTTCAGTTTCAGGAAATTACAAAGAACCAAGAAGCAGAGACTCTGACTAAAAACTGACCAGAGACAATTAAATTAAAGTCTTCTAATTCTCAGTTTAATGGTCTACTGGTAAAACAGGCTAGTATAGTCAAACACAGTTCCAAAAAGGGTAACAGGAGAAATATAAACGTTTAAGTCTAAAAAGACCTGTAACTTACCATTCCTTTCTCTCTGCCTGTACCAACACCCAGTAATGCAAAATTTTTTAACATTTCACAGCCTATGGCGCCACATCCTACCTATCGAAGAAAGAATACAAATGTCAGACAACAAGACTATAATTTTTAATGAATAAAGAATTTCATTCTAATTTTTTCAAATACTATAACACTAACTACCATTTTTAAGTAATGATTTGTGCTTCACTTGTGGTAGATTTTACTTTTTGCAAGTTTCATAATGCCTTTTAAGTGTCTCAATTAAAGAAAAAAGCAGTATAAAACAAATGAAACTATGGTATTCATAATTTCTTTAAACGAAAAACATTTGAAGATTCCTAGCAAAAGCTAAATGTAGAACTCATTTCTTACAGAGGAAAGAAAACAACAGAACAAAAAAACAAAAATATAAAAACAACCCAAGTCCAGAACTAGGAACCATGAAAAAGTCTACTTTTAGACATTTGTCAGTCTATCTGAAAGACAGAAATATGTCTAAGGCAAGTCTACTAAGAATTTTAAGTAAAACAGAAAATTATAAGAGGTTCTATCTATATGAAAAAAAAATCTCAGAATTGCTAATCTGTAAAATATTTATAAAAATGATTACTAAAACTTAGTAGTATTTTTAAGACTAGCCAACATTTATGCTATTATGAAAAATTTCTCTGAAAATATACTAAGATATTTAAAAAAGAGAATACATTTACTCATTTCTTAGTGTAGTGATTTAAAGTTTTTTTAAAAAAAATTTTAAAGTACTTCTAGAAAGGATTTAATGTTGAAGCTGTCACATTCATGTTTTATTTTTAAATGAATAAATACTTCAGATCCTGAATTGGCTAACGTCTATGTAAAAGGCCCAGGAAGTAAATATTGTAAGCTCTGGAGACTGTATGATTTATCGATTACTCATTTAGACCAAGTTGACTTTAAAACTTAACTTGACATTCAACAACATTTTGAGCACATGACTTATTCCCATCCTTACTGAACAACTTACTAAGAAGATATTCAAGTTCTGTAGCTTCTGACACAATGTATTTCCAATGCAGGCACGGAAGGCATCGTATCTATCTCCTCTGAAGAACAGTTACCAAGGAAACAGCAAGACATACAAATACACCTGATTATTGTTAGTAACAATTTAAACTGTACTTCAAGACAGAATATACTTCAGAGTTTTCTACAGCCCTTCTTACTCCTAAACAAAGAATTATGACTAATGACTGCTGAGAGGGACAATTAACCAGGGATGAGCCCTCGAATTGGCGGTTATCTAATACAAATTATACAGTCCTGGAATCAATCAAACAAATGTCACACTAACTAAACTCAGCACGCTGTGTTTATATATTTATGCACATACAAAACAAATAATAAAAAAGAGGCCAATAATTGAATGGGAGCTGGGGAATATGGGAAGGCTTGGAGGGGGAACAAGGAAGGAAGAACTGGTGTAATTATATTTTAATTAAACATTTTTTTAAAATAAAAGAAGTTTTCCTTAATTCATGAGATGAACTACCTTCCTTGAAAGAGTTTTCAACAACATCCTACCAACATCCAAATGACATAAACGAAGATGACTTTAGGTTATAATAGTTCAGGAATCTATTCTAAGCTTATAAGTGGATGTCTGAAACTTTGGATGAAACTGACTCCTCTAAGTACATTATATTTTATACAATATCTATGTATATAAACTTATGACACTGTGGTAGTAAGTTCTGCAGGCTGAGTTGCCAAAGGGTAACTAACAAATTTCTTTCTCCTTCTTTGCAATTTTCTGGTTAGATTATGTCTTCTTTTTTCAAGTTTATTTCTTAACTTAGTTGGGCTTCATTGCTCTGTGTAGTGTTGAGCCAGGGTTTGCCTTATGCTGCCCAGGTTAGTCTTCAATTCCTTTTCCCACCTCATGCTAGATTTACCAGATTTTTACAGCCTCAGCATATAAGTGTTTTTTATTTTCTTAGATTAAGATCATTCACTTTTTCACGTAAAGATGCATTTGCTTTCTTCTCCTTGGTATATTATTATCTCCAGCATTACTACTAGTGCCCGAGGAACATTGTTAAGTGACAATCAAAGTTTTCTTTTACATGTTTCTTTGATACATACAGAAAGAGCTTCTAAAGGGTCGATGGACAGACAGAAGAATGATTCCCCCCAGGAAGGACAGCATGTGATGTTATCACTCTATACCCAACTATATGCAATTTAAATTTATTTATTTCTCTACTATTACATTTTGTACTTTTTGATATTTTACATGTAAGTAAAAATCTCAGAAAGCTAAACTACAGAGAAGGAGGGGAAAAAAACGCCTATAAAGATCATAGTATTTTTAAAAAGTTCTTAGAGGAATCTATGGAAGGGATTTGGAGTTATTAATTCATTTAAACTGAAGGCAGAACCCTGCGTTACGTGGTTAATGATTTTGAAAAAGATTTATGGCCTCAAATGGAAAGTGATTTATTAAAAAAAAATGTATAGCAATCTTATTCATTAATATTATGGCATTTGAATGCTAATCATTTTCATGCATATATTCCAAAATTTTGTATCACTTCATATAAAGTGGTAATGAGACATGGTACTATTGTAATATTTAACCACTAGGCAAAGAAAAAACAAGCCAAGAAGTAAAATGTCTGGAGGAAAGACACCTAAGAGAGCAATGCTTACACAAAATTGCTCACTCTCTGCTTCTTAAAGATATACTAAGAAAAAATAATCCAAATTACATCTTTACCGTGGGAGAAACTCTTCATGCCCAAGATTGCCTAGGGATTCCACAATATCTGCTGCTTCAAGATACAACTGAAAAGAAGATTAAAAACATTACAGTTAAGACTTAAGTCACTAAAAAAACCCTGAGCTTTTCTCTTACAGTTATTTAATAATCATGGGAAGAGATGATAAAAATGACAATTCAATGTAAAATATTAGAAAAATAATGGTTATAGTATATATTCTTAAAACTGTGAACCAAAGGACTGTTAAAAGGTGTGTAATTCAATTCATATCACTTATCCATCATAAGGATAATTTTATTTTACTTTTTTAATTTTTAGAGGAAATTTTACCTCAAAATCTGTTCTTCAAAACTACAGAAAAACTTTGGATTTCCCATTCAATTTTAGTTACGTTCGAATGAACAGTATGATTAACTTGAGCATGAGGTATCTAGACTGTACTTTCAACTGGAGATACTTTATGTCATCTCTTGCCTCATGTATAATTATAAAAGAAAAGATCCAGGAAGACAATTTCAACATTTTTAGTACTAAAAAGAATTTCTTTAATTTATTAATAATTAAAGAACCCAGTCTTATGCATATTTAAGTAACTGCTTTTAAATTTGAACAGAATCAGACGGTAATACCATTGTAATATAACACTGTAACAGAATTTATATTTCATATGATGCTAATAGTTATAACCAAGTCAACTTCCACCAGTCAACTTGTAATCTATTTTAAATAACTTAGCAGAAAAATGACATTGTATGGGTGTATATTCAAAATCAACTCAAACAGAAAGGACTTAAGCAGTATGTGTAGACTTCCTGCCATTTATTTTCCTTTTTGTAACAGATACAAATGCTTTTAATTCTTGTGATGCTTTTATCTTACACATCTCTCAAATTTACACCATTCCTATATCTTCTATCTTCAGGCAATATCAGGAATGAAACCTGAAGATTTGTTATGGCAAAATTTCTGCAAAACAAGTTTAAGAGCCCAGAGAGCCCCAAAATGGTAACTAAGCCAAAATACTAGAGAAAAACTGTAGAACAGAAAATTAGTGATTTTGATATTATATGGTAGGAAATACATCTGAGAAAGTAACTGGATTATTTATATCCTAACAGACAAAATATTCCTGTTAGTTTCAGTTAAAGAATTAAGTTTCTGAAGTTCAATTACAGACTTAAGTTACTAGCCTTTTCTATTTAATACATAAGTATATATGATACATAATAATGTACATAATACTAAATAGGTATATATTTATACCACACTATAATTAAATAACACATTCATTTTATGGAACACTTAACTTAAAATGGAAACATATAAGAAAAAATTAAACTAACCCATTGACACAAAGGAGAAAACTTCCCGGTCACAGCTTTTAATACTTCTTGGCTAGCAACACCCCCGACTGCAGCAGCAAGTGGGGGTAAAAAGCCTTGAGCAGTCCATGAAAGCCAGTGCACAATGTCAGCATTCACCTCAGGCTAAAACACAAACCACAGACATCAGTGATACTAACAGTATTCACACACAGTACCTGTGACTTCAGGAACTAAGTTATCAATATCCTTAGAACCTAACTTCCAAAAAACAAACAAACCCAACACAAACTACTAAATGTCCTTCCTAAATAAAAATCTTAATCTCATAATAAAAATATCAACTTGCATGTTACCTTAAGCAGCTTTTTCATTTACTAGTCTCTGTTCAATTTTGCTTCTGTGACTGTAGTCTAGACTGCCATTTAGAGTATCTGGTTTCAGAGAGCAAACAACTCAATACCCTCTTTGTTGTTGTTGTTTTTGTTCTTTTGTTTTTTGTGGAGAGATCCTTGGCTATCCTGGAATGCACTCAGTAAAGCAGGCTAGCCTTAAGGTCAGACGCATCTGTCTCCCTGGTACTAGGACTAAAGGTGGATGCCACCACCCCATTACTTAACCCCAAAATCAAGTAAATTGCAAAATGACAGGCTTGAGGGAGGGAAATAAAGCAACTCCACCTGCAAGCCCTTGGCAAGGAAGACCCACCAACCAGCCTGGTGCTGTGTTCTCCTTCATGGTTAATTTCTAACAGCATCCCCCATTTTCTGGTCCATCCTGCTTTCTATCCTTTCTCTACCACCTCCTATTGCTTAAGTTCTTACTGCTCAATACTTTTACATCTTTAGTCATTTACCCTACTTCCTAGAGTATTTCTTGTCTATTAGTACTAAAGGTGAAATTCCTATTTATATTTGGCATTTTTTTTTAAAGTTTCTCTATCTGGTTTGCTTTTAAATTGTTATTGTCACTACTGTGGTCACCTCTCCTTGAGCAGCAGTGAGGATTAAGAGTTCAATAAAAAGATTCCCACAAAGGTCATCATAGAAAGCCAGGAAAAGGTGTTATGTCCCAACAGGTGCACAAATAACAATGCATAAATATAAGAAATATGAACAGCAAGATAATCCAATAACTGAACTCAAAGAACAGAAACTGGTACTATAAGTAATGCAGATCAGAAATTGAATAGAAACTAAAATAATGAACCTAAGATTCTGTGAAAGGAGAAAAGATTAACGCATTGTCAAAATAACCAAAAGGAAGAAGGAAGGAGGAGATCCAAGTAACTAACACTAGAGATGAAAATAAGGTGTGTGAGAGCAACACTGAAATGCAGGAGAACAGGGATACTTATAAAAAAATAAACCAGGAACTAGGAAAAAAGAGTAACTTTCTAGACATCTATTACCTAACAAAATTGAACCAAAAGAACACAAAAACACATCTAAATGAGACATAAATGAGCAAACAAATAGAAGCAAAAGGGTAAGTGTCCAACAAAGTAAAGTTCAGATCAGAGTTTTATTGATGAGTTCAAAGGAACTATAACCCTAACAAACTATAATCCATTTAGAAGAGTACAGAAGAACTCCAAGTCTTTAGAAAAAAAGGTCATAGATGTGGATATAGCTTAGTGGTAGTGCCTACCTAGTATGTGTAAGTCCTGGGCGTGATCTAACTAATCATTGCAAAATTCTAAAACTCTTAGAAAAAAATAAGGCATAAACTGTGAGAAAAAAAAATCAATAAGTATTACGAGAATTCACAAAGAATGTATTTGAATAAGACTTATGAACCCCCAATAATTTAAAAAAAACTAATTAAAAATAAGCTAAGATTTGAAAAGCCACCTTATTCAAAGAAAAGTACAAATGTCACAGAGGCACGTAAAAAATAGGCTCAGATTCATTGTAACTTTAGTGATATGCAGCTCAAATCTATGTGATACACTTACAAATAATAATGTGGTTACAATCGGAAAGGAAATACAGAGTTTTGAAGAGGTGGTTGCAATTTTGTAAAAATGCAAAATAGTACAGGTGCTTTGAAAACACGTAAGGTTGGTCATATTCATGTACAGCTTTAACCTCAGCACCCCAAAGGTTAAGACAGGTAGATCGCAAAAAAAAAAAAAAAAAAAAAAAAAAAAAAGACAGGAAGATCACTCTGAATTTGGGGCTGGTCTTCATATACTGAGTTTTAGACCAGAGAGGGCCTGGTACTTAATGAGGGCCTGTCTCAAAAAACCACCAATTTCTTGTAAACTAAACATCATATTTTACATCTATTATATGACTTTACAATGTATTTCTAGGTATTCTCACAAGAAAAATGAAAATATTTATCAATTTAAAAATCTACATATTTGTAGTTTGATACATAATACAATGTTAAAGTAAATGCAGCAAATAATAGTTGTTAAACTACACACTGTATTATCAGTACTGTATGAATAAAACTATTTAATTAATGTTCACAACAACTTGTAAGGTGAGTTCATCTAATTTTGTAGACACACAAACGAAAGCAGAACAAAGCAAAAGAGCTTCTTCATTAACGTCACAGAACCAGCAGTCAGCATAGGGAAAATCTAAATGTAGGAAAATATCAGTATGTAAAGCATTTATATTATAAACAGATACCTAGTCAACCACAATTTTATTAATATTTACCTTCTCTTCCAAGGTTTCACTTATACATATCGTTAGCTTCAACAGTTCATCTGAATCTTGCTGACACCTATAATTTAAAACAAAAGTACAACTTCAATTTTTTGAATTGCCACCAAAGTTAAAAATAAGTATCATGTGTTTTCGTCTAACTTCAAAGTTAACTGTCTTAGCTGCCTTTACATTACATCAAAACCTGGTCATCTAAGATAACATATGAGATTTAGATTTAAACAAACAAGGTAAGAAACTTGCGATTTCTAACTTAGGCTAGAAAACATTATCACAGATTACCAGTTCACCAATTAGAAGAGGTTCTGATTTTAAAGGCTATAGATTTTAAAGTCTTCAAATATGAAAATTTCCCATGTAGTATGATTCCATTCTTAAAAATGGATCTTTCTACTTCCACCAATAAATCACCTTAAACGTCATGTTTATGCAATTTTGCATATTTACTAGTAATATAAAAAGGTAATGCAACTAGTAATGTTAGTAGGGTAATTAAAGGTTAATTGTATTTTTAACCTATAATTTTGAGACACGTTTTCATGAGAGAGAGAGAGAGAGAGAGAGAGAGAGAGAGAGAGAGAGAGAGAGAGAGAGAACACAAAAAGTACTACCTGATATTTGGCTTACGACTATAGTTTTCCTGAAACTGGTCCAAGGCAAGCATGGCTACATGAATCTGTAAAGGTGCCTATTTGAAACATTAACAAACAAACAAACAAACAAACAAACAAACAAACAAAAGCCAACATTTATTAAGAGCTATGGACTAGGTTAAATGTTTTTCAACTATTATTTAATTTCATTCTCAAAATAAGAGTGTAATATGATGATATCATTAGAAAAGTTAAATGATTTGACTTCAAGACAATAAAGATATTTATTTCATTTTCCAAAAAACTAAAGTTTAATAAATTATTAAAAAGAAAAAGAAGCTGTCGGGCCCCAGCACCAAAAAAAAAAAAAAAAAAAAAAAAAAAGAAATAGCAGCTGTATACCAGCAACAAAACATTTGTACAGCTGGGTGGGGTGACACCCAGCACCCAGGAGGAGGCACTCAGAAGCAGGTGATCTCTGATTTCAAGGTCAGCCTTGAAATACCCTGTCTCAAACATCTAAAACCAAATCCAAAGCCATAACCACTCCAAAAACATGTATAAAAAAACAACCAATGACCTGAGTCCAACCTTTGACCTACACTCAGATGCTATATTAACTCCCCTGCACATACATGTCCTAGAGAACTGCATAGTTAAGAAAAATCTTACAGTGATGCCCTATCTATCTACATATCAATTACTAAGATTACTTACTTATCAAAGCTACCAAATCACCAAAGTCTGGCCTCATTTTACTGACATTTTTATGGCATGAATTCTCATTTTAAATCCTTTAATTTAAACTTTTAATATTGAGATAAGGGTAGAGAACCTTTAGAAAAAAAGATTAACCCATTATATGTTGTGAATCATTTACCAAATTCCATCCACCACTCTGCTGCCCCTTTCAAACCTGCAAAGTAAATATTTACCTCAGGTTTGCTAAAATCTGCAATAAGGCACTTTGGATGTTTTATCTGGCTCTCCAGGGGTTCCTAGGAGGAAAAAAAATGTTATTTCACAGTATATTTTGCAAAACATTTAGGGCAGTGGAAGCAAGGGATCTTTCTCCAAGGCTGAAAATGGGTGAGCTTGGACTGTTGTAGTTACTGCTGTAAGGTCACAGTTAGAATGCTCTGTAATACCTCACTACTATACTAATAACCACTGGTACTATACAGTAACTTCAAAAGTATAGTGGAAAATATCTTCATAATCCCAAACTTTGTCCTAATGTAGAAGCTACCTTTTTTTTTTTTTCTTGATGTAATCTAGTAATTGAGACTAGTTATGCCTGGTAAGTATTGGATAGATTCTCCAAGTTAAAAATCTGCATGAGTATAAGTTACGAATAGAAAAGCAAAGAAAAGAAAAATTTGAAAAGTAACAGTTCCCCAAATATCACCACACATCAACTTAGTTGATGCACAAAATTATTTAATTAAAACTTAGGGCTGGGGAAAGAGAAAGTATACAGAAGCAGATTTCATTTAACTGATTTGAACAAAGCCTTGAAGAGTAGTTTTTTTTTTTTTTAATGAAAAACACAAAAACAATGAAGTTAAAACCTTGAGACCTTGAAAACTCCCTGTAGCAACATAAACATGAAAAGCCTAAGAACTAAAGACTTGTTATACATATCACACTGGGAAGCAGCCTATGAATTTAAATAAGACTCATTTGTTCCAAGATAATAGCAATGTCTAGACTCGACACATCAGCATGTTTTTCTTTCACTACCAATACTCAATGTGAATTACGCTACATTTCAAACATAATCATTAAAATGCAGATTAAAATTGTAGTAACATGAATTAACAAATAATAAAGTGTAATAGTTCTTGCTACAGAAAATGAAAACATTTTTACCTTTTTTCTTGAGTAGTAAAAAGTATGATAAATTCATTATTTAGGAGGATATAGCTCCTTTGAGGCACAGTCACAATCATACAAGAGGTGCTCTAGTTATTAAACTGTATAAACTTATTTTTGCCTGACCTTTGCAGTACAGAGGACTGTGCATACTGAGGAAGTGTGTAAACTATAGCCCAATGTCTGTATGTTATTTTATAGTACCAGTTTGCCTCTGGTTGATTTAATTTTATTCAAACTAGTTATAAATTTAAAAACATTTATTCTTTATGCTAACTTGAATTAAGCATTTTATTATTTTGGGTTATTCTTTATTTTCTTTTTAATAAAAAAATCTTTTTACACAGAAAAAAATACTTACAAAGTTGAATATTTTAGGAGTCTTAACCTGCACAGCTATGCCTCCATGTAAATATGGGTCCAGTTCCGTAGTGTCACCAATGCTGAAGGAAAATGGTGATATCACTGCAAGAAAAAAATACACAGAGGTATTTACATTTGAAGAATACCATCACAAAGACATGACTCCACAGACATAAAAGATTCTAAAACATCTTTTTACTTTGTAAGGGATTGGGAATCTGATGGTAGTATTTCTTCCAATGTGAGCTTTAGGATTTACAATTAATTGAAGAAAACAGTAAAGTTAAGTGAGAGGTACTTACAATAGAACATTAAAATGTTATAAAACCTCTATACCATGTTAATACTAATTTTATTGGTACATGAATAGGTAAAAGGAATAAAATACATGCCTGAGAAATACATTCAAGTACAAAAGGACAAGTCATTTTATTTGATGAAATGGCAAAAGGATATAATGTATAGGTCTTTTCTGTGTAAAACAGCATAAAGAAACTCTCTACTGGTACATAATAAACCCATGATGGGTGGCTGACTACTGAGGAGGAATAGCAAGGGTATGTGAAACCTTTCCACTGTCAATGTACTTAATAATTAAAAATTTAGATAGTAATTCCACTAATCATCAAATAAATTACAATACTTATAAACATGTAAGTAAATATATAGTCATAGTCATACATTATATGAAAAAAAGCAGACACAAAGCTAATTTGATATTTGGAAAGGAGAGAAAAATCTAAAGTGGGACCCAATCTGAACCCTATTTAAACGCATGTATAGACATATCTATATTAGTTGTATAAGACATACATATACATACACTGTTTTAGAATAAACATGTTTTAGTTATTTAACAACTTTTTCATAGAATAAAACTATCTTAAGGCAGGAAGCATCAAGTACTAAGTGTTAAATTTAAGCAACTCTAACCCAAAAGTAATGCTTTTTGCTAAAATGAGGGTTTTAAAGTAAAGGACTTCATTTGCTGCTGTCAGGAGACTTCTCACTATACAGGTAGCTCTAAGCATCTGATCTGATCACCACACTGTAATACTAAACGGTTGCCAACATAAACAAATATAATCCCAACTTATCAAGTAGTCAACTTTCCCCAAACAAATACAAATTCTTTAACATTAAGGTCTGAACCTCTATTTAAGATAGATGTACTCAAACATCATATTAAAAAGCTTTTGCATACCAAAAACCACAGTCAGCAGGGTGAGCAATCAGCCCCTAGAGTTGAGGAAAGTAATCTGCCAGCTGTATTTCAAAACTGCTAATACTGAGAATAAATAGGTCAATGAATTTAACAGTATTCTAAAGAAAAAAAAATGGCAATACATATTTTAAAAAGTGTTCAGTATCTTTAGCCATCAGGAAAATGCAAATTAAAACATACTCATAAAAACCAAACAAAAATGACAGATGCTGGGGTTGGGGATTTAGCTCAGCGGTAGAGCGCTTGCCTAGCAAGCGCAAGGCCCTGGGTTCAGTCCCCAGCTCCGAAAAAAAAAAAAAAAGAAAAAAGAAAAAAAATGACAGATGCTAGTAAGGATGTGGAGAAAAAGAACCCTTACTGCAGGTCATGTTAACTGGGAAACCACACTGACTGTATTTTTCAAGTGCTCAAAAGGTACAAGTGAGTCATCATTATCCTGCAACTATATAATCATGCCACAAAGTCGCAAATTCTGTAACACTATGTTTATATTTTAATACAACTACAGGTAAAATACAAATTATGTAAATTAATAATAATGTGTATTAATTATCTCAAATGGGCCAGACATATCTGCTCATGACCATCTTCCCACTTTAAAACTAGGTTTTCTCTCAAAGCTGACTTTAGTATCCCCTTGAGCAATACTCTGTAAGTCCTCTCAAAGAAAGGCAAAGGGGGCGTGGGGGAGGACTCCAAACTTGCCTGTTTAAATATTCAAATCAGTGAACACAACGTAGATTTGACAGTCATCTCCACTTACTATTTCACTGCCAGCTCAGTCGCACCTGAACTACTTTCACATATGGTCTCCAAACCTACACAACTTCTTACACTACGTTTTGCTCAAGCAGGAATCTTTGCTCACTTACAACTGCTCCTAACTGTCTTCTTGCTCGTGTAAAGATCTGAAATTTCAACTTGTATGTTCTCAGTGTATTTCTAGACTTTACTTTCTTCCTTGCAACAGTACCACTGTTCAGTATGTCCTCACCTGAATACACTGATATGAAGCTCAGAGATGTGAATCAAGTTAATCTGAGGTGATGTGTTCAAAACACTGAATAGTGTATGACTATAAAGAGGCTAAATAACTAAAAGGATATAGTAAAACATGTAAACTTACCAGTTATCTGTTGTACAGATCCATTTAAGCCTGCCATTCCATTAATTTCTCGAAATGTTAGGAACTGTCCTGTCTCAAGCTTGTGGGGATGATTTTCAAGGCAGGTGACAATACCTGGATTAGCCTAAAATTAGAGTAGTCTATTGAACACCGAATTTTTATATTCTATTTTTTTTTACAAGTTTTTACAAATAAGCATCTATGAATATTAAACATTAGCATTCCTATACTCTAAAATGTTATTAAAATAATCATACTTGCGTTATGTTTGAAATGAAAATTTCTTTTGGTTCTTCTCCTGTTGTATCTGAAACTTCAAATTCATCACCAAAATCACAAAACAACCTGGACCAAATTCCATGTACATCTGTACTAATAAACTGAAAAGACAAAAATAAATTTGTTTGTATGAACAGAAAAAAACAAAAAGCACCTCAGTTATCTTACGTCAGTTCATGACAACTTCATTTAGAATTAAGTATATTCCCTGAAATATAATGTTATTCATGTAAAGAATGAATCACTTATTAATCAGTTTGGGAAATCAAGAAATGTGGTATTTGGTGAGTGGGTTTCTGACACAATGAAATTAAAAATACCTTTAATGTATCACCATTACATACTCTTGTTATTTCAATAACAAAAATTCTGGCTTGGTCATAAATTTCAAGTTCAAAACATACAAAACAGTTATCCTAGTTTAATTGCCTAGGAATGAATAGTTCTTATTTTACAGAAACAGAAATGAGTGTACACTCACCAAAAGCATTAGTTAGTGGAAATTAGAAGAGGACGTTAAGCTGGGAGTAGTCTACAGAAAAAAGGCCACAGACGTCAAAGTGCAAACCAAGCCAAGAAAGGTACATGAGGTTCTTTAACACAGTAAGAAATGCTTTATTAAAAATAAATTTTATAATAATGGCAGTCTCCATCCCCAGATTCTGTAAAGAAATTATGTTTCTGTGCTTAAAGCTCTTTCTATAGGCAATACAAATCTATTCAGCTCTAAAGAAAAATAGTCACATAATTTGCATAACAATCAACTTAAAGCATGTATCATTAAGAAAGGTTATATATTCTCAGAAGGAAAATTCAAACCCTCTTCCTCATATAAAGAATCTAGCCAATAATACATGGATATACGCAAATAAAAGGGACAGTAGGACAGTACACTATGTACAAAAGCGAACAAGGAATAAATATCAGAGCATGAGAAAGCACTAATTGCAGGCAGTGGAAGGAGTTTTGAAAGATGAAACAAAGTTAACTGTTCCAGTTTGAACTGTCTTGGATGTTTTATTCCTGGTGGTGGAGAATACATTGTCAAAAGGTAAAATCCAACATGCAGCTTTACAATTTAGAAAGATTGTTCTGTGATTTTCATTCCTGGGTCTTCTTAATTTTGGTGTGTGTCTCTGTGTGTGTATATTTGTAAATTTTTTCTGTGTTGTCGTTTTTTGGTCAGGGTCTCACTACCCAACTTGGACCTTGCTGTGTAGCCCAGGCAGGCTGGCCTTGAAATGCAGAGGTATCTACTTGCTGTGTAGTCCAGGCTGGCCAGGCTGGCCTTGAAATGCAGAGGTATCTACTTGCTGTGTAGCCCAGGCTAGCCTTGAAATGCAGAGGTATCTACTTGTTGTGTAGCCCAGGCTGGCCTTGAAATGCAGAGGTATCTACCTGCTTTGCTTCTGCCTCCTTAGCGCAGCACTATGCCTGGTTATTTACAGGTCTTTAAAAACAGTTTATTTAAAAATCATCTTAGTGTGACTATACAGAGAGCTCTGTATGTAACACAGTGAAATGCTATAAGCTGGAATATGAAAAATGTTCTTCCTTTAGTTAACTGCATGTAATATTATAACTATTAAATTATACTATTACCTTAATTGAAGGGCAATGAGAATGGCAAAAGTTGTTGATTTTCTTTTGTAATGTCAGTTTTGTTTCAGTCAATACTACACACTGTTGAGAATAAAATAAAGATCAGAAAGTACAAAGTAATTTTTATAAAATATACCTTCTCAATAAAAAGCATTATAAATTTAAATTCTACCAAAGAATCATAGTTACCCTCACAAAATTTACTATCCTATATTGAATTCTGGTCTAGAATTAATTATATATAGAAGTACAAAATGGCAAAACCAAAATAAAACTATAGAGCACATATGCTCATATTAAATAAATTCCTTTACTCTAAAGGACTAATACTTAGAAGTAAGTCTTAACACCCTAAGTATTTTTGTAGTCTCTCAATAAAGGGCTAGAAATTTATCTGTCACTGTCCTACAATCATTAATATAGCTAACAAAAGAAAACTTTCAGACAAGCTTCAAGACTGACAATTACAATTTTCAAGGCTGTTGGTCACAACTCTAATTTATGCGTTCAATATATTCACAAAATAAACCTTTGCTTTACAATAATATTAGTAAAACCACAATGTTATTTAAGATAACAGATAATTTTCAGTGCTTAATTTTCTATTACTACCTTGATACAAGTAGGTATGAAAACAAGATTTGATATAATTATACTGATAGAGGTCAAATAATTTCTTGAAAGCCATTTGCATATCAAACATCAAAACCAAAAGATTCTCAGTTCTATGCTCTCCTCGGTGCTTATATACAGGAGTTGAGTAATAATTTACGAGACAGAACATTTTAAGGTGTGGGTTTTGTACCCTTACTAGGTATGCCAGGAATGTCCTGACAACTGCTCCTTTTTAAGAACTTGAGGCAGGAAGTAATATCTCCATCTCGATACTGACTTATGGCCAAACAGCAGGTTCTCAGCCCAATGTTTCCCTTTAAAGTCACCTCTACCCACTTCAAGGAGGCATCTACTAAGACCTCTGAATGCACCGGTTGGGAGAAGACAGAAGTGGTGGTAGTAAAAAGTAATATAATGCCCATACCCTAACACTTGGGACATTCATCATGTAAATTTCATATATTAGTAAGCTGTGTTATATACATCAATGTCTGCAACTACTATGGACTGATAAATCCAGACTTTTACACTTTTCCCCACACTTACATATGCTTTTGTGTGTAAAGACAGAGATGGACAGACACACACATACTCATAAACCAAGTTTTCTTTATGCACGCACTGATGGAAGGGCATTATGTTTGATTATATATGGTCAAGCTGAACAGTGCCTCAGTGAGCAGGAGCACGTACCTTATGGTAAGCGGATTTCATCTAGGTTGGTTATATATCTAGAAGTGTGATAACTACCTTGTACACATTATTATTTTTTTAGTGAACAAATTTCCTTTTTGGTAGATTCTTGCCAGCATGCCTTTTTTTTTTTTTTTTTAAATAATAGATTTCTAGTTTGGGTGAATAAGATTTTTGAAGTTTATTTTGTTATTTTTCATTTTATTTCATAATGGTCGGAGAGGACACACATTTCTTTGAGACAGGGTCTCATGCAGTACAGGGTAGCCTTGAAATTGGTGTGTTGCTAAAAATGACATAAATTTCTGATCCTCCTGCCTCCAGGTTTAGGGTGGCAGGACTTCTGGTATGTCTCACATTTATTTGATGCTGACAATCAAACTCAAGTTTTGCACATGTTATATAAGAAATCTAGTGACTAAGTTATATTCCTAGTCCCCACTTCTACAATTTTCATGTGCTGAGGATGTATATTCTATACATGCCGCTATAGTACTTCAATGTTGCATTTTTATGTGGGGGAGAATTGAGAAAGGGTATCATTACTGTGTTGAGCTGGTTGGCCTTGTACTCAGGATTAACCCAGCATGTTTTAAGCTATGGCAATCCTTTCTTAGCCTCTCAAATACTGGGACTATATGTTACCATAACCAGCTTGCTGTTTGTTTTGTCTGAAGATCTGTAGAATGATGATACTGGAAATCTTAACACTGTTCTGGATCCTACTCCTTTAGATTTGTTTGTTATCAGATATTATTGACTTGATTGAATGACTATGCTGTTTTACACTTTTGTTTTTACATCTACTCTTGTGTCAGAATACCCACTCCTGCTCACTTTTGGTTTACAGTTGCATGGAATCTCTTTGTGTGTACACACACATTTGGCACCCAGAGAAGGACTTTGGGGGTTTCTTTCCTATTCTAAGAAGATTGTTATATTGCCCTGAATTATGATCTCTTCCTGAGTGAGAAATTCACTATTTCTGCTAGGGTGGCTGGGATAGCTAGGCTAGCTCTCAGAATCCACCTGTCATATTCCCACCCCAATGCTGGCAAAGCCACGCCCTGCTTTTTATCTAAGTGCTAGGGATTTGAATTCAGGCCCTCATGCTTACAGAGAAAGCAAACTTACACAAACTATCTTCCCAGGCCTCGAATACCTTTTGCCCATTTTTTCACTTTCAGTCTGTGGCTCACTATTAATGTGGGTTTCTGATACACTGTTCAATCTTGTTTTAGATTCAATTTGTATCATCTAACTGGGGAATATAGTTCACTTACACTTGAAATGAATATAGATAATGTAAGAATTTCTGTTTCTCCTACTTGTTTTGAGTATCATGTGTTTGAGTCTGCCTTTCTTCATGGGAATGAAAAAAATTGCCATCCCATTCCCTCCTGCTAAAGTTTCTGTT
The DNA here is from genome assembly GCF_011064425.1 of Rattus rattus. Lineage (NCBI taxonomy): Eukaryota > Metazoa > Chordata > Mammalia > Rodentia > Muridae > Rattus > Rattus rattus. The sequence goes on from NC_046164.1 coordinate 539,001, forward strand.
GAACAATTTGCTGGCTGTTAAATGAGGGCATCTTAAAATGTGACTTGTTCTTCTGTATGGCTGGACTCTTCATTTTTCTTTTCTGTGTCTTCTATACAAATGGGGTATATTTTACGTATTCACAATGGTAGGTATGGATCTTTTTCTTCTGGTGTGAAATCCCTTGAACATCTTGGAAGGCTGGTCTGGTAGCAATTGATTTCATTTTCTCCGCCTTATCATGAAAATGTCTTTTCATCTCGGAAGGATAGGCTATATATATTCAGGTATATATAAAGCTATCTGTATTACTATCTTCTGAAACTGAATATTTCCTCTTGCCTTGCTTCTTAAGGTTTCTATTGAGCAATCTACTCTAAGTCTAATGGAGAGACTATATATACTTGTAAACGAAATTTGTGCTTTACAGTTTTTATCAGTTTGTCAGATTTTTTTTTTTTTTTTTTTTTTTTTTTTGGGGGGGCAAGAGATCAGGAACTGAACTCTGGGCCTTGCACTTGGCATTTAATTACTCTAAAACTGAGCTATATTGCCACCTGCCTAATGTTTTTGACGATCTAATTACAATATGTCAGGGTTAGAATTCTGTGTGGTCATGTCCACTTGAAGTCCTTTGGGTCTCAAGATTAGAGAGGCTTGCAGGTATGGCTTCTTTGAATAGTTTTCTTTCTTTTCTTAGGTACCCCAAATAGGAAATGTTTGTTTACTGGGGTGCCAATGATCCTTAAAGATCTTTTCATTCTGTCCTCTTTTATTTCAAAAGGCCTGCTTCTAAGTTTAGTCTCTCTCACTTGATCTTAGTCTATCGTTGGAAACTTTATGTCAATTGTACTTGTCTGATTGTTTAGTTCTTTGTTCCTATTTTTTCCAAGATATTTTTGTTGAAATTTTTTTACTTCTTTTTAACTCTTGAATTTCTTCAAATTTTACTAGATGTTTTTTATAACCTCAGCTTTAATTTACCAGATATATCATTGCTAAGTTTTCTTTGGCATCAAACACTACGAAGTATTTTTCTACTTTTGGAATTGACATTGTTTTTCTTGGGTTCCTATGTATGTTAAAATTTGTGTTTCTGATGGATAAATTTTATGGGTTATCCCTTAGTGTTTTCTGTCAGTATATGAGAAACATAACAAAATAATATATTAAGAGTATAAATTATATAAGGTTTAGTATTAGCTCCGGCACTTTTTAATTTAAAGACTTGTGTTCGCCAGGTGCTGGAAATTTTTTAGCCAAAATTTTCTCACATTAACATTTTGTTATGTGCAGTGCATGCATGTGTAAACTTTCTTAAATGTGTTTGTATAAGTCGGAGGCGACATCTGGTGTCTTCCTCTATCACTCTGCACTATACTTTTCTGAGAGTCTCTCACTGAGCCTCAGACTCATCAACTAGCTAGGCTGGACATCTAGGAAGCAATGGGGATCAGCATGGGTGTTGGGGATATGAACTCAGGTCTTTTACTTGTATAGCAAGTAATTCACCTGCAGAGCCACCTCTCCAACCTGACATTGAGTTTTACTATTTCTAGAAACCTAATGTCATGAAGTAAACCTTTTCATATAAGCTAAATTTTTCTTTTAACTTTTTACTCACTTTTCCTGATTTCTGTGTTCTATACTGTAATTTACTCATATTTAATTTTTCAACTCTGATGCTTATTAAACCAAAGCTTATCAATATTAACTTTTAAAGGATACAACAGGAAAAATAAATGCATATTGTTAAAAATCATTAAGTTTCAACTGCATATTACTGCTAAATATCCCTACATTCACGAGTTCTTAGAACTTTTTGTCAAATGGAGCACTTAACAGATTCTATTTTAACCTGATTTTTTTTTTTTTTTTTTTGCTCCTTAATGTATTGGGTTATACTAGTTATATAATGTCCTTGGAATGTATCAATAATAGTTAATACAAATACTAACCTGGTATTTTTCTAAGAAAGAGAGGTCTGTGGTTTCATCAAAAGGGGCAGAGGATGATGAGACCTGAACGTAAGGGTTTAGTTCTGCAACACGATGAAGTACAGCTTCAGCCCTAGAAAAATATAACCCGTCATTTACTATTTTCAGTCTCAATGTTAGACACAACATAAAGGACCCAAAATATGAAATTTTAATGAAAACTTAATAAACTGTAGGTAAACAGTTATTTGTGTTTTCTAAATTAATACAATTTGTGACAAACTATCACATTCTTTAGCAAGCATAATTAATCTTCACATATACCCCTTTGCTTCTAGTCTCTAAGCTTTCAAAGTCTCTTAATCACAGTAATACTGCAGATTTTCTTTACCCATGAGACTAGAAAGGGACTCTCGGAGGGGAAGAGTATATAGGCAAAGGCAAGGAAGGCAACAGAAAAAGGTAATGGAACATATATGTCACGAAGGCAGGAGGGAGGAGAATCTACATGAAGAGAAAGAGAAGCGGCTAAGAAAGTCATGTGTGGGGCAAGGGGATAAAAGCAAACTATAATGGTATATATGTAAAAAAAAAGTCACAATGAAACCCATTACTTTGCTAAATAATGTTTTAACTGCATTTAATAATGTAAAATTAATTTCTAGGTAACAGGATGCATGTATCACAAGCTTGACAAAGGAAATGAATAAATGGCACTACTTATTTATGTAAGGTGGTGTAAATTTACCTTGACAAAGCAAACAGTATTCTAAACTGTATTCTCTATACATAAAACATTTTTAAATATCACAGTTTAAAAAAAATCCCATGACAATGGATCAAAACATCTTTACCTGTTTCTCTCATTAACAACATCATCTTCACACAAGAAGAAATTGGTCCCTAGATCCCAGGCTTGGCATTTTTTTGTATCATGAATTGTCAGTGCCTTCAAAAAATAAGAAAAATATTTGTTAACTCCATAACAGAGTGCATACCCCCTCTAATGCTATGTACAGTGTGCTGGAAATACTATGTATATACGAGTAACAGAGAACTTAGTGGTATAAGAATTGAAAAGGATATATAATTACATCTTTATTCAGAAGACAGGACTATAAACTCCTGAAGAACTCCAATAACTTGGAGAAACTACACAGTGAGATGTTTTAAATCTTATGACATTAATTTGTTATAAAAATCAACATAAAGAAAGCATTCAGAAAAACTTAAATAAAAAACTTTAAAATCCCATACTCCAGATGATAAAAGTAATGGGAAAACTAGAAAAAAAGCTAACTTTTATCATACCACATAGAAAAAGAATAATTTATAAGGAATATGCTAGAATAATATATACTTTATTGCTCTTGAATATGATATGCTGAATATGCAACATCTTCCCCACCCACTAGAGTGACGAAGTCTAACGACTGGACGACATGTTGCATTATGATGGTACTATGAGGTGCTCAGCCTCCATGGAAAGATATCTGGTATAAGCTCTGGCAATAAGACAAATGATTTGCTCTTGAACAGAGCAATCTTATTTTTAGGAATCTGTCCAAAAGACATTCTTAAAAAGATTCAAAAGCACGTACTGCCAAGGTTATTAACTATAATTCTATTAAAAGCACTAGAAACAAAATGTGTATCATCATGGGAAAATTTGCCTAATGTGATATATCTGCACAACTGTACCTTCAAGTAACTTAAAAAATGAAACAAACATTTATCACTATGCAGTAATCTTAGGGATAGGCTGCTACTCAGTAAAAGAGCAAGGCACTTTAAGACACACAGGAAGAGACACACATAAAAATGAATAGAATATTTATGTTTACATATATTTGCTTAATTTAAATACAAAAGTGAATGATCTAAGGGGGAAAGAGTACAGAAACCAGACTAACCTGAAAATATTTTTACTTTATGCTTAATTTTGAATTAAATAAACATAAAAAATAGTAATACTGAATTTAAAAAATGATACTAAATGATATTTAGATTCCAACCTGAAATAATCTAAACCGATTTTGAGTAGTCTGCATGATTAACTGGAAGAGTTACTGAATATGATTAACTGGAGGAGTTACTGAATATCATTTTTTTTAAAAGCTATCAGTCAAAAGGGATTTTAGAAAAGGGTAAAAGACATAACTTTCAATAATTCATTAGTAATATTTAAATTGTAGTCAGAAACCATGTCATATAAGTTAAATATAGGACAAGTGGACTGTCATTAAAAATCATGAATCTTACAACAAAAAAATGTACAAAACTAAAAAATAAAAGAAGTAATCCATTCCTACAAGAGAATTAGAAATGTATTAAACCTGAATACAATTCAGTGCTTCCTGATGACTAATGTTTTATCTTTATCCCTCAACAAGACTTAAAATGACAAAGCCTACAGGTGTTATGCCAAAAATCCTCAGAAACGTAAAGATTCTACTAGGAAAGATGAACCAATTTTTTGTTAAAATACTATTAAAAGTAAAACAGATAATGAATAATGCCATCACACAGTATATTTAAATGCACAAGTTTATCATGGAATATTCATAATCGAAGTTCATTAGTCCTAACTGAGGGATGTTCAAGGTGACTATTGGAAGGTGGTAAAAATTCAGTATTTATCCTGCCTTTTGTACATGCAGTCTACATACTTTAGTGAAATCAAGTAATCAACAAACAGAAAATTTTCTTTCTAAAATATTATTACAATTAATGAATAAGGAGGAAGTGACAACTACAATTAAAGAAGTAATGAATCAAGTCAATGATGATTAATGGCTGAAATAATGAAGAAGAGAGAAATAGGATATTACTCTCCTGGTAGGACATAGTATACTTCCTGTGAAATAGTCTTGCTAACGGAATCAAGTATCAATTTGATTCTGGATATGACAACCAGTTTATAGGAAAATATAAGACATAAGTATATGCAATGATTTTCCCCCATTCTTTCTATTTTCTTGGAGATAGGCCTCACTATGTAGCCCTGGCTGGCCTGGAACGTACTAGGTACACTAGACTAGGACTTCACCCTGTAGGTCTTTCTCACTCTTGCCATCAAAAAGCTGGAATTAGACATGTGCCGCTATACAAGTCACAAAATGACTACTTTCTTCAATAAATAAATATTGTTAAGGTGAAAAAAATCAGGGAAGGAAAACCTACGGATTAAAAGAAAAGATGCAGTACACAGATTCTCCTTGGCTCCTGATTAGAACAAAATAAACTTTAAAAAAGATTTTTCAAGAAAACAAAGTTGAACTCTCAACTGAGCATTTTATGTTTATGCTAGCAATCTTCCAGGGAGGCACGAACACCCCATATTTCTTGATAGTTAGGCTTCTGGATAACCCCCTCCTCTTGATTATGGGCTAGTATCGTCTTTCTCTTGTTCAGTGCTTGATGAAGCCAGCTGTCAAACTGTCAGCAGTTCTATGGAGACAGGCATACAGCTAGAAACTGAGAGTAACCTCTGGGTCATAGCCAGTAAGAAACTAAGGTCTGCAGTCCCACAAAGGAACAAGCTGGCTACAACCAAATGTGAGCTTTGCAAACAAATTATTTGAGAAACTACACTCAAAATGACTACAGCTCCTATAAATACTGTTTGCTGTCGTGTGAGAGACCATAACAAAAGAACAGGCAAAAATCTTTGCCCATGCAAACTATACATAACAAATGATGCTGTTAAATTTTGGAGTAAATGATTTTATAGTAATAAAAAACTAATAAAACAATATTAAGAAACTAATATATTTTAAGGTATTAAAATGGTACTAAATTATGGTTATATTAAAGATATATACTAAAAATATTTAAGAATGATAAAACAGCTGAAGTTCTTATGAAAAGAACTTAGCAGTTGCAGCCAGTAGGACTGGGAAGCAAATACATAAAACATGCATGTGTGCTGAGTTGGTAACCTCGGCTGGATAATAGGTAATAAGGAATGTGTTAGGTGACTCTTTATGTTTAAATTTTCAATAAATTTAAAAAAAAGAACAGCAGCATTAATGATTCAGTTATGTAAAATCAAAAATAAGACAAAGTACATGGTCACTGCGAATCTGCAAAAGGCATAACAGTTCACAACAAACTACCTTTCATACTGAAGGTACACACTCACCTTAATCCCTGCAAGAACAAGATTCTTTGCTGTAAAGGAAAAAGAATAACTTAGCTTTGTAAATTCATACCAAACACAGATTCATGTAGTTTCATCACACTTCTGAGAAACTATAACTTTTCTTACTTGCTTAAGAAAGTTAGAAAATACAGGTAGAAAAAAAATGAATTGATACAATTTTGCATAATCAAAGCATTAAAAGATATCTACGCATTTCTGTGTTTTAATGAATATACTACATAACCATAATAAGGGAGGAATCATCATTTAGCCAGGCATGGTGGCACATGCCTTTAATCCCAAGGAGGCAAAGACAGACAGATTTCTGTGAATTGAACACCAGTGTGGTGTACACATTGAGTCTCAACAGCCAGGGTCACAAGGTGAGACCTGTCTAAACAAAACAAAACAAAACACAAACCTAAGGAATGACCATTTAAGTTATTAAGGACATCAAAGAAGCACTGGCTTTGTTTCTGGTGGAAGACTAGACCTCTGCTACAAAATACTTTGTCAAAAGAATTTGCCAATATTTGGAATTTAATTTAATTTAATTTAATTTAATTTAATTTCCTTTAAAGAGAATAAGAGTAATATTCTTTTTATCTTATGCAAAAGTATCACAGATTATAGAAAAAAAAAATACTGCTTACCAATTTCCACTCCAAGACCACCCATACCACTTAAGAAGACACAGGACTTGGCCATCTTCTGCATTGCCGTGTCACCGAGAACATACCTCTGTCGACTATATGTAAAGCACAGTGAAAAAGAAAATAATTATTTTACCAAAGTATGCCTTAAAGTTCATAAACCAACAACCACAAGACTTGACTCTGTCCAGCATTGTTTTAGATAAGTTGTCCAGCATTTAAGTTAACCAACTGAACTGCCAGCTAACTAACTAACTAGCACAATCGACATCCTAACGCAGCAGAGTTGAGCAGAAGCTGTCCTCTGTGGGAAGTCTGTTAGGTAGACGGCCCGCTCCATTCCCTCCTGTTCCTCTCAATTCACTGCTTCAGGGGTCACTGAAGGCCTGGAACTTTGCTAGCCTCAATTCTGATAACAAACAGGATTTGAGGGGATAATTGAGTTTTTTTTTTTTTTTTTTTTTAAAGAGAACTGGCCAGGCAATTCTTGAGTTCTATTTTGCATCGAAGATGCAAGATCTACTTAGTTGGATCTTGTTAAGTTATACACTAAAAGAGCAAGAAGGATCAGGTCAAGGTTTTAAAAATATATGCATAGGAAATTTAAAAAGGTCTACTCAATGACAAGTCAGTAGCAACAGTTTATCTTAGAGAGCTAACAGGAAACAAATAATGTACCAGTCCTTGCAGATAATACAAATTCCAATAAAGTCTTATGAGAGTCAGATATAAAAGTGTTTGGTATAAGCAACAAATAGTTGTAGTAACTTTTGGTTATATTTACTTCTGAAATTAAAGCACTGACATATTTAATGTATATTAAAAACAATTTATATATTTTAGTATTTAAAAAGCCTAGACGTATTGCCTAGTTAGATGAAAAAAGCACAAAATACCGCACAGTATAAAGGACACTAGATTCAGTATTAAGAATATTACATAAATAATGAAGAAAATTTTGCTCCAACTAACTGAAGATTCCTGTGGTTTTCACCTTAAAGCAAGCTAGGAAAGGAACAACATTTCAATTAATTTAACTGTACTCTTAAATAAAGCTAAAGAATATTTTAGGGGGTTGGAGATGTAGCTCAGTGGTAGAGTGCTTGCCTACCAAGCACAAGGCCCTGGGTTGGGTCCTCAGCTCCGGGGGTGGGGATGATATTTTAGGAATCCGAAAACTCCGAAAACGAAAAGTCTACAATATCTGATATCAATAAAAATGTCATGAGGTACACAAAAGTGGGTAAAAACACCCCAAAATGAACTCGATATAGCCAACAGGTGCCTATTCAGGAAGTAATACAGACACCTGAACTAAAGGACAACACTGCATCAATTATACATATGATCCATGTGCTCAAGAGGGCGGAGGGAATCCTAACCATAAAAACCTTCAGAGAACTACAAATCTAAGATCAAAACAGACTGGATGGAACTAACGACATATCTATCACAACAACCTAAGTTCAGCAAATGAACTTCCCAACATGAAAACAGATAGAGCCCGAGAAAGTTACGGTACTTCATTTGGCCTAATATATGTGAAACTGGAATTCCTAAAACATAATATGGAGAGGAGGGAAGAAAAAAAATAATAAGAATGACTAATGATCATTTTTTTCTATGAACACTAAACTCAGATACTACTATGTGAACAAGAGATATAAGGAGAGTTCCGGATAGTGTATCACACACCTAAGAAAGGAGATAAAATCTTAAAAGCTGTAAAACATTATGTAAGGTGGAAAGATTAAGAGTACCTATCATCTGTCTTTCTCCCTGGGAATCAGAATCATGGTATTTTCAGAAGAAAACACAGTGATCTGAAATTCCACACTCACAACAAAATTTCTCTAAATAAAAATTGAAATAAAGACTTCTTCATTCTATATTTAAACATATAAAACCTGATAAAGTTGTATAAGAAATTATAAACCAGTTAAAGCAGAAAACAGTATGACATAAGAATCTGAACTTACAGAAAAGCATGGAGAATGAGAAATGATAAAAAGTATGGATAAACACATGTTTTTAATCTTAAGAAATTTCAAAGATAACTATTTAAGTCATAGTAATGATACAGTGTGAATTTCTCACATGCACAAAACTAAATATAAGAATCTTCCAATAGAATAAGCATACTAATGGATGGTTTTATAAAATTATGATAATTACTATACATAACTAGTGGTTATATAATTATGTAGTTAAATAAAAGAATAAAACTAATGGTAATTACATTCAGTGAAGTAAAAACTAAAAAGTAGGGCTGGTGAGATGGTTCAGCAGATAAAGTGCTCAGCGCAAGCCTGGCAACTTGAGTTTTATCCTTGGAACCTATGGTAGGAGGAGGAAACCTCCCCAAGTAGCACTACCAGCTGGGAAACTAGCATTTAACTCAGTGTACGGACTTTTCATAGTCAAACCATACATAACACTATGCCTCGTCCTCCACAGTCTTAACGGTTCCAATATCACACTAGTATCAAAAGTCTACGTCCATAGCATATTCTGAGACTAAGGTAAACTCTTAGCTGTGAGCTGCAAAATAAAAAACAAAGTTACTAAGATAAACACCATCAGGAGGAGAGTCTTAACCAACTTTAAAACAAACCAAATAACCACAAACACAGTTAAGGAAATTCTGTTTCTTTAGGATCACTTTCAGTATAAAACAATGAACTAATTATTTCTGTCATTTCTATGACAAAATACTGGATAGAAAAACTTTTAGAAAAAGATGTATTTGGCTCACAGTTTCAGAGTTCATTTATGGTTGCTGGGTCTCACACAGGTGGCAAATGTACCAGAGTAACGCATAACCAGCAGCAGACACACGCAGGAACTATGGCCACGGATAACCTTCTGAAGTCCACTTTACATCATCTCCCCTTACTCTCTCTAGGCCCCAACTCCTGAAGTTTCTACCTTTCCCTAAAAGTACCACCAATTAGGGACCTTTAAACAAGCATGTAGAAGATTCTCCCTATTCAAGCCATATCTCACTTATACTATACTCTGTCACGTATTTCTCCATTATCTATATTGATTTTCTCCAGAATTCACTAAAAATAAATAAAAATAAAATAAATTTGACTGAAGAATTAAAGAAATCCCTATACTACCAAGAAAAGTAATAAAACCTATTATCTAAACTTAAGACATTTACTTTCGGGGTTGGGGATTTAGCTCAGTGGTAGAGAGCTTGCCTAGGAAGTGCAAGGCCCTGGGTTTGGTCCCCAGCTCCGGGGGGGGGGGGGGGGGGGGGGGGAAAAAAAAAAAAAAAAAAAGAAAAAAAAAAAAGACATTTACTTTCATATTGGAGAGTAAAATTCTTCTTAGTCCTATCAAGAAACTGGGGTTTATTCACATATTAAAACTTTCATACTATATATAACATGAGAAAAAATCCCACGAAAATCCCAATTTTAATTTAAAAGGACTTGTAGGATATCCATATGAAGTTCTGCACAGGTACAGCCATCAAAAAGTCTATGAGATTCTGTACTGTTAGAAAAGGTGGGTTTCGGTCTCTGAGGTTCTTACCTGTATAATCCATCATCGATTTCCAAAGATTCTGTTGTCATGGTAGGTAAATTTTTACTTGCACTAGGGGAGAAAAAAATAAACCCAAACTATTACAGAGCAAATATGGCTTTTAAATATTCATACTCTATAATGTGTGTAATTCAACTGTGCACCAGACCAGATTCACAAATTACTAAAGGTCCTTCTATACAAAATGTTATGTTTTATTAGTTACCATCTTCCTTAGAGACACCCAGGAACTATGGCCACAGATAACCTTCTGAAGGTGTTGAAGTTAATTTCACTAATTGCTGCCTTGTACAGCGCTTGCTGTTGAGATATTAGAGCATCCGGGCACGAACTGCACTCTAAGTACCAACTAACTAATAAAATCTGCATACCCATACAACATACACTACAGCTATCTATATAGCCTTGTCACCTCCTATCCTCTTGCTTCTATGACACTTTTCACTTGCTGTCCTACTTTACACACAATTACTTTGGTGGATTAAATTTCTGATTAGAAATGAGAACTGGTTTATGCTCAGCCACTCAATGGCTATGACCAACACTTACTTTCCAAAAAGCTCTGTCTCACTGATTGGTTCAAGAGTATGTTCCAAAACAGTCATGCCTGATTGCGTACACTTGTTATCTCAGAAGTTCAGGCGATGAGGGAGGAAGATGGGAGTTGTAAGCCATCTTTGGCAAACTTGGAGCCAGCCTCAGAAATAGTAATTAATGAAATAATAAGTCAGCTCCAACTAAAGGGCGGTTATTTGTATTCAATAATATTTAAGTCGATTTTAGCAGCATTGGCCTGGGCAGACAATACTTCCATCCAGTCCTTGAAGCATCCACTTCAGTGTGCAATGTAAAGCTAATGGATGTTAAATGAACATAATAAATCCATCACTTCTATATTTGGAATTTAGTATGTAAACACTGGGCAGGATACAAGTGGGGCTTTCTTAACTGTAAGACAACTGACAGGGGACGAACGGAACCACTGGTGAGAGTATACCAGGACCCCAACCCCGTAATTTTGCAGGCTGGCAAAGAAAAACTCCAAGCTCCTCAGCGGGAAATAATCATAGGAACCTTGGGCTCCGCCCAGCGCCCCAACATCACCGTAGTAAACAGGGGGATTCTCGGGGCGTCCAGACTGCAACTGATTCTGACTTGCGCTCTCAAAAACAGTTTTCTAAGCAGCACGGCTGCAGGAGGAAAATGCACCGTGGCGCTGAAGCTGCCTAAAGGAAGAGTGCCAAGCAACGGGGGCCACAACCCTCTCCTAACAGGCCGGTCAGAAGTGATGACCTGAGGGAAGGATGCTGGACCCGACCCGCAACCGCGAAGAGCGAGTCTCCTCGGCTGAGCGCGAGCGGCGAGGCCAGCGCCCACGCCGCCACACCCACCCACCGCCAGCTCTCTCGCTTGCTCGCTTGCTCGCTTGCTCGCCCGCCCGCTCGCCCGCTCCCTTGCTCCCTGTGGTTCCGAGCTGCCCCGTGGCCTCCGCGCGCTCCGAGCCGCCGGAACTCAAGAACGGAGCCTTCGTCCGCGTTCCTCCGCTTCTTCCCGCCCAGCCTGGCCGGGCCAGGCCTCTCACCCGCAGGCTCCCCAGGAGGAGCAGGACGCCTCTTCACAGGAAAGCACAGCCAACGGCTCAGACCGCTCCATCGCCTTCCGAGAGACTGCAGCAAGTCAGGGAGGCAGGGGAGGGGGCGGGGCCGAGAGGGTCAAGGGGCGGGCGGCGACGTCACCAGGGGAGGAGCTGGGGAAGTACGCCCAGGACAGGGTTTCCAGTCAGCCCCTGGGACACCTGACTTCCGGTTGGGGAGGGGCAACTGTGCGCGCTTCCTTGCAGGTGAGGAGAGTGCCTAAGAGAAGGCGACTGAGAGCTGACGGCAAATGCGGAAGCAAAACACGTCACTTCCGGCTAAGAGAGCTAAACTCCAGGGGGCTCGTAAGCAGCCAGGTGCTGTTGCTTGCAAATCCAGAAGTGTTCTAGCACCTGGTGGAGATCGGTTTCCGAACAAAAAGAGAGGACATCTCCAGGCTGGGATTCCACTTAAAGATTCTACTTAAATTGTTTTGATCATCTATTAAGATCCGATGCCCTCTTCTGGTGTGTCCAAAGACAGCTACAGTGTACTCATATACATTAAATAAATAAATAAATAAATAAATAAATAAATAAATAAATAAATCTTTAAAAAAAAAAGGAGAGAAAAAAAGGAACTTACAGCTAATGATATGGTCAAAGACATACAACCAATAACTCAGATTACCAGTTCTTAGATTATTACCAATTTCTCATCTGATTCTTTTTTTCATTCAACTCTCATTTTATCATTTTTAGGAGATAATTGTGTACACACAATGCAATTAAGAATCTTTCTAATTGGTGATGTATTTGAAGAAACACTAGCCCAACTTTTAAAAAGTGGTGTTTACTTTGACTATAGATAAGAGTACAGCGTTCTGTAAAGTATAAGAGTTTTTTCTTCAAAATTGTGTTGAAATCACAAAAATGATTTTATGGATGGTGGTCACAACATGAGAAGCTTGAAAGAAGGGTCACAGCATTATGAAGGTTGAGAACACTGTCTTAATGTTTCTACTATCCCCCTATGCTATTCCCGGCCTTTACACAAAGCCTTTAACTCATTGGCCTTGAATAGTATTTAGATCCAAACCACAGTAGTAGCATCTTACATTTAATAAAATGTGGTATAAATTATTTCAAACATACGATTCAGATATTAACAGTTTTTCATGTTTTGCCATGTTTATATATTGGGAAAAGTTAATTTATCATCAGACATTTTGGCAGTGAGGTTTTACGCCATAGGAAAATATAGCAGTATATTTAGAATATTGAAGAAAAAAATGACTAAGTTGATTATTTTGTACTCAGAAAAACAACTCTCATGTTCAAATGATACAAACTGTTATTAACACTTGATACCAACAATTAATAAGACTATCCTCTTCATGAGACCTTCATGAGTCAATATTAGAGAATAATTTGACAGACAAATCAATGGAGGGATCCAAAGTTCCCCTTGGGAACAGGCTCAAATTTGGGGTAGAATTATAGTTCATTGTTTGTTAGCTTTTGAATTCATCCTACTTCATTTTTGTTTATTAATTCTCACAAGTTCTATATTGTCATTTCTGAGTTTAAGGCACCTCTTTCAACAATGTTTTATTGTCTGTGATGATGGAATACTCATCATTCCACTTTCTTTTTATTTTTTTTCTTTTGAACTTGATACTTCGTTGCTCACTTGTCTGTTAATTTGTTTTTTTTGTCCTTGGCAGGAACTTGAGCTCAGTAAGAACAAATCCATCTGAAAGACCTGAATTGCAAGAGAGAGTCTGAGAAGCTTGTTGCAAGGAGGGAATGAACTTCCCACAGGAGCCATGGATTGCATTTCAAACAAAGGATTAGGATATATTTGTTTTTAGGGAGCCTAAGTTTAGGAACGGTAATATGCAGCAGCATTCTGATAGGCTGATAAGCACCCTACCCCCATCCTGTTCTAATTAAACGTCTACATTAATTCTGAACTACTATATGGCCCCAGGACACTGTTTTCTTGGAAATTATGAAATATAGATGTGAAACAAATTTTCAAATTTCTTTGCTATGGGTTCTGCAACTTTCTGGAGATGGAAGCTATTTCTCTTTAACAACATGATTTGGATATTTTTAACAACAAATGACAAATTCATCATAATTCAAACACTTAAGTTTTTGAAAATCTATGACTTTAGACAAAAAGGTTTTCTGTGAGTCAAGTCAGTAGCTACTCAACGAAGAGGACTTTGCTATATGTTGAAGCAAGTTTTTAAATTTTTTTTTTTTTACTAGCTTTGTGTCTGACTTTTTCTGTATCTGTTACTGCTATTAGGGAAAATAGATTTTTGTTTCCTTAGTCCAAGGAGATCTTCGGTTTCCATGGATTTAAGGGAAACTTTTCTAACTTAAAAATCATCTGTCCCTGTTGTATGACTTGATTTAAAAAAAAAAATGTGGCTCACAACCAGGCAGTATATGCTAGCGGATATGAGGCCCCTGACACAAATAAGGCAGAGGACTGTCTGGTCTGGCCTCAGGGAGAGACTTGAGGCCCCAGGGAATGAGTAGGGTGGGGTTGGGGTGGGGACATCCTCTGGGAAAGCAGGGAAGGAGGAAGAATGGAAAGAGGAACTGCCAGAGGGTAGACCTGGAGGGGGTTAATGACTGGACTGTAAAGAAAGATTAAATAATAATAATAATAACAATAACAATAATAACAACAATAATAAATGTGGCTCTATGCCTATCATGTCTATACTCATTCATTCTCCACCCTGAGGTTCACTGTCTCTTGTCTTCTTTTCTCTGTCTCTGTGCTGTGAGTCTGTGTGTATGTATGCATATGGGAATGGATGTCTGCATTCTAATATTGCAGTATAATAGTTTTACCTGCAAACATTTGCTTTCGAATAATTTCAGACTTACAGAAAATTTAGAAAGATAATAGAGAATTTATCTAAATTCTTCAAATAACTTGCCCATTTTGTGTTTCTTAGGTGCATTTTTCATGACTTAGAAATCGATATTCATGCAATACTATTAAAACCACACACATTTTACTAAGATATCGCAGGTTTTTCTGCTAACCATTCCCCTCAGAATCCATTCCAGGATACCGGGATGCATTTATGATGACCTGATCTTAGGAAATTTTGTAAGTGAGTACTGTGATGTATATTTTCCTGAAACATATATGCATGTGAAAATTCTACAAATTAAAATATTTACATTGTAAATTATATAGCCAACAATCATATTGGTTTTATAATGACAGAACATATCCAAGTTTATTCTCGTATTTCATACTTCTGATAGATTAAACAATAGCACAGTAAAGATGTTCAATGTACGATTTCTTTGATTTACAGAAGACGATTCAGAGATTAAATGACTCAAATAAGTTCATATCATTTTATTGATACAACCAAGGGCTAGAATTCAGTGTTCTTCCTAGCTTGGTGTTCTTCTGGTATATTATGCCTACATTTCAGAGACTGCCCCACCAATTTCACGACTGAAAATTGATTGCTGATGTCAAGTCAGCACATTAATAGATAGCTTCCTGAATTTTGAGCAAGAGTTTTGCCCAAGGTTGTTCTAAAACTTGAACTGGTTGGAAGCTAACTATTTAACACAGAGGTAACTCTTTTGTAAAGGAAAAGTCTTTATTAAAATCTTAATAGTTGGGGTTGGGGATTTAGCTCAGTGGTAGAGCACTTGCCTAGCAAGCAGAAGGCCCCGGGTTCGGTCCTCAGCTCCAGAAAAAAAAAAAAAAATCTTAATAGTTATCCACTGACTTGGGCTGTGGATTGGAATACGTAGGTCACAGACCACAAGTGCTTACGTCACCCAGATTCAGATGTTGAAACTGAATCCCCACTGTGATGGAATTTGAAGATTACATTGTTCAGAGATGAAAGCTTAGAGATCCCTGTCCTCCTTCAGGCCCTATACGGGCATAGGTAAGAGATGGTTTTCCCAGAACCAGAGTGGGCCCTTACAATAGATACAAAATCTGCGGGTACTTTGTAGTCTTGAGAAAGGCGAGTTAATGTAACAGCCTACACAGACCACAGCAACGTGAAATCCCACTTTTTGAAATATTTTTGAAAGTTGTTTATAGACTAAAAGAAGAGAAATCATCATACGCTTGCAATTTAAATACCAGTTTCAAGGACATTCTAAACAGTTTTGTTTCTAGTTTGTATGTATATTTCTCCTGTATGCATGCATGTATGTATGTATGTATGTATGTATGTACGAATGCCACATGTGTTCCTGCTGTATCAGATACCTTGAGAGTGGCATTATTGATGTCTGTGAGCTACTCTGTGGATGCAGATGCTTGGAACTAAACCCAGATCTCCCGTAAAAGAGTAAGTGCTCGCAAACAATGAGCCACTTTCCAGACTCTCCAGGACATTTTAATTGTTTAATTGTGTAGACAACAGTGACGGTAAACAATTATGATATCATATTTAACTTTTGACTAGAAAGGACAAAAAAAAAAAAAAAGACCACTAAAAATCTCTAAATGACTCTTCAAATTTTCACTTTCCCCCCACTCTGGGTAAATGCTGTACTTTCATCTCGATCTGTTCTGACTGAGGAACCGAAGCAGTTGAGCTTCCCCGCGAAACAATTCCCAGTCGCTATTTGAGAGATTGAGATTTGAGCCACAGTCACTATTCCCTAATAGACTCAACTGCAGTTTAAACTCACACAGAAAATACAGTTGTCACTGGAGCAGCGGAGGCCACAGGTATTTGTAGACCACAGAGCTTAAGGTGCTGGAAAAATGAAACCAAGGACCACCACGGCTACCCTAGGCAGTGCCGTTTAGCTCCTTTGTCTCAAACTAGAGTGAATTTTACAGACAGCATGAAAATGACTTTAGAAAAGAAGATGGTATTATAGGTAGGGCCTCAAGAGAAAAAACGCAGGAGAGGGCCTGCGTAGCAGGACTGGGTCCCAGACAATGGGCACTGACACCCGGCTAGACTCCAGGCTTTCACAGGACTTAGGGAAGAAGCTCCAGAGAGGCGATGGGGGCGGGCCAGTCCGTCCAGTCAGTCCTATGACCAGGGACCTCTTTTGGTCAAGTCTCAAGTGAAGCTTCCCCGCAGTGGGGCTCACTTAACTTGTGCAAATGGAAAAGAAAGATAGTAGGAAATTAAATTAAGAAAAATCGACTCTACCAGAAGAGAATCAAGTACACTCCTGGCCCAGAACAAGAATATATAAGGTTATAGGAAGCAAATGAATACCATGTTCAGACTGGGGTCCTATCTCCTATATATATATATATATATATATATATTTTTTTTTTTTTCTGATGTCCATACAGACACTGTGTGTTGTATGTGAGCATGTGTGCGTTCACACGAATTTTAAGAGGTATCTAAACAGACAAGTGGTGATTAGAGACAGCTACAAACTAGATCTGGCAAAGGACGGGTTAGACATTGATACTTCTCTTGTTCCCTCCTCTTCTCTTGAGCCCGCAATGAATTCTTCATATTCTTACTCTAGTGCGTGTGTCAACTAAAGTTCCCTGAAAATAGGCTCACCTGCGTTAAAAACTCTGGGAAGTAGATAGATGGTTTAGAATTTGTGGGGATGTGAGCAGTTGAAGTGTCTCAGGTTTAGAGCCAAATTCTCTTGGGCCAGCCAGCTGTAGCCCTCTTACTAGCTGATCATTGGTTCCTTCTGTGTTGGACCTAGCATTCTTGTTCTGTCAGAGGCAATGTTCTGGAATGCAGAACTTCAACTAAGTCAAAGGGTGAGAATGTCATCAGATAACATCTAAGGTGTAGGGCTGGGATTTTCCTGCTTTCCTGCAACTCAACTGCTTGATGGTCCCAGCAATGTACTTTTAAAGGGCTTTCATTTTTTTTGTTCTATAACTATAAAAGCTTCTTGAAAACTGTTACCACGTTGGATCATCCTTTTAAGAGTGACGTAAATACACATTCTCTGAGCATGGTCATTCATATTTGGCTCCAGAACAAAGCACCTCTTATTCTCTTTGAGGGGGAGCTATGTTTTTTTGCATAATAACAAGTGTAAAATTTAAAATACTCCCCTTAAAATTTTGTCACTCCTATCCACAGTGGACAAATACCCTCTTGGAGCAGCAAACATGTGATCTAGGTAGACCCAGGGCTCAGCTATGCATACCACCTCTCTGTTGGCAGTCTCTTCCAGAATAGCAGAATGAGTCTGATAAAAGATGGCAACCTTAAGGTCAGGAAGGTGCTGATCTGTAAACTAAAGTCAGCAATCATGGTGTGGCTATCCCATATTTGAAACATGGCTCTGGGGGCTGGCCAATTAGAGTTGAGAGCAGCCAAGATAAAACACCGTAAGGAATAACTCGGGTTTATTGTGGGAAAGAAGATTCTAAAGGCATGGCGGGTGCATATCTGCCCAGTCCATGTGCTGTTTAAGGCTTATTGCAAATATAAAGGGTGTGTGTGTGTGTGTGTGTGTGTGTGTGTGTGTGTGTGTGTGTGTTTCCAGGAACTAAATGGTCTAAGGTAGGATAGAAGTCCTTGGTCAGGATCAAATAAATTCTACCACATTTTCATAAACATCCTGAATGTTAAACAAGCTGGGATGTTTAAAAGAAGAACTAGGCATACTGTACTGACAGTTTCTTTCTTTCTTTCTTTTTTTTTTTTTAAACAGATTTATTTATTATATATAAGCACACTATAGCTGTCCTCAGACACACCAGAAGAGGGCATCAGATCTCATTACAGATGGTTGTGAGCTGCCATGTGGTGGCTAGGACTTGAACTCAGGACCACTGGAAGAACAGCCAGTGCTCTTAACCACTGAGCCATTTCTCCAGTCCTGAACTGACAATTTCAACATTAACATTTGCATTCATGTGTGTGAACAAATATATGAACAAACAAATACAGTTAGATACATTTTATTTAATAATTTCCATATATAAAATCAAGATAGTTTATTAAACTTTTTTGTAACTTTTTTGACAGTCTGGTTTAGTTGGTAAATTCTTTCTTTGAATAATAATAGTAAATGTCTAAATTAATACAAAGAGGACTGCTCTCACTTCCTCTCGCTCCCTCTTGCTCTCACCCTCTTCCCCCTTTGTCCCTCTGCTTCTCATTTCCTCTCCCCCCTTCTCTCCATGTGCTCATGGCCAGCTTCTACTCTTCTTCTCTCTCTCCACTTCTCTCTCTGCCCTACTACCCTCTTAACTCCCCTCCCTACACTCTGAATAAACTCTATTTATATTAACAAACCCCAAAAATACAAAGAGGACCAAAACAAACAAAAATTTAGTTCTATTCATGGATTACTTAAGCTAAGGACCTCAGTATTAAGATACTCCTATAGCAAATATATCTTTAAAATGCCCAAGGCAATGCCTGAATACAGCAGTTTCTTGAACACATAAGAAACCGTATGAGAGACATAAACTTTAAACAGATGTGATGAAGCCCTTAGGATGACCTTGTCTGTATATATTGCTGTTGCTTTAAATCCAGGAGTAAGATTTTTTTTTATCATTTTAGAAGTACGTATGTTATGAAGCTAAATTGATATTGTGACGTAGCTAAGTCCTGTGTCCTATACAATCTTGGTATAAGTGCCCATATAAACTTGAAGCATTTCTTTCAGTGCAAGGGAAACGTAGAGTTCCACGCAATTGAAGGCTAGAACTTGTTGTGTTTTATAAAAAGATAATGAGAGAAGGAATATGTTTGGTGGATGTGTAGTCTGGTGTGGGGGAAGGGTGTGCCTCCCTGGGCCCAGGCTGAGGCATCCCTTCCCCCTGGGGGTCCAGATACACACACACACACACACACACACACACACACACACACACACACACACACACACACACCATGTAGTACAGCATAGAGTTTATTCAGGGCATGGGGAGGGAAGTTGAGGGGGTAGAGACAGAGAAAAGCAGAAAGGGAGAGAGAGTGGGAGAGAGTAGAGGAGTAGAGGCTGGCTATGAGCATGTAGAGAGAGGAGGGAGGGGAATGGGGAGAGAGGGGTAAGGGACGAGAGATCAGGGGCAAGCGATCAGAGCCAAGAACAAGACTGGAGAGCATGGGAGATCGGAGGGGGAGGGAGCCAGCAGCCCCTTTTACAGTGAGTCAGGCACACCTGGCTGTTACCAGGTAACTGTAGGCGGAGCTTAGACCAAATGGTAACAGAACTCTACCAGTGTTTTCTACCAATGATCATTTAATTGTAAGTATGAGTAGCACGGAAGATAAGAGAGAATATTGGAAAATAAGGTGAGATCTGGAAAAAAAAATCAACAACTATGACAAACTCAAAGGAGAAACTAAGAAAGGGAAGGGGAAAGGGGATTTGTCCCTGGTCAGTTTTTTTTTTTTTTTGGAGCTTAGGACCGAACCCAGGGCCTTCGCTTGCTAGGCAAGTGCTCTACCACTGAGCTAAATCCCTAACCCCTCTGGTCAGCTTTCTATAGTCACACATAGCATGGTGTACTTACAAATTACTCTCACGTTGTGTGTGGCATTATGTAGCTCGCGTCAATGTCTATTAGATAATTATTGAATGTGCGTTCATATGCTTTCCCCAGTGAGTGGATATCGCATTCTTAATTTCACCTCTGGTCTTTCATGACAAAGATCTGAGTTGAATGAAGTATGTGGTATTCTGCGGACATATTTTTGGGGATTGCATTTTCTTTTCTTTCACATGTACAGTTTTACTTTTCTCCTCCCTAGTATTCTGTGCTGTTGTATTTGGTCTGTATAGGGGAAATTGTATGGCTTCCTGCCTTGAGCTCCTTTAATACATCAAAGCCCCTCTTTTTTGTTTGTATATTTGCTTACTGTTTTTATTGACTTTCCTCATTTATCTGTGGGGCATGACTCGGCAGGCTGAGATAGACAAACGTTCCACCATATTGTTAAAGTGGATTGTATATTATGCTTGCAAGATAATTACTATAGGCATTTTCTGAATTATATTAAACCACTATTCATGGCAGTCAGTTGACATAAACCACACATGTCGTATAGTCTGTGAAATATTCTAACAGCCCATGAAAAAAAAACTATCCCTTTTGAATACCCCCACTATGTAGGGATGTGTCACAATGTAGCATGTAAATGGGATTAATTTGTATCATGTAAATAATCCGGCTGGGCTGGTGGGATTTGTTGCTGAATAAGAATCAGAAAGGCTTTTAAAGTAAAAGAGAAAATTAAGTCTTTTAGTCATTGCAGTTAAAATTTGACCCATGGTCAGTGATTCTCTTCTGTCTGTGCTCTAGGCCGGGATAGATAACATCAGCTGCTACTGCTGCTGGCCTATGGGCAGTGAGGGAGTCTCCTGCCTCTGTGCCTTAGGCTGGGATAGTGTCAGTCAATATTTCCTGCTAACCTCTGGACAGGGATCCTTCTGTCTCTGGGCTTTAGGTCTTGGAGCAGCATCTGGTTTGGGGCAGCGATTCTGCTCTCTGTGGGCTCTAGGTGTTGGGATAGGGGTGTTATGGATGCTCAGCCCCCTTTGAGAAAAAAAACAAAAAACAAAAAAACAACCAACTCCCCAAACTAAGCTGATGTTGTGAATATGTTGGGCTTTCCTGGCCTTACTTTTTGGTACTTTTTACCTTAGGATGTAGTCATTTAAAGTATCTATACATTATTATGTAAGGAGGAAGTAAAGAATCCCAAATGGGAGGCAATAAATCATGAGGCAAGGCTGAGGCTAGTTTAGAAGCTTCTGATTAAGGACAGATTTCAGTTATTTTGGAAGGCCTTCCAAAGCTCTAACAACAAACTCTGTACACGGACAAGGCTGCTAACCTGAACCCGAACCCTACCTTGCTTGCACATAGGTGTGTTGCAAGCTTTGAGCTTATTCTCAACCGGTGACATAAGTTATCCCGTGTATGGGTTTCAGCACGAGTGCTTGGGCAGTCTCCCAATTACAAAGAGAAATACCCATATATAAGTGGGTCGAAGCACGGGTTTAGAAAAGCAAAGAGAAAGAAGAAGTGGTTGACTGGCTCTGACACCCTGTTTAACATTTCCGGATCAAACCAGTACCAGATTCCTAGGACGTAGTAGGGAGTCCAGCAGATGACAAAGGAGGTGGCAAATGCCACTGTCATCTTTAGAGTTCTCAGTCGAGCTCTTGGGATATTATTCTTGGATTGATTCAGCTGTAGTTCTGTTAAACAGAGACAAAGAGTGCTTAGTCAGCTTTCTCACAAAACTGAAATGATAAAAAAAAAGGAAGAAAAATTCATTAATTTTACCTATCTATTATAAGAAAATAATAAAATGATTTACTTAAAAATATTTCTACCCTCACCCAACCGGGAGTAGTAGTGTTCATTTGTAATACTCCTATCAGGGAAGCAAAGGCAGGAGGCTAGCCTGGGCTATGTAATAAATCCGTCTCAGCAAAAAAAAAAAAAAAAAGATATGTTTTTAGACCAAGTTTTCCCCTAGGGAAGAGTGAAGAGTAGTCTTTTAAATTTTAATTAAAGCAAGGAAGATTTGAAAAATGGAGGTATTTATACAATTAAAATATGAAATTGGTTGCTATATTCTAGACATCAGATGTTTGGTGTATTATTCCAGTAGGGGTACATTTTCAGTACTTATCCTGAGCTTTAATAGAATAATTATCCATTTAATTTGCATATATTAATTATAACAACAAGAGATTTCAATACGATGTGTATGTGTGTGAGTGTGTGCATGCCTGTGTGTGTGTGCACCTGTGTGTGCACACGTGTGTGTGTTTGTGTGGGCGCATGTGTGTGGTATTTGTTTGTATCATACTCACCCTCTCCTCCATAGCTCTCTTGCTCCCCCGCCCTCTTATTTCCTCCCGACCAGTCCCATTTCTACACCCATGCCTTCCCTTCAACCTCAACTTTTTGAGTGACTACCTGACTACCAGGGGTGGGGGTGAGGTGGGGGTAGGGTGGGGCTTTCTGGAGGACCTCCTGGAGATCCTAGCTGGCAAGGACCAGAGGTGATAGTCAGCCAAGGGGCGGGAGTGAGTGAGGTTCCGTGGTCAGGAATCTTGCAGTTCTGACAGAGTAACAACGGTGCTTCTCTGTTTCTACAGCTGTTATGGAGTAAAGGCAGACTACTGATCATCAGAGTAAAGGCAGACTAATGGTCATCAGAGTGGTGCAGATTATGTGTTTGCTTTGTTTCTTTTTTCATTACATGCCCATGGTTACAAGTTTAGTCACAATTAGAAAATACAAACAAAACAGATTTTATTCTTAGTATTAGCCCTAGAACTCTGATTTAGAGAATCTAAACAGTGTCTCCACCAAAGTCAATACATTTATTGTATGACAGCCTGATTTGGGGCTGGAAGCCTTTGTAGTTTTAAAGTACTCCAGACAAACAGAAAATATCTGACCTGGTCTTTTTATGAATAGCAAATACTACTGCCTAACTCCTTTTATTGGGTTTTATCATTTATGCTATAAAGTAGGAAAAGTTTATTCTTGTCAAGCTATGTTATTACTGAGTTTTATTCTTCCAGGGGTGTATGTACCCTGTAAGACTCCCTATCTTTAAACTACAATTTAGAGAGCTCTAAGCCTATAATACAAAAGGCCTAGAACCAGTAACCTTTTCTCTTGGCTAGTCAGAGTTTGCCAATTGTGTCTGTCAACCCTGCATACAGTTTGAGTTTGCTCACGTGCTAAGACCTCAAGAAGGTTCCCGTAGTAATGGCCTCTGGCCTCATCTAGCTCTGTGCTTATCTGTGCTTAATGATCTCCAGAGCATAAGAAAGACTTCCACACAGTGGCCAGATAAAGTTAAGTTTAGGATTTTCTCAAAAAGACTCAAACATAGTTTTCTCAGGAAAAGACATAAAACGAATTGCAATGCAGAACTTCTCCACAACACGCAGAGACCAAAACCCAAAAGTTAGAGATGGAAGGACGGTGAATGTTGCATTCAGCTCAGCTTTGAGGGAACTGTGACAAGCATCTGTGTTGGCTTTATGACTCCAACGGATGTGGCTGTGCCAATGGACCTAAAGAATGTCATGAAGGTTGCTGTCTTAGGGTTTCTACTGCTGCAACAAAATACTGTGGTGAAAAGTTGAGTTGAGGAAGAGAGGATTTGCTCAGCTTACACTTCCACATCACTGTTCTTCACCAAAGGAAATCAGGACAGGAACTCAAGCAGGGCAGGAACCTGGAGGCAGGAGCTGATGCAGAGGCCATGGAGGAGTGCTGCTTACCGGCCTGCTTCCTGTGGCTTGCTCGATCTGCTTTCTTATAGAACTCAGCGCTACCAGCCCAGCCCAGGGATGGCACCACCCACAATGGGCTGGACCCTCCCCCATGGATCACTGATTGAGAAAATGCCTTACATCTGGATCTCATGGGAGGGTTTCCTCAACTGCGGCTCCTTTCTCTCTGATGACTCTAGCTCAAGTTGACACAGAACCCAAGTAAGTTGCTTATCGGAGCAGTGGCACTTTATGAAATGGCTGTACCACTGTCAAAAATGCCCCCCCCCCAATTCTTTTTTTTTTTTTTTTTTTTTTTTTCCCATTTTCTTTTTTTTTTATTAACTTGAGTATTTCTTATATACATTTTAAATGTTATTCCCTTTCCGGTTTCGGGACAAACATCCCCCCCTCCCCCTTCCTTATGGGTGTTCCTCCCACCCCTCCCCCCATTGCTGCCCTCTCCCAACAGTCTAGTTCACTAGGGGTTCAGTCTTAGCAGGACCCAGGGCTTCCCTTCCACTGGTGCTCTTACTAGGATATTCATTTGCAACCCTCGAGGTCAGAGTCCAGGGTCAGTCCATGTATAGTCTTTGGGTAGTGGCTTAGTCCCTGAAACTCTGGTTGGTTTAGCATTGCTGTACATATGGGGTCTCGAGCTCCTTCAAGCTCTTCCAGTTCTTTCTCTGATTGTTCAACAGGGGTCCTGTTCTCAGTTCAGTGGTTTCCTGCTGGCATACGCCTCTGTATTTGCTGTATTCTGGCTGTGTCTCTCATGAGCGATCTGCATTCACATTTTGATCATCCGTCTTGAGTTTCATTTGTTCTAGGCATCTAGGGTAATTCAAGCATTTGGGCTAATAGCCACTTATCAATGAGTACATACCATGTATGTCTTTCTGTGATTGGGGTAGCTCACTCAGGATGATAGTTTCAGTTCCAACCATTTGCCTACAATTTCACAAAGTCATTGTTTTTTTGATAGCTGAGTAATATTCCATTGTGTAGATGTACCACATTTTCTGTATCCATTCCTCTGTTGAAGGGCATCTGGGTTCTTTTCCAGCTTCTGGCTATTATAAATAAGGCTGCGATGAACATAGTGGAGCACGTGTCTTTTTATATGTTGGGGCATCTTTTGGGTATATGCCCAGGAGAGGTATAGCTGGATCCTCAGGCAGTTCAATGTCCAATTTTCTGAGGAACCTCCAGACTGATTTCCAGAATGGTTGCAGCAGTCTGCAATCCCACCAACAATGGAGGAGTGTTCCCCTTTCTCCACATCCTCGCCAGCATTTGCTGTCACCTGAGTTTTTGATCTTAGCCTTTCTCACTGGTGTGAGGTGAAATCTCAGGGTTGTTTTGATTTGCATTTCCCTGATGACTAACGATGTTGAACATTTCTTTAGGTGTTTCTCAGCCATTCGGCATTCCTCAGCTGTGAATTCTCTGTTTAGCTCTGAACCCCATTTTTTAATAGGGTTATTTGCCTCCCTGCTGTCTAACTTCTTCAGTTCTTTGTATATTTTGGATATAAGCCCTCTATCTGTTGTAGGATTGGTAAAGATCTTTTCCCAATCTGTTGGTTGCCGTTTTGTCCTAACCACAGTGTCCTTTGCCTTACAGAAGCTTTGCAGTTTTATGAGATCCCATTTGTCGATTCTTGATCTTAGAGCATAAGCCATGGGTGTTTTGTTCAGGAAATTTTTTCCAGTGCCCATGTGTTCCAAATGCTTCCCTAGTTTTTCTTCTATTAGTTTGAGGTATCTGGTTTGATGTGGAGGTCCTTGATCCACTTGGACTTAAGCTTTGTACAGGGTGATAAGCATGGATCGATCTGCATTCTTCTACATGTTGACCTCCAGTTGAACCAGCACCATTTGCTGAAAATGCTATCTTTTTCCATTGGATGGTTTTGGCTCCTTTGTCAAAAATCAAGTGCCCATAGGTGTGTGGGTTCATTTCTGGGTCTTCAATTCTGTTCCATTGGTCTATCTGTCTGTCTCTGTACCAATACCATGCAGTTTTATCACTATTGCTCTGTAATACTGCTTGAGATCTGGGATAGTGATTCCCCTGAAGTCCTTTTTTATTGTTGAGGATAGTTTTAGCTATCCTGGGTTTTTGTTATTCCAGATGAATTTGCAAATTGTTCTGTCTAACTCTTTGAAGAATTGGATTGGTATTTTGATGGGGATTGCATTGAATCTGTAGATCGCTTTTTGGTAGAAATGGCCATTTTACTATATTAATCCTGCCAATCCATGAGCATGGGAGATCTTTCCATCTTCTGAGATCTTCTTCAATTTCTTTCTTCAGAGTCTTGAAGTTCTTATTGTACAGATCTTTCCCTTGCTTGGTTAAAGTCACCCCGAGGTACTTTATATTATTTGGATCTATTATGAAGGGTGTCATTTCCCTAATTTCTTTCTCGGCCTGTTTCTCTTTTGTGTAGAGGAAGGCTACTGATTTATTTGCGTTAATTTTATACCCAGCCACTTTGCTGAAGTTGTTTATCAGCTTTAGTAGTTCTCTGGTGGAACTTTTGGCATCATTTAAATATACTATCATATCATCTGCAAATAGTGATATTTTGACTTCTTCTTTTTCCGATCTGTATCCTTGACCTCCTTTGTTGTCTTATTGCTCTGGCTAGAACTTCAAGAACTATATTGAATAAGTAGGGAGAGAGTGGGCAGCCTTGTCTAGTCCCTGATTTTAGTGCCCCCCACCAATTCTTAACTGTGCATCATAAATCTTCAAGGACGCGTCAGAACTTCTGAGCCCTTATGTGACCTTTATTCAAGGTGAAAAATGAGAATATGAGGTATCAGTAAAAGATCTCATCTATAAATTGAGCATATAGTGGAAAAGACCTTATTTCAAGGGGCGATTATTATTAAACGACCTAATATTTATGAACTGCTTGCCACCATGCCTAAAGCACTACCCCTCTGCGTGAAGTGTTGCTATTTAAATACCATTTGTCTAAGAACGATTCTTACATCTAAGGAGTACGTACTGCGTGGGTCTTGATGAAGGACTCGTGTGAGGGCAAAGATGATTTTGGCATTGCAGATTAGCATGATGAGAAGAGGGATGATGAAGAGGCAGCTGAAGGTGAAAAAGTTGTAGAAGGCTTCATGCCACCATTGCGGAAAGCTGCAGTGGGTCACACATTGCGAGAAAACCGCTGGCCCAGAGCCGTCGGCTAGGTAGATCATCCTGAAGATATATAACTGTGAAAGAAACAAGAGAAAGTTATGTCTCCTTGCCCGGAAGTGTTGAAAGTGTTACTTCCTCCTTTCTTCTGACTTTCAAACCTAAAGCAATTTCTGAAATCCTTGGCACAGCGTTCCGACCGTTGTATTGAAATTTGTAAGTGCGATTTCCTTGAACTGTGTTTGTCTTCATGAAAGTGATTTTGGGGTTGGAGAGATGGCGGAGTGGTTAGGCGCACTGACTGCTCTTCCGGGGGGTCCTGAGTTCAATTCCCAGCAACCACATGGTGACTCACAACCATCTGTAATGGGATCCGAGGCCTCTTCTGATGTGTTTGAAGAGAGTGACAGTGTACTCACATAAAATAAACAAATAAATTAAAACAACAACAACAAAAAAGTGATTTTGTTCATTCTATATCCATAGTGTTTGAAACTGTGTTTTTAGAATATATCCCTAAAAATACATATTAAGTTTGTTTTAGACATTGAAAGGCCTAATAAAATGCTATACTTTTAAATTTTTAATTAATTAATTAATTAATTTTTGGTTTTTCAAGACAGGGTTTCTCTGTGTAACAGAGCTCTGGTTGTCTTGGTTTTGTTTTGTAGACCAGGCTGGCCTCAAACTCACAGAGATCCACATGCCTCTGCTTCTGCGTACTGGGATTAAAGTCCTACGCCACCATGCCTGGCCCACATGTTATAAATTTTAAAATGGTCAAAACTTGAGAATGCTCTCAAGACTTCTCTTCTGATAATATTGACCAGAAGGTAGACATGAACAGTGGCACTGGGAGAGAGATCTGGTGGGAGGGAGTTCCATGCTTGTTATTTCTGGCATGAAAAGTTATAAAACCTGGGCACCAGATTTCAATATAAAGCTTCACTTTTAAAAAAACAAAAGGGTTTTACTGGCTGATAGCCATGAGATCAGTACTGAAGGTTGCCTTGGACAGTTTCAGAAAGAAGTTATCTCTGAGACACCAAGGAAACTAAAATTGTATCTTGGGAGCGGGTACCTATCTCCTGGGATTAGAACGCTCCTTTGTGTTTAAACATCCTTGAGGCTGCAGATAGGTCTCTCCCACTGTATCAGAAGTAAAGCGCCTGGGAAGTTTCCCACGCACTCCGCTAGAGAAGAGCTGGCATCCTCAAAAGACCTTGGCTCCACTCTACGACCTTGCACTTTGTCTCTCCCCTACACTGTTTTCTAGAGGGTCACGGGGAGAAATACCCAAAAAGAAACATCTGTTCCATCGTGACTTGGGAGGGAAAAGAGGTCACTTTACCCACAAATATGCTGCCCACCCCATATTCATAAAACCTCTCTAAAGTCCAGGGCCCAGGACTCACTGTGCAGCTGGCTCCTCTGAGAGAGCTCATCATGATTTTCTCTTTCTCTTTTTTTTTCTTTTTAATTTAAATAACTATGGGCTTTAGTCATGACAAAAACAAGAACTACTTATACAGTAGGGGTGATCACTTCTGTACATACATACACACATACATATACATACAGGCACACATATGTCATTGTCTACATTCAATTCCAATTAAAAGAGAAAAGTTGCAGGTTCGGTAGGCAACTAAAGTGTTAGCAGTAAGCCTGTAGCGAACTTCTGCCTTTCAGTACTGTCAAAAGATTGCCAGCTGAACTCAAAGCAACATAAAACAATCAAAATAAGTAATTACCAAATCTCCCAATCACTGCTTTGTCACACTAAGTCAGTAGGGATATAAAGGTGACCTGGAAGAAGAATGCCACACGGATCACATTAAAAGAGCCCCTCTGTGGGAGGAGAAGCCCTTGGTCCTGCCAAGGCTGGATTCCCCCCCCGACCCCCAGTGTAGGGAAATGTCAGGGCAGGGAGGCAGGCAGGAGTGGGTGGTTGGGTGGGGGAAAGGGGATAACATTTGAAATGTAGGTAAAAAAAATATCGAATAAAAAAATAGCCCCTTTTCTCAGAATGAGAAAATCCTACACCCTTAGCTGATTTTCTCTTCCCACCTTTTTATCTGCATGATAATATGGCAATCATCCAAATCAATAAAAGTAATTAAATACCTGGTGATGTTGCTGCCAAACTTAAAAAATAAAGTGTTTCATAATTAAAAGGCAACAATGTGTCAGAAAACTTGTTTTGAAAATGTTCTCTCAAATCTTAACACATTAGAGCTTTTAAATTAACAAATAGTGTACGGATACTTTTGTACTTAATTTAGTCTTCTTTTTTTTTTTTTTCCCAATGGGGGATGACACTCACTGCAATTTCTTTGGAGTGCTTGCTTGCTTTTCTTTTTCCAAACGAATGTTTGCTTATACATTTGGAGTCTTTTGACTGCATCCTTTCTTCCATGAAGAGAAGAATGGGGAGAACCCCTCCCCACCCCAACAATAGCAGGCCAATTAGTTACATCACTACTAGGAGTGGCAGCAACGTAAAAGGACAGCAGTGCATTTTTGGCAAGATGCTGTGCAAACCCACACCTCTATGTGCTGTTGGTGGGAATGCAAATTGGTACAGCCATGATGGAGTATGTTAGATATCATTTGACAATAACTAACAGTTACAAATGCAGTGGATCATTTTGGTTGTCAACTTGACTGGATCAGGAACTGCCTGGAAAGCTGGTTAAACATATTTCTGTATGTGTCTGTGAAGGCGCATCCCAGAGATGACTGACATGTGGCTCAGCCAACAGCAGAGGATCCACTTCAGTACTGCCTTATGGCTTAAGGCCCGCATAGAGCCAAGTGTGGAAAGAGGGGAACTTGGGCCTGCATTCCTCTACATTTCCACAGCTCTTGCATGTTCTGGCTGATGTCATTGCCTTAGACAACAGGCTCCTGGTTGCTCAGCTTTTGGGTTTGCTTTTATAGTGACAACGATCCACCTAGCTTCCCCCCAACCTCCTCCAGTCAAACTGGTCTCTGTTGCTTTGAAACTTCCAGTTTCTGGCTTTCCCAGGCTTCTGTCTGCAGATCAAGGTCGGGGGGATTGTCCTGCCTCTGATTGGGTAAGCCTGTGGGAGGCACAGAGGCCCTTGTGCTCATAGATAAGAACAAGGAGAGCCAGGAATGCTAAACACACAGGGCTGTCTGTTCAAGTGGAAACACATAAAGCCTCTTTTCCAGCCAGAAGGCTGGGGGGTGGATGTGGTTAACAGCCCGGTGCCTTTGCACTTTCTGTGTGGTTGGGACCACACCAAATCCTCTCCCAGACCCTTAGCATCAGCTTGCCAATTTATAGGAAGATCCTTATGGAAGATGCCATATGCCAATCTGTAGGACCCATCTTTATGAAACATCTCCCATATACTTCACAAAGACTTTTGATGTGATCATTGTGTACATGGGATTGAATCATTTATCACCAGAAAAATTTTCACCAAGTTCTGCCGTGTCTAAATATCCCTAAATAAACAAGCTGTGGGGGTGGGAGGGATCAGACTGCTAAAGTTTGAACCAACACCAGTTATCAGTTGTGTAGAACATAACTACTTTCTGGTCTCGGGTGGGTCATTGCTCTCCTGCCTATGAAAGTCGAAGAGGGCCCCACATAAGCCAGTCTAATAAATCCCCTCTTAGAGTTCTATATACATTCTATTGACTCTATTCCTCTGGATAATTCTAAGACAGCATTGATTCACCACCAGTCTTACACCCAGAGATCTAATTTGGACATACATCCATAAACCCATTACGTGGAAGTAATTGTGCGGGATATTACTCACATATGATGTAACCAAAGAGTGTCAGAGACCTACACAATCTTTTACAGAACAGTGGCTGAATGAATTATGGGAGGCTATACAATTATGGGATACTACAGAGTAGTAAGGCAGGCAAGAGCCTATTTGTGACTGTGTCTGTGTATTTTTATGTTTATGTTTATTTCATTTCTGCCCTTGAGAGCAGGTCGAAGCTTGGTTTCCACATTCCTTCCTTTACCAAAAGAATCCAGTGCTCACTGGAGTAGGTGGCCCAAAGCCTGAGGCAGACAAAATACAATACATTCTTCAGCTGGCGGTGCCAGAGTCTGGAATTTTAGAGACCTGAGTAGGTAAGAGAGACTAAAATCCAGTTGGATAAATCTGAGACAGCTTAATAATCAAAGGACAAGAAAGAAACTAATAAAAGGTAATGATAAAAGTAGGATATGAAGTCACACCCCTTTAATTCTAGCATTTGGGAGGTAGAGAGGCAAGCAGACCTCAGTCATAGCACAGCAAGTTCCAAGCCAGCCACAGCTACAGCAAGACTCTGTTTAGAAACCAACCAACAAAAGGTGGTGATAAACTATCAAACAAAGCAAGGACCCATGAATCTGCATGTATGTAAATTACACAAAAGGGCATAACTAACACTTTCCTTTAATACAGAATGATAATTAATAAAGTAAAGGGAATAGACGAAATGGAACTGTTTGCTGATCACTATAATGCTGACCAGCAAAAATCATCAATAGTTGGCAAAAATAATCAGTGAAATTTTGAGAATAGGACATTGAGAACATACTGGAGCATCACCCCCTAGATGTTTATTCATTATGAAGAGCAAGACAATTTTATAATGGGAAAATAACCATATGGTTAACGTTACAGATGATAGATCAAGTAGACATCATTTGTTTCCTTAGACAAGGCATTGAGATGAAGCCAACGTTACATCTTCCCTATACTTATCTAAGCTATACTTCTGGGAAAACCTGAGGTAAACTGAAGCTGAAGAGCAGTTTGCAAATAGCCCATTGTCTCCAAAAGTATCGCTCTTAGAAAACACAGAAGGAGACGGGAACAGTTCCAGCCGAAGGGACTTCGGCGACAGCACGGGAACATCTAACTTTGGGTTTTCTTTTGTTGAAAGAGCAGAAATTGGGCTGGAGAGATGGCTCAGTGGTTAAGAGCACTGACTGCTCTTCCCAAGGTCCTGAGTTCAAACCCCAGCAACCACATGGTGGCTCACAACTATCTGTAATGGGATCTGATGCCCTCTTTATAATAAATAAATAAATAAATAAACAAACAAACAAACAAAGAGCAGAAATTGGGGACGTCTAGGAGGATTGGGAGAGGGGGAAACATGATCAAAATACATTATTTAAAGATCGTCTAAGGAAAATTTGTTTTAGAAAGCAGAAAGTAAACTAGGATGACAAGTGAGATTTGATTAGGGGGATATAGATTAAATGATAGTATCCCATGAGCGCTAATTTTCTCATTTTAAACCCCTAGTGTGTGTGTGTGTGTGTGTGTGTGTGTGTGTGTGTGTGTGTGTGTGTGTACATGAGATCTCTTAAACACACAGCGAAGCCCAGACTGGTAAAGAAACGCCATATCCCCAACTTTTAAACAACTCAGAAGCATCTAAGAGCGAAGACGGCTGTGGTGGTTTGAATGAGAATGTCCCTCACCGGTTCATAGATTTGCAAGCTTACAGCGCGGTAGACGAACTGTTTGGAAGGACTTGTGGTCTTGCTGGAGAAAGTGTGTTGTTGAGAGTGGGCTTTAAGGTTTCAAAAGCGCACCGAAGGCTCAGCCCTCTCCCAAATCTCTGCCCTCTGATTACAAGCCAGGATGTCAAGTTCTCAGCCACTGTTGCAGCGCGATGCCTGCTTGCTTTCTGCCATGATGATCATGAACTAGCCCACTAGAAGTGCAAGCAAGCCCCAACTCGATGCTTTCTTTTTTAAGAGTTGTCTTGGTCACAATGTCTTTTCACAGCAATAGGACAGAATAGCACAGAAAATGCTATACTTGGTGATGGACAACCCATGATATCTAAGAAATCATAAAGTCCTTGCAACCTTACTCTGAGTGTGAAATCCTGTTCTAAAATGATATCTTTATTTTAAACTTCTAAAAAGCACAACTTGAATACATTAATGAAAATATTGTAAGTCATGTTCAAAAATAAACTCCAGGGCTGGGGTGTCGGCTTAATATTTAACAGTGCCTAAGTTTTACTCTCAGCACCAAGTCAGGTAGGTGGCTTACAACTTCCTGTAGCGGTAGCCTCAGGGGATCTAGTGCCCTCTTGTGGCCTCCATGAGCATAGCACACACAAGTAAAACTTAAGTCTCCCAAAACCAAACCAAAACAAACAAAAAAATCAGTAAGTAAATTCTAGTAGAGACGCATTCTTTTCACCCACCCTGACTCATGAAGCACATTTTTTTTAATGTTTGTCATTTTCAAGCGTTCTTTGGAGAAACTTCATTTTGCTGTGTAACATTATGTGGATACAAAGAAGAGAAGAAAAACATTTAAAAGTCGACAGCTAGTAAATTTGAACACATGCTTTTGATATTATCAAATGATGGCTAATATGTTATAGTTTTTTTTTCCCCCATTGATTAAGATATTTGAGTTTACTGAGCAGTTCGTCCTGGATTTCTTTCCTTTGGGAGGTTATAGAGTAGGAGTGGAGCATGCTTTTTAAAAAAGGGTCCTGAAATATGCTTTTTCTTTGTGGAGTAGAAGAACAACTGTATCTTACGTTTGTACTTACAACATTGATTGTTTTTCAACTTCAGATTTTTTGTCAAGTAGAAAATAAAGCTTAAATTAATCCACTAGGGGGCAGCAAAGGACCATACTATCGTCCCAAAACCCGGAAACCCAAACAAGTCAGCCACTTTTATCTTAAGATCCAGGTCTACTTTCGCCTACATTATAAGTGGAGTCGTTCGTTACCTCATACATCTTTTCGCCTTGACTCTATTTAAGCTGAAGTTTTAAAGTAGCTTAAACAGATGTATATATTTTTCTCTCTTTTTCTTGTTCCTATCCGTGTCTATTTTACCAGAGTCAAGAACTCAGTTCTGGTTCTTGCCCTCTCTTTGCTCTTCTCTTCCCTGCTTTTCCCCTTGTCCCTTCTCTCCCATTCCCCACCCCTCCACGTGCCCATGGCCGGCCTCCTTTCCTCTCTTCTTCTACTCTTTTTCTCTCATTAAACTTTTCCACGTGGGGAAAAAAATAAAGAAGAACCCGGTTTCCCTTCTTCGCAAGCGAGTGAAGATTCTTATTTCTTCTTTGAAAATGATACTTTATCCACGTCTGGGAATGTATCAAGTGGATTATACAGATAATAAGTAATAGACTAATTAGTTTTAAACCCCAGAAGTTCAGGAAAGTCCATGGGGATTCAAATATGACCCATGAATTCATTTGTTTTAGCCTTGGTTCGATTTGTTTTCTGCACCGTGTTCGTTCAAGCGATCAGTATGGAGTTCCACTTGGCTCTCCGTGGTTCCTTCGTCCTTGGATTCTGCCTTCAGTTTCTGTTTATCTTTTTCTTTCCCTTATCCGTGATTCATGGTCTTCTCAGTGTTTGCTTCATTTTGCTATAAGCCAGAACATTCTGTTTCTCTTTTCTGGAAGCAATTGAAGATATAGATTTGTTCTTAGAATGCGATCCTCCACCCGCAGTTTGCCAAGCCAACTACAGCTCACAGCCTAAATTTTCCTAAATGTGAGTTGAGTGTTTTTTAATCTTTTTTTAACTTTAGCTTCTTCAGCCGTGTAGTAGAAATCATAATAGACTCTTCCTCGCCGTGATGCCATGACAACTGAGTTTTACATACGAAGTCCCTGAAGGAATGCTTATGAAGCTAACAGGAGCTTGAGCCCAGGCAACATTATAAACATCTGAGGCACACTTTTCTTTGTACTCATAAGTATAGTCACACAGCAATAAATCCATACTGTGTACTTTCCCCCTTCCATACATTTGTTAATTTAAATTTCCCTTCCTATGGGCTAAGCTTGCCTACTGTGCTGGAGTGTAGTAATTAAAAGCTCTGGCTATCTGTGGCCCATGGGTGCTTGTGGGCACCATTCACAGATCCCCTGCCCTTACGATATCAAGTCCGGTGCCAGTCCTCGCTGTGTGCTTATTGTCCACACACTGGACAGTAGATGGGGGAATAACCAGTGCAGAGCCATGGGCTACAAGTGGAATTCTATCTTTGGCTTGGTTTTGGATAGACGTAAGCCCAAGCTGGTCTGGAATAAACAGTTTTATCAAGGGAGAGCGTCAACCTCCTACGCTTAGTCTCTGTCTCCCGTATGCTGAGATCGCGGGTGTGCCACCACGTCAGGTTTGGGTTTTTTCAAGCAGGGAATGTAGAACACAGAAAAGTCCCCGGGACAAACTGCAGCTTTTAGACTGTGGACGTGGGCGAGCCTTCCAGAGGGCCTTCACAGGCAACCTTGATACCCTAGATCAATGCTTCTGAGTGCTAAGTCTTAATCAGTGTACACAGGCTATTTTAATCCCGATGCTTCATTGGCAGTTTGTGGTTTGAAAGGTCAATAAAGTTTTGATGTTCTCTTGCGGGGGGGGGGGTGTCCAGGAAGTCTGTTCTGAGAATTTGTCTCTTAGAAATGATAGGGTCACTGCGCCCATGATACCTTAACAACAGAGCTGCACGGAAAAGACCTGAAGAATGATAACAATAGACACAGTGACTTGGAAGGAGGAGAGCTCATAGCTCCCACTCCTAGACAAAGAACTACAGGCAATTAACAACAACAGACAGGAGAATTAGTCCTTCCAAGGAGTGAGTCTCCTCTGTGTATCAAGTACCAAGTGTTCATCCCTGACGTCTCACACATACACACACACACACACACACACACACACACACACACAGACACACACACAGACACACACACACAGACACACACACACACACATAGACACGCACACATAGACACACACACACAGACACACACAGACACACACACACATAAACACCACACACAGGCACACACAAACACGAAAACACATAGAAACACAAGCCCACCCCCACATACAAAAAAATGAACACACAACAAAACAAAAACACCACACACACACACACACACAGACACACACAGCCCCACACAGACACACACACAGACACACAGACACAGACAGAGACACACACAGACACACAGACACACAGACACAGGCACACACACACACATAGACCACACAGACACGTAGACACAGACACACAGACGCAGACACACAGACACATACATATAGATACACACGCATAGACACACACAGACACACAGACACACACTCACACATATACACATGCGCAGCACTAAATGTATTAAGAAGTTGTATTTCTCCTTTATATATTTATTTGTATATCATATGAGCAAAGATTACCGTGCACATGCCAATATAATATAATTTTATGCTTATCTCTTAACTATGTCTAATAGTAATTAGATTCCTAGTTGTATATAGGTAAATTGCCATTTGAACAAATAGCTTACTGTTATTTATACCTTGCCTATAGAATTAACTGTATTATGTTAAAATTTTCTACTCATTAGACGTACCCTGAGCATCTCACATAACATTCATGTGCTTAATTTCTTCATGTGAAAAATAAGAAAATATGTAATTTATATTACTGTTGGGAACATTTGTGAACTATTGCAATATAAAGGCACTTAGCACAATTCTGACACATATTTTTGTCTTTAACGATTACTTATCATCTTATTATTATTACTACTGAGTCTAGCATGCTACTCCTGTGCCATAAACAATATTTGGTTTATTGCTCATGGGAGGTAAGTGTTTATCGAGTTTAAGCTGCTTGTCAAGTTCAAAAGTGCATTTTCCTTAGTAAATCAGCTCATGTGTCTAGGCAAGTCCCCGAGTATCATCAAACCATACTTCCTTACGCCAAAAACCAAGGTGTGTCCCATGTTTCTTGCCTACAGGCTTGTGTCAACTATAGCGTTTAAAAGCTGTTTTGGTAATACTCCGCATGAACAAGATAAGCCAGGAGCAGAAACTCTTCCTGCAAATTCTTTGTGACTCTGCACTCTTGTGGTCTTAGATGAGTCTCATTAAGGAATGTGTCTTTTAATCGTGTACAGCCACACCTAAATTAGGAA
The DNA here is from genome assembly GCF_011064425.1 of Rattus rattus. Classification (NCBI taxonomy): domain Eukaryota; kingdom Metazoa; phylum Chordata; class Mammalia; order Rodentia; family Muridae; genus Rattus; species Rattus rattus. Next base: position 576,212 of record NC_046164.1, read on the forward strand.
ATGTATGGTCATAAATAAGAACTTCTCCCAATGCTTGTGTGCTAATATAGCTTGTCCCCTGTCTCCCTCCTCTCCCTTTCCTCCTTTCTTCCCCTTCTAACTTATTTTCACGATGAGTATAAGACTGGAGTTGTCATCTTCTGGCACAAAGAGCTTTCCGTGTAACTTTGGATCAGGGTCCCCATGACAAAGTTCACTAATTACTGAGTTCAAACTCAATTTTTGAAAAAGGTGAATAATTCTTTTCTACGTAATCATTGTCTTTTACTCTTTCCTAAAGGAAAAAAAAATTCCTCATTTTCCACTTGCTTTCTTGCTAACTTCAAAAACCTTGTTATGAAGAAAAACATGAACACAGACAAGAAATATTAACTTAATCATTAAAATTAAAGAAACATAGTGGGTAGTTTTACATGTACTATGACATTCTTGAAATGGCTTATCATTTATATGTTTGTCTGTTTTGAGCCATCTACCCACGGTAGCCTTGTGCTTTCGATCCTGCTGCTGCAGCCTCCCAGATGTTGGTATTGAAAGAATATATTACCACACCAGGCTTAAATAATGTTCTCAAAGTTACGCCTGCAAGAGTGTGGCTAGCAGGTACACAGCTCTGAGTCTGATCCCCATCATTACAAAGGCTGGATTCGGTGTTGCACACAGGAAACAGAGGCAGGAGGCTCACAAGTTCAAGGTCATCTTCTGCTACATAGCTCATTTGAGGCCGTCCGGGGCTCTTCAAGACAAGCAGATGAGTGTTTCCAGCACATGTCAGCAGTTTTTGATTCCTCTGATATCATCCTACCCTCACTTAGCCATGTCATTGCTAGATGAGCCAATATTATTATTTTTTGTCTCATTCTTCCTGGAAAAATATGTAAGAACCTTCATTTAGTTTTCCATCCTTCTAAACCTTTCATAATCATTTCGTATTAAATGTACTACTTCTTTGTCTTCTTATACATGTCTATTTTGAGGTTTTCATATCTAGTTGTACTAGTTTTACATACATTTTTCCTACAAAACCCCACCTCCACTTTGTATTTTATTTTCTTTGAGAAAACTAAACGACTAACCAATAAGCACTGCTCACACTTTAAGGGGAAAAAAGTGGAAAATACAGGGCTACAAACCTTAGCTAATTAACCTCACTTCAAGGGACGTGTCTGAGAGACCCTCTCTTAGTATGTGTTGTCCACTAGGAGTCATTATGTTTGTCACCAGGGAAATAAGAACATCTCAGCTGTCCCCATTTCTTCTGCTGTTTGCTACATATTCATTAGATACCCATTCTCTCAATTCAGCGAGGCAACATGGACTTGGCACCTTGCAGTACTTAATGAGTTCTGCACAGTGATCTTGCTTGTTAGACATGTGGACGGTTTAGAATGTTTACACAGATTTCTATTCTTTCTGTCAGGTACGCTTTTGCTGGAACTTAGAGAACGCTTACTTCTTCTGACATCTCGAACCCCGGTTTCCACACAGAGCACTGTAAAACGTAAACAACGTATCCATCTGTCAGTGATGGGCTCTTTAGAGTTGCAAGAATGGTCATGTTTCCTTCGGTGATCTGACTTTTTGAAAGTCAGATCTTGCAGGGCGATTAGCCAAGAGCAAACATAATAATCAAGAGAATTCTTTCTTGGTGGCAGTGACAGAGAGAGCTCTTAGATGGTACCTAGTAAATCTCAAGCAAGAAAGGTCTAAATATTTTTCACCGATGTAAGTTTCATAGCTCTTAAGCATTCTCTCCATTAACCACTAAATCGATTTCGACCACAGCAAATGGGGAAACAGAAGAAGCAGAGTACAAAGGGCCCACGCCTGTAACCCCTCTTAGGGAAGGCTGAAACTGTAGGCTTTTAGTTTGACAACAGTGTTGGGAACATAGCAAAACACTCTTTTAAGTCCTCCTAAGTAGAAGAACAAGAAAGAGGGAGGGGAAGAGGATGTAGTTAGTTGTGTGACGACATTTTAGGGGACATTTTAATAAGACAACACTTTGATACATGATTCTCCTAATCAACACGAAAGCAGGTGAACATTTATCCTATTTTATAAGTAAATCAAAAGGAACTCAGAGAAAGTAAGAAGTTTGCCCCCCCCAAAAAACCAAAGTAGTCAGGGTTAAAGTGTATTCTCTGACTTTCAGGGACCAAGTTCTTGAAGACCATACAGTAGGTGCTGCCCGCACTCTAGATTAGACAGGAAATCACCACGCTCACACAAGCTCAGGAGTAATGGTTTACCTGTGGTCCCGCAAAGACAATGCTGAGAATCCAGGCGAGGCTGATCATAGACCGTTCAAGCTTGCTGTTGCTTTGGACAGCAAAGGGCTGAGTGACGGCCAGGGAGCGGTCCAGGCTAATCACCACCATCATGAAGGCTGGGGCATACATCGAGAAGAGCTTCAGATAGCTGAGAACTTTGCAAAGGAACTCTCCAGCGTACCACTGCACGGTGATATTCCACATCCCATCCAGCGGCATGACGATTAGAGTCTCCAGGAGGTTGGCTAAGGTCAAATGCTTTAAAAGCACCTTCATCCTTGAGAGCTTTTTTCCTTTCTTCCTCTTCTGGGTCCACTTCTGCAGCTTTACCAAGAAAGAGGCATTGAAGGCAGTAGAGAGTAGGAAAAGGAAGAAAGTCACCGTCACTCGGATCTTTCCAGATAAGGTTAGAGTCGGGAGCTTGCCCTGTGTCAGGGGGATGCTGTTGTTGATGGCTGAGCAGTGATTTTGGTCCTGCTCAAGAGACGCATTGTTAGCCATGTTTCTCCAAGGACGGGCTTCAAGAGTCGAGTCTCTGTTACTGCTGATGTTTTTTTATCGTAACGGAACGCAAAGCGCTGTTGCTTTCTGCCTTCTTTAGAGGGAAACGTCACAGGCTTACATTTATGTCAAATTTATTTTCCCCGAGATACTCCGGGACTTAATGCGAAAGATCAAGGTAAACTTGTTTTGCGGTTTATAATCTAAGAGAGTGCTAACAGAAGATGCTAAGCACTTCTGAAGGCCAAGTGTAACTGTACCCCCTCAGCAGATGGACCATTCTTTTTTCATGGCGTTTTATCGTGGGCGAGGAAGGACACTTGCCGTCTAATTCTGAAGTTAAAAGTGACTCATAACATTATCCGATTAACTCTAATGAATACGTTTTTCTAAAAACTGCTGTGACTAGACAGATGCAAAAGGAAATACAGAAAACTAATTTAAAAATCCTGATCCAATTAGAAACCTGTTGTGTGAGGACCATACTTCTCAAAACAATTGCTTTTCAAATGTGTATTCTTGAGTAGTCACACGATGGACGTATATGTTAATTTAAAACTGTCTTAGGGAGTGCATAAGGTTAGTATTTTATGCAGACTGTTCAAATACAATTTAATCTAGATTCAAGTTTATCAGTTTTAATTGTCAGTCTATTCATGCTGAAATTATAGTAAAATTATTTTTGTTATCACCTTGATTTTACAGTTGAGTAAATATTGTACTTGTTATTATTACACAAAATCGACAGGGAAACTAGATTCTGGAGCAAAACTAGATACTTGCATAATTCCTGGAACTGAATTAATTATATAATTTGGTAATTTATAACCCTATATGTGTAATATAATCACCCTGCATTGGGGCTAATTAGAATCCTTCTCTGTGTTACACATGATAGTAGATTTTAGCCATACAAATATTGGTATGCCTTTCATTTGAATTTAGTAAGTCACAGTCTGTTGTTATCAGATTACCAATTACTTTGCTTCCATCCAAAGCAGGGGCACTATTAGGCTAAAGGCAGCCATTTTGGTTTGGATGGTTTATTTTTGTTGCTCTATTCTTTTTTTTTATACCGTACACTCTTAATTTATTTACCAGTGAGTTACTGAGTCTCTACAACCCAGACTCTCTTAGCCTTCACTGGTAATAAAGCAATTTTGTGATGTTTTATATGTTTTACTGTATAAAGAAATCAAGGTAAGTTTCAAATACACTGTTGGGTACAGGGGAAAGGCCACTACAGCAAGATGGGGAGGCTTTTCAACAGGTCTAAGATGCTGTCTGATGACAGTCTTTGCCTTTGGGTTAGGGGCAACTAGTTGCCTGCTAAGTTATTAGACTTTGAAAGGTTTTATCTATTAACTGTAGAATGCTAGGTCTGATAGTCTGATATCTATCTATCTATCTATCTATCTATCTATCTATCTATCTATCTATCTATCATGGACAAGGAATGGATTCTCTGGGGCTAAAGCAAGCTCAATATAAGATAATTAGCATCTGCATCCAAACATTTCCATCTCGTGGTCACTGAAGTGTTAGTCATTTGGGCTTTGTAGACATAGCTTCTTTCCAGGAATTTTTGTTCATGAGAAGTACGATCCCTTAGAGAACTGCAGCTCATCCGTCTTCCCTGCGGAGCCCAGACGCAGTAGAAACCTGCAGTTGGCTCTCGTTGTTGGTCACAGTTATGTCCCGTAAACTTCTGGAAACAGGGAATGAACGAATGCCAACTATTATTCCTAGGAAAACAAAGAGTAGTGTCCTATGGCCAGCACAGCCTGTGCATTAAACAAGCACACATGCCAAAGTCCGGTAAAAACAGCCAGTCTCATCAGAACGGCAGCTGCACTTCATGAAGCCTTTCCTGGCTAACAATTACGTCATTTAAATACTCCCTTCGCAGCCGCAGAACTCACCTGGCACGTAAGTTTAGCATTCTTGACATCTTACTTTAGGAAATAAGCAACCATGACTTTCTAGGGCTTGCAACTTAGTCCATATGAAATGTTTCTCACTACGTTAAACAACAAAATAACACAATAACAGTCCTTAGACAATAAATTCAGAATTTAGCCAATTTTCCACAGCTTCATCACATATACTACATCTCGCTTTCACACTTTCTGGAGCACTCAATCTGTCATGTACAGACTGATGAATTTTCGTGAATGAGAATTCCTGGAAAGAGTTGAGTCTGCACTGACTAATTGTTTAAAATTGAAATTCTATGGAGAGGTCAGAATGTTGCAAGTCAAGAGGTTATCTTGGGCTAACCGTAACACTTCCCAACCCCCTGAACAGTCAGTCATTCTTTACTTAACCTCTCTATTAAAATATATTTGACTTTTAAATATATGACTTTAAAAATATATTTGTTGGGGTTCAGACCCAGGACAAACCACTGAGGTGCATATTTTACATACCAAAGCAAACCTGGTCTCCAGCCTCTCCCAGCATCGCTAAGTCCCTACTGGTTACAGGGCTTGCCTGCCAGGCTTACCGCACCCTCTATTCTAAAGTTTCCAGCCCAGGGGCTGGGCTTCCTCTGCCCCAGAAGCATAGCATTCTGGGATGATCCTCTCTCTCTCTCTCTCTCTCTCTCTCTCTCTCTCTCTCTCTCTCTCTCTCTCTGCATCCCCCCACCCCCGCCGCCTGCCCCTCTGTCTTCCTCCCCATGGTGACTTCCCTGGCCTCCTGGCCTCCTTCCCTGGGACCAGTGAACCCACTGGAATGGCTTCCCAATAAACCTACCTTTATATACTTTAGTTTGGCTGGAATTGACTCATTTCACTGGTGGAGTTATCAATATTAACTTAGCACAGTAGCTTCTACCAACCACTAAGAATTCTACTAGGGTCCTATGGAAGATCTTCCCCATCTCTCTTTGGCCACCTCTATAATGTACCCACTGATGTATTTAAAACCTGCCTTGGTTTATGAATTATTTTGTTCTGTAAAACTATAAAACTTCATGAAGTCGCTTATCTGTTGGAATATGGAATTCGGGGCAACCTAAATCTGTTCCTGGGTCATGGCCATTCAAACATTCAAAATGGCTCTGGAATAAACTCTCTCTTCTTTTCCTGTGGCCTTTTCCCTTCCCCTCCTTTCTGTTTTAGTTTTGCAAGGACAACTTCTTTCTTTTCCTGGGTGGATCTTCTCCATAAAGCACCCCAGGACTCTTTTGATGTAGGCACACTAAGTAGCAGGCACAGCAGCACCCTTCTTGGGGATCACTCTAAATAGAGAAACCACCAACAAAAAGTTCAAAACCGTGAAAAGCTTGACACTAAACATACCCCCAAAATTCTGCTTCTCTACAGTGTGAAAACCAAAAGGCAACACAGACAGACGTTGATCTCTGCACTGTTCGTTTTCAGCTTGGAAACTGTGTCAGGAACTGTAGTGTTTGGCCATTCTGTGTGTTTATGTGTAATGATGATGGAAGGAAATACCACGAAATCTCTCAAGGTTAATTACGTTGCAAAGTACTCATAACATCACAAATAGAAAATTTGCTCTGCATTTCATACTAGTTCAAAAGAACCCTCAGACATTGAGATTTTAACAGAGAAAGGGAAATCACGTTCATGTAGAATATAAACTATTTTTGACCATAAATGTGCCTACTATCGCAGCTCCAGTGGGTTCTTTGTAAGAAGATAGTCTTAATTCGTGATAGCTTATTTTTCTTTAGAACTTAGAACACACAAGATCAGTTAATCTGACCAAGGCCATATACATGAAGCAAAAACAAATCAAACCAAAAAGAACAGCAATATAATCACTGGGTTATATCTATGAATCTCTAAAGCTAGGACGTGTAGGCCAGCGACCAAAACCACACTAAATAAAACTAAAATAAAACTAAAACAACAAAACCAATGGAAAAATGTCCATGTTAAAATAGATCTCATTACACAGAAGTGCATTTTGCTCTTTTTTGCTAGCTTTTTTTTTTTTTTTTTTATCAGCACTGGTAATAGGATGGGGGCAGGGACATTCATCAAGCACCATATAGCTAAGCTACTAGGTTAATTTTTTTTTCTTCTTTTTCATCTTCTTCCTTCTCCTCTCTTCCATTGCTACCCCTCCTCTCAGCTCCTACTTTCCCTCCCTTCTCTCTCCTGCCTTCCTTTCTGCCTGTGTTCTTTCCTGTATTGTGGAAGAAATTGGAAGCAGCAGAATTTTGCCAAGAACGCAGGAGATAGAAAAAAGGGGAAGCAAACCCACTGGGGTGCTTATCCATGCTTATATAAAGAATTCAATGTCTGTTTTGCATTTGATACTGCAGGGTTTAGAACTTCTGTAGTTTTCAGACTTGATTGATACTTTAATTTTTAATCAATGCCGAGAATGCTGTTTCACGTGAATTCACAGTTAAAGTTAAAATGTCATTTCTGAAATTCTATCCTAATCATAAATCAAGATTCTCAAACAGCAAATTTTAAAGTCAGACATTCTAACAAAATGTGATCCAAAGTCATACTAATTCAATATTTACACTCAAGGACAGTATTATGAGCCTTGTTTTTCTATAATTAGACTATTATGTTTATATTAGAACAGGAAAGTGTGTATGTGCAGTAAAAGCACTGTGATTCAGAGACTATAGTAACCTGGTGTCTGAGCTGAGGTTTCTTAGATAGCATTTGTTGCCGTTTCATCAATGACATTGCGCTAGTGTACAAAGTGTTCATGTTGTTTTTTGTTGTTGTTCAAAACTAAGGCAGTGATGAAGTCATGTCACATGGTAAACGATTGCAGAAATTCCTCAGCTCAGCTGATATTTTGTATTTGTTGAAACCTTTTGAGTTATGAAGAAAAACAAACCTATAATTAGGGTTGATTTTAATTCAGTTTTGGTGGTTTCACACTCAGAAGGCTTTTACTGTTGCCAAATATTTCATGACCCTTTCAATCAGTTATGAGAGGGGCTCTGTGGTCCATAGTTTAAGAGGCTGTGTTCTAAATTAATTCTAATGGCCATGAACGTGGGTATCCTAATTGAAGGGTAGATGGTTTGATTCAGTGAAGGATTTTAGTTGCAGATGTCAATCACCTGAGTTTTGGACTTGCTGGTTAAATTTGTTGCTAAAAATACCACATCTTAAGGGAATACTTAATGTCTATTGAGTACTTAATTTTTCTTTATGAGAAACTTACAACTTTTATATATGTCTATTTTTAATTAGTTGGAAAAAGATTTGACATTAGATAAAAACATTACTTAAACAAGGCTGAGGAGGTACATTATAATAAATATATTAGAAAGGTGATCTGCACAGTCTCCCAATTATAAGTCAGGTGAAAACTTGAATGACAAATACCTAGTAAAATTCTTTAGTAAAAAGTCAGTGCAACCCATGCAATGAAATAAAAATGAGTAAGCCCTATGAAGAAAGCAGAATAATACTGTAGGATGGCGGGTAATGCAGTTAGTCAGGCAAAGCAAACCACTTTTGAATTGGAATAAACCCTCAGTGAAGAATCTTGGTTCCTTAGCTGGTGTTCTAAACCCCAACTACCTCACATTAATGACATTTTAAAAGCCCTTGGTATTAAATAACATCTAATATGTAAGTGGGCAGGGGCTCTTCTAAACATGTTGCTTGTGTTAATCCATCCAATCTTTATAATAACCCTGGAGGATAGTTTTTGATCAGAAAAGGGAAAACATAGAGAACAGATTACATACCTAATCTACATTATTGTTAGAAGTACATCCCACACAGTTTGTATCTGGTACTTCTATCTTTAACTATTTTGCAATGATATTTTCTCTAACTCTTTAATTATTAGTCTTTTACTTAAAAAAAAGACTGATTTTATTTTTAATTGTGTGTGTGTGTGTGTGTGTGTGTGTGTGTGTGTGTGTGTGTGTGCGTGCACATGAGTGGAAGTACCCAAGGAGATCAGAAGAAGGTGTGGAATCCTCTGGGGCTAAGTGACAGGTGGCTATCATGTGGATGCTAGGAAATAAACCGAGTCCTCTGGAAGAACAGCAAGTTATCTCCTTCTCTAATTGTCTCCCCTGCCCCATCCTTTCTTTTTTTTTAAATCGTAATCTAGAATGTATAAATTTACATTATCATAATTACAGTGTTTACTTCAACAATTTTATTAATTGAACATGTATTGAGCACATATTAGGGTATAGATGTGGGAAGAAAGACAGGCTGACTAAAGCGTACATTTGATCTTTCCAAGCATATTCATAATTGTGTTATGGTGAGATACTTTTATTTACGTGAACATGAGATCAGGGTACTCTTTCTTAAAACACTATAATTCAAATTTTACTCTTGTGCTGATAAGCACATGTTGACACATTTAAGGGTTTCTGTCTTGTAAAACAATTCAAATTGAAATATATCTTCATTATAAAATCTTTAGAATTAGAAGTTTCAAAGCTAGATGTATTACTTAACAATTTATGATAACATATAAATGAGAATTGAAATATAAATTTGAAAAGATACATGAGATCATTGAGCACGTATAAAATTGACATGCTATTATAAAATACTCTATAATATACTATGGTGTCATTCTTATTCCATTGTCTTATTCTAGTTTTTAAAATATTGAAAATATTTCTATAAAATACGTTTGTAAGAGTGGTACATTTAGCCATAAAATTTTATGTTACTCCTTTCAATTAGTATTTATGAAAAGCCTGCCGTCGTCGTCTCTGCTTTCGGGCGGATCTCGGCTTTCGGGCGGATCTCGGCTTTTGGACCGCCGTCTGGGCTTTCGGGCCGGTCTCGGCCGTCGCTCCTGTCTCGCCTGTTCTCGAGACTCGGGAGCTCAGCTGGTTCCGGCCACGAGCGCCTCAACCCTTCAGCACCATCGCCATGTCCCGGTTTTTCACCACCGGCTTGGACAGTGAGTCGGAGTCGTCCCTGTCCGGGGAGGAGCTCGTCACCAAACCAGTCTCCGGGAACTACGGCAAACAGCCTTTGTTACTGAGCGAGGATGAAGAGGATACAAAGAGAGTTGTTCGAAGTGCCAAGGACAAGAGGTTTGAGGAGCTGACCAACCTTATACGAACCATCCGTAATGCCATGAAGATTCGAGATGTCACCAAGTGTCTAGAAGAGTTTGAACTCCTGGGAAAAGCCTATGGGAAAGCCAAGAGTATTGTGGATAAGGAGGGTGTCCCCCGATTCTATGTCCGGATATTGGCTGACCTGGAGGACTATCTTAATGAGCTTTGGGAAGATAAGGAAGGGAAAAAGAAGATGAATAAAAACAATGCCAAGGCTCTGAGTACATTGCGCCAGAAGATCCGAAAATACAACCGAGATTTCGAGTCTCACATCACCAACTATAAGCAGAACCCTGAACAATCTGCAGATGAAGATGCAGAAAAGAATGAGGAAGACTCAGAAGGCTCTTCAGATGAGGATGAAGATGACGATGGAGTCAGTGGTACAGCCTTCTTGAAGAAGAAACCAGACTCTTCTGGGGAGAGTCGAAAGTTCCACAAAAAGATGGAAGATGATGATGAGGACTCTGAAGATTCTGAGGATGAAGAATGGGACACCAGTTCCACATCTTCTGATTCAGACTCCGAAGAAGAAGAAGGAAAACAAACTGTTCTGGCCTCAAAGTTCCTTAAAAAGGCACCCACCACAGAGGAGGACAAAAAGGCAGCTGAAAAGAAACGGGAAGACAAAGCCAAGAAGAAGCACGATAGGAAGTCTAAGCGCATGGATGAGGAAGAGGAGGACAATGAAGGCGGGGAGTGGGAACGGGTCCGAGGCGGCGTACCACTTGTTAAGGAGAAACCAAAAATGTTTGCCAAGGGAACAGAGATCACTCATGCTGTTGTCATCAAGAAGCTGAATGAGATTCTACAGGTCAGAGGCAAGAAGGGAACAGACCGTGCTACCCAGATTGAATTGCTCCAGCTGCTGGTTCAGATTGCTTCTGAAAACAACCTGGGGGTGGGTGTCATTGTCAAGATCAAGTTCAATATCATTGCCTCTCTCTACGATTACAACCCTAACCTGGCCACGTACATGAAGCCAGAGATGTGGCAGATGTGCCTGGACTGTATCAATGAGTTGATGGATACCTTGGTCGCACATTCCAACATCTTTGTTGGAGAGAACATTTTGGAAGAGAGTGAGAACTTACACAATTTTGATCAGCCACTGCGTGTACGAGGCTGCATCCTAACTCTGGTGGAGCGAATGGATGAAGAATTTACCAAAATAATGCAAAATACTGATCCTCACTCCCAAGAGTATGTGGAACATCTGAAGGATGAGGCACAAGTATGTGCCATCATTGAGCGTGTGCAGCGCTACCTGGAGGAGAGAGGTACCACTGAGGAGATCTGCCAGATCTACTTGAGGCGCATCCTGCACACTTACTACAAGTTTGATTACAAGGCCCATCAGCGTCAGCTTACTCCTCCGGAAGGGTCCTCAAAGTCTGAGCAAGACCAGGCAGAAAATGAGGGTGAGGACTCAGCTGTGCTAATGGAAAGACTGTGCAAATACATCTATGCCAAGGACCGTACAGACCGCATCCGTACCTGTGCCATCCTCTGCCATATCTACCATCATGCGCTCCACTCCCGCTGGTATCAGGCCCGTGACCTCATGCTCATGAGCCACCTACAAGACAACATCCAGCACGCAGACCCGCCAGTACAGATCCTGTATAACCGTACCATGGTGCAACTGGGCATCTGTGCTTTCCGCCAAGGCCTGACAAAGGATGCACACAATGCACTTCTGGATATTCAGTCAAGTGGTCGTGCCAAGGAGCTTCTGGGCCAGGGTCTGCTGCTGAGCAGCCTCCAGGAGCGCAACCAGGAACAGGAGAAGGTAGAGCGACGCCGGCAGGTGCCCTTTCACCTGCACATCAACCTGGAACTGCTGGAGTGTGTGTATCTGGTGTCTGCTATGCTCCTGGAGATCCCCTACATGGCTGCCCATGAGAGTGATGCCCGCCGACGCATGATCAGCAAGCAGTTCCATCACCAACTGCGGGTGGGCGAGCGGCAGCCCCTGCTAGGTCCTCCTGAGTCAATGAGGGAGCATGTGGTTGCTGCCTCCAAGGCCATGAAGATGGGTGACTGGAAGACCTGCCACAGTTTCATCATTAATGAAAAGATGAATGGGAAAGTGTGGGACCTTTTCCCTGAGGCTGACAAAGTTCGCACCATGCTAGTTCGGAAGATCCAGGAAGAGTCTCTGAGGACCTACCTTTTTACCTATAGCAGTGTCTATGACTCAATCAGTATGGAGACACTCTCAGATATGTTTGAGCTGGATCTGCCCACTGTTCACTCCATCATCAGCAAGATGATCATTAATGAAGAATTGATGGCTTCCCTGGACCAGCCAACGCAGACGGTAGTGATGCACCGTACTGAGCCCACTGCCCAGCAGAACTTGGCTCTGCAGCTGGCTGAGAAGCTTGGCAGCCTCGTGGAGAATAATGAACGTGTGTTTGACCATAAGCAAGGAACCTATGGTGGCTATTTCCGAGACCAAAAGGATGGCTACCGAAAAAATGAAGGCTATATGCGCCGTGGTGGCTACCGCCAGCAGCAGTCTCAGACAGCTTACTGAGGTCCTCACTTCTGTCATCCCTATGACCAGACTATCTACCTTTTTGTTCCTAAACTCACCCCGGTCATTAAAGGTCTGTTGAGAATGTAAAAAAAAAAAAAAAAAAAGTATTTATGAAAACAATCCACCATTTTTTGCTTTAAATCTAGCTCTGTGTCTCATAATCACGAGTGCTAAGATTTAAGTTTTTCCTTTATAAAATTTCTGAGGATTTGTAAGTTTTTATTGAAATACATTATTATGTCCATTCTTTTAGTGTGTCAAACTCTTGTAAATGAGTATTTTATTTAACAAATACCAATAGAAGAATTATATGTTGGGAACTGTTCTAAGGTCTTCATTACTTGAATTGAGTACACATAGCTAACTTTGGAGGTAGATATTATTATTACCCCAATTCTGCAATGGGGAAATGGAGTCACAGAGTTGTAAGGTGACGTGCCCTGAATCACATAGCTTTCAGGTGCGAGAAATGGTTTGGATCGAGATAGAACGCCCGTGAATAGACTTGACTTTTCTCCTCATAAAGTATAAATATTTATTTCAGAGTCAGTGACAAGTGACATTCTTTGAAGGTATATTTTTATTTGACAGAGTTAAGTAATATTCAGAGCATAAGAATAAAACATAGTTGAGCAGGGAGAGCATTGTAGCTGGACTTTGGCTACTTCGTGGATTCTTCCTTCTCCCATCATTCTTCAGCCCTTTTCTACCACCTATCCTACCTCCTAACCCTAGACAGGAGAGGATAAAGGATAGAAAGGGAAGGAGGCGTCATTATCATTAGACTACTTCTTGCAGATTAGGGGCATTGAGTTCCTTGGGGGCAAGTTTGATCTTTGCCTTCAGGCTATTTCTTCTTTGGTACAACTGCTTAATAAATCACACCTGACAGCAACCAAGAACAACCGACCAATGACCAACAACCTACACCGCCTCTTGGCACCCTAGAATTTATACACCCCCTGAAAAGCCCTGAAAATTCCAAACATCACACAAATGCAGAAACTATTTGTGAGTAGCAAAGTCACAACCCTCTTAGAGCATGAGACAAATCATAGTCAGATGCTATGGAGAATCTGAAAGTAGCCCCATATCTCACACTTGGGATTAAAACCAAAACATATTCTTATAATATTTCTGTTTCTTAAAGAAACCAAAATGTCAAAATTGTCATTATGGAGAATAATGGGGAACACCTTTAATCCAAGCACTCTGGAGGCAAAGGCAAGGAGATCTTTATGAGTTTGTGGCCATCCTAATCTACATAGTGAGTTCCAGGACAGCCACAGCCATATAGTGAAACCTTATCTCAAAAAAACATTAAGCTAAATAAATGAAATAAAAAACTCCAGAGTTGAATCCCAGCGATATTATCATTATGTAGCAAGGCCTTTGAAGTCAATTATCTATGGAATTCACTCTAGGAAATCAATGTTTGACAGTACCATCATTTTTTTTTAAAGATTTATTCATTTATTATATATAAGTACACTGTAGCTGTCTTCAGATACACCAGAAGAGGGCATCGGATCTCTTTACAGATGGTTGTGAGCCACCATGTGGTTGCTGGGATTTGAACTCATGACCTCTGGAAGAGCAGACAGTGCTCTTAACCGCTGAGCCATCTCTCCAGCCCCAGTACCATCATTCTTGTAATGGAATTTAAGTTGCATTTCATAACCAAAGGGAGTGTAGATCAGGCAATCTGGTTTTCCAGGGAAAGCCCTGAGGCTTCCGAATCTCGTCAGTTTCTGTAAAATCCAGGACATGTTCTTTAATTTCTCTTACAACTTCATAGTAAATTTTTATTTGTTCTCTTTTATTTTGTATGTTTTATACACGATAAAGTGGTATTTTTATTTAATAAAGTCCTAAGAACGATAGCTTGAAAATTTTATTCATTAACTCATACTTTTATTTATTTAAATATTTATTGTGCAGCAGAGTCTTAGATTACGAGAATACAGAACAAGACAAAAGACCCAAAATCTCAGGGATTTTTAAGGGAAAGTAATAAGGTTGTGCTTTGTAAACTAAAGTTCCTAGCAGGTGTCCTAAACATTCTACCAGGCTGTGGAGAGCTGGAAAGTTACAATGGGAGCCAAATATACCTTGAGTTATCTTTTGGCCTTCTCGGTAGCCCACTGTTGCTAACCTCTGTCCTTTCCTTAGCATCCTTGTTACCATTAGCTAAATTCTTTTGGAATGCACGAACAGACCCTTAGCTCCCACCAACTAAGGCTAAGAGAACCGGACAGCATCTGAACCCTATAGTAGAGATTCCTTCCCTTTCCCCCCTCTATCTTGCTGCAACTGACTCACTGCTCTCTCTGTTAATTTCAAAAGTGCCTTCGTTTATAACTTTCTTTGTTTTATTTGTATTAAAAACTCCATGAAGCTGTTACCGTATTCAAACATAGTATCTGGGATAACGTCAGCCTTCATTCACTAAGAGCACAAGAATTAGCTGTGATTAATTTTCTTTGAGTTGACTGTTTATTTCACTGACACTATTCATTCAACATTTTAAATTGGAAGATCAAGGTGGTATGATTGTTTCTTAAACCAAGGGAATTCTTTCAATAGCAAGTAAGTACAACGACTTGAGAGATGTGGGATTTTCTTTTTTAAAATGTATGTGTTGTTTACTTAATGAAACATTTTCTGTTTGGGACGTTTTTAAAAACTACGGTGTCTTCTGAGGGACAGTATATTATGCCAGAATGATTTTGAGTGGGTCTGAGTATACTTTCCAGTATAAACAAAGGCTAAACAACCTGAAATGTAGCAAGATGTGGGGAGAGAAATGAGGCCAACTAGAGATCAACGTAGAATTGTTAGTGAAGACAGCTGGTTGTGACCAAATTGTTCTATTAGATATTGAAGGATCTGAGGAGGGTGTCTGGAAGCCATAGCTTGGCATAATTAATCACAAAGGCAGTGACAGAGAATGGCACTCACAGAGTGAGGGTGCCCAAGAGGTGGCAGCCACAAATGCATCAGGGCTTAAAAGGGAATGGAGAATCAAGCAGAAAAGCGAACTTTCAGCTCATTCAAAGCTTGCTTGTTACCTCACTAGCCAAGAGGGATTGATGTAGTGTACTTCAACATGCAGAACTGGTAATGCTGTCTGTGAGGTGGGAAAGTGAGGTCCAGGAGAACTTGCACAAATGCTGCCAACTCAGCATACCAAAGGGAAGCAGCAGATAGGACCTGAACGCCACCCCATGGGCTCTGGCTGGAGACTTAGAACCAGTGTTGAGGCTTTTTAGTCTCAAAGTGACTCATGACTTACTGTGATGCTAGACTATGTATGCCTTGTGGAGCCTTAAGAATTCATGTAACAGGGCGCAATGAATTGTTTGTAGAACTGCCTGTAGCAGATAGAGCATCACTAGAAAGCACGCACTGTAAATTAGCCCAGAGAGACTTGTTTTTAAAATTTATTTTCTTTATTGGATTTTTTTATTTACATTTCAAATGTTATCCCCTTTCCTGGTTTCCCCTCTAAAAACCCGCTATCTCCCTCTGCTTCTTTGAGGGTGCTCCCCTCCCCCCTTTCCTGCTCTCCTCCCTGCCCCGACATTAACCTACACTGGGGCATCGAGCCTTGAAAGGAATAGCCTAGTACGGGCACCAGTGGAAGGGGAAGCCCTTGGTCCTGCCAAGACTGAACCCCCAGTGAACATGATTGTTGGGGGAGGGCGGTAATGGGAGGAGGATGGGGAGGGGAACACCCATGTGGAAGGGGAGGAGGACAGGCTAGGGTGTTTGCCTGGAAACTGGGAAAGGGAATAACAACCGAAATGTAAATAAGAAATACCCAATTTAATAAAGATGGAGGAAAAAAGTTATATAGAAATGTAAAATGTATCTAATTAAAAGGAAAACAAACTAGTAACACAGACTTTGGGTATTGATCACGAATGTGTGACTGACTTCAGATAAACAATCATGTGTGTTAGAGCTTCACTTGCTGCTCTACAAATACACAGGATGGAATAAATGACTTAGCATGATCTCTCAAAAAAAAAAAAAAAAAAAAAAAAAAAAAGGACAGGCCATCTTCTGATACATATGCGACATATGCGGCTGGAGCCAAAGGTCCATCCTTGTGTACTCTGAGGATGGTGATTTAGTCCCTGGGAGCTCTGGTTGATTGGTATTGTTCTTATAGGGTTGCAAGCCCCTTCAGCTCTTTCAGTTTTTTCTTTAACTCCTTCATTGGGGATCCCCATTGGGAACCCATTTCTCAGCTCAATGATTGGCTACGAGCATTCACCTCTGTATCTGTCATGCTCTGGCTGAACCTCTCAGGAGACAGCTATATCAGGCGCCGGTCAGCATGCACTTTTTGGCATCAGCAATATTGTCAGGGTTTGATGGCTGTATGAATATGGGCTGGATCCCCAGGAGGGGCAGTCTCTGGATGGCCTTTCCTTCAGTCTCTGCTCCAAACTTTGTCTCCATATTTCCTCCTGTGAGCATTTTTATTTCTTCTTCCAAGAAGGACTGAAGCATCCGCACATTAGTCGTCCTTCTTGAGCTTCATGTGGTCTGTGAATTATATCTTGAATAATCACAGCTTTTGGGCTAATAGCCACTTATCAGTAAGTGCATACCACGTGTGGTTATTTTGTGATTGGAATACCTCACTCAGGATGATTTGCCTATGAAATTATCCATCCATTTGCCTATGAATTTCATGAAATTGTTTTAATAGCTGAGTATTACTCCATTTTGTAGATGTACCACATTTTCTGTATCCATTCCTCTGTTGAAGGGCATCTGGGTTCCTTCCAGCTTCTGGTTATTATAAATAAGGCTGCTATGAACATAGTGGAGGATGTGTCTTTGTTATATGTTGGGGCATCTTTTGGGTACATATGCCCAGGAGTGGTATAGCAGGGTCCTCAGGTAGTGCTATGTCCAATTTTCTGATAAACTTCCAGACTGATTTCCAGAGTGGCTACCAGCTTGCAATCCCACCAACAATAGAGGAGTGTTCTTCTTTCTCCACATCCTTGCCAGCATCTGTTGTTGCCTGTGTTTTATATTTAGCCATTTTGACTGGTGTGAGGTGGAATATCAGGGTTGTTTTGATTTGCATTTCCCTAATGACTAAGGATGTTGAACATTCCTTTAGGTGCTTCATGGACATTGGATATTCCTCAGTTGAGAATTCTTTGTTTAGCTCTGTACCCCTCTTTTTAATAGGGTTATTTGATTTTCTGGAGTCTAACTTCTTGAGTTCTTTGTATATATTGGGTATTAGCCTTCTATCAGATGTAGGATTGGTAAAGATCTTTTCCCAATCTGTTGGTTGCCATTTTGTCCTAATGACAGTGTCCTTTGCCTTACAGAAGCTTTTCAGTTTTAGGAGGTCCCATTTATTGATTCTTGATCTTATAGCATAAGCCATTGGTGTTCTGTTCAGGAAATCCCCCCCCCACCCATGCCCAAGTGTTCAAGGCTCTTCCCCACTTTTCTTTGATTAGTTTGAGTGTATCTGGTTTTACGTGGAAGTCCTTGACCACTTGGACTTGAGCTTTGTACAGGGTGATAAGAATGATTCGATTTGCATCCTTATACATGCTGACCTCCAGTTGAACCAGCACCATTTGTTGAAAATGCTCTTTTTTCCGTTGGATGGTTTTATCTTTTTTGTCAAAGATCAAGTGACACACTTCCTCTAATAAGGCAACAACTTGTAATAGTGCCACTCCCAGGGACAAGCATGTGCAAACCATCACATTTCATTCCCTGGGCCAAGCATATACAAACTATCACAATCTTTCTAATTCTATGAAGAATTGGATTGGAATTTTGATGGGGATTACATTGAAATCTGTAGATCACTTTTGGTAAAATGGTCATTTTTACTATATTAATCCTTCCAATCCATGAGCATGGGATATCTTTCCATCTTCTGAGTTCTTCAATTTCTTTCTTCAGAGACTTGAAGTTCTTGTCATACAGATCTTTCACTTGTTTGGTTAGAGTCACTCCAAGGTATTTTATATTATTTGTGACTACTGTGAAGGATATCATTTCCCTAATTTCTTTCTCAGTCTGTTTATCCTTTGAGTAGAGGAAGGCTACTGATTTGTTTGTGTTAATTTTATATCTTGCCACTTTGCTGAAGTGTTTTATCAGCTGTAGGAGTTCTCTTGTGAATTTTTTGGGGTGATTTAAGTATATTACCATAACATCTGCAAATAGTGATATTTCGACTTCTTCCTTTCCAATCCTTTGATCTCCTTTTGTTGTCTGATTGCTCTGGCTAGGACTCTGAGTACTATATTGAATAGGTAAGGAGAGAGTGGGCAGCCTTGTCTAGTCCTTGGTTTTTTGTTGTTTTTATTAAACCATTCTTTTTTTTTTTAAGATTTATTTATTTATTTATTATATATGAGTACACTGTAGCTGCCTTCAGACACACCAGAAGAGGGCATTAGATCTCTTTACAGATGGTTGTGAGCCACCATGTGGTTGCTGGGATTTGAACTCAGGACCTCTGGAAGAGCAGGCAGTGCTCTTAACCACTGCGCCATCTCTCCAGCCCTAGTCCTTGGTTTTAGTGGGATTGCTTCAAAGTTTACTCCATTTAGTTTGAGGTTGGCTACTGGATTGCTGTATGTTGCTTTTACTGTGTTTAGGTATAGGCCTTGAATTCCTGACCTTTCCAAGACTTTTAACATGAAGGGGTGTTGAATTTTGTCAACGAAATTTTCTCAGCATCTAATGAGAAATGTGGTTTTTAAAATTTGAATTTATTTGAATTTGTTTATGTAGTGGATTAAATTGATGGATTTCCACATATTGAACCACCCCTGCATCTTTGGGATGAAGCCTACTTGATTCTGATGGATGATCGTTTTGCTGTGTTCTTAGATTCGGTTTGCAAGAATCATATTGACTATTTTTGCTTCAATATTCATAAGGGAAATTTGTCTGAAGTTCTCTTTCTTTGTTGGGTCTTTGTGTGGTTTTAGGTATAAGTGTAAATGTGGCTTCATAGAAGGAATTGGGTAGTGTTCCTTCTGTTTCTATTTTGTGAAATAGTTTGGAGAGTATTGGTATTAGGTCTTTTATGAAGGTCTGATAGAATTCTGCACTAAAACCATCTGGTCCTGGGCTTTATTGGTTGGGGTACTTTTAATAACTGCTTCTATTTCTTTAGGACTTATGGGACTGTTTAGATGGTTTATCTGACCGTGATTTAACTTTGGTACCTGGTATCTGTCTAGAAAATTGTCCATTTTATTCAGATTTTTCCAGTTTTGTTGAATATAGGTTTTTGTAGAAGGATCTGATGATGTTTTGAATCTCCTCAGATTCTGCTGTTATGTCTCCTTTTTCATTTCTGAATTTGTTAATTTGGATACTCTCTCTCTCTGTGCCCTCTGGTTAGTCTGGCTAAGGGTTTATCTATCTTGTTGATTTTCTCAAAGAATCAGATCCTGGTTTTGTTGATTCTTTGAATACTTCTTTTTGTTTCTACTTGATTTATTTCAGCCCTGAGTTTGATACTTTCCTGCCATCTACTCCTCTTTGGTGCATTTGCTTCTTTTTGTTCTAGAGCTTTTAGGTGTGCTGTCAAGCTGTTACTGTATGCTTTCTCCTGTTTCTTTTTGGAGGCACTCAGAGCTATGAGTATTCCTCTTAGCACTACTTTTATTGTGTCCCATAAGTTTGGACATTTGTAACTTCATTTTCATTGAATTCTAAAAAGCCATTAATATCTTTCTTTATTTTTTCCTTCACCAAGTTATCAGTGAGAAAAGCCTTGTTCAACTTCCATGTGTATGTGGACTTTCTGTCCTTTTTGTTGATATTGAAGACCAGCCTTAGTCAGTGGTGTTCTGAGGATGCATGGAATTATTTCTATCATCTTGTATCTATTGAGGCCTGTTTTGTGACTGATGATATGGTCAGTTCTGGAGAAGGTACCATGAGGTGCTGACAAGAAGGTACATTTTTTTTTTTTTTTTAGGATGAAATGTTCTATAGACATCTGTTAAATCCATTTGTTTCATAAATTTGTTGGTTTCATTGTGTCTCTGTTTAGTTTCTGTTTCCATGATTTGTCCATTGATGAGAGTTGGGTGTTGAAGTCTCCCACTATTATTGTGTGGGGTGCAATGTGTGCTTTAAGCTTTAGTAAAGTTTCTTTTATAGATGTGGGTTTCCTTGCATTTGGTGCATAGATATTCAAAACTGAAGGTTCATCTTGGTGGATTTTTCCCTTGATGAATATGAAATGTCCTTCCTTACCTTTTTTGATAACTTTTGCTTGGAAGTCGATTTTATTTGATATTAGAATGGCTACTCCAGCTTGTTTCTTCGCACCATTTTCTTCTTAGTGTCTGTCTTTGTCACTGAGGTGTTTTCCTGTATGCAGCAAAATGCTGGGTCCTATGTATCCAGTCTGTTAGTTGGTGTCTTTTTATTGGCGAATTGAGTCCATTGATGTTGAGAGATATTAAGGAATAGCGATTGTTGTTTGCTATTGTTTTTGTTGTTAGAGGTGGAATTATGTTTGTGTGGTTGTCTTATTTTGGGTTTGTTGAAAGAAGACTGCCTTCTTGCCTTTTCTATGGTGTAGTTTTCCTCCTTGTGTTGTAGTCTTCCATCTATTATCCTTTAAGATTGGATTTGTGGAAAGATATTGTCTAAATTTGGTTTTGTCCTGGAATATCTTGGTTTCCTGGAAAGACTGTTTTATGTGCCATAAAAATCCTGACTTTGTATAGTGTAAAATTTTAACTAGTACACCTTTGTCTTTGCTCAGCCTACTCTGACCCTCGGAAGTACATATTTTTCTAGTTAACTTTCCTTGTCTCTACTACTACTGTCCATGTGTTTAGGTCCAATTCCTTGTCTCAGTAAAAGAACATGAAAGCTTTTCAGTGTGCTCCACCAAATAGCCATAACTCCTGACAGCACTCAGCTATGTAATAAACTTAGTATATTCAGGGTAGTAAGGGTCCCTGTTGTTTAAAACATTTTTTCCACTATTTAATTGATAATGATTATGTATAGTCAATGTATAAAAATGATTTAATATATGTATGTTTTCAATCTCAGTCCACCACAATCACCCTTCAACTTCTATGTGTAACAGATGATTCAATATTTGTATTACTAGGTCTGTTTTATTTTATATAACATAATGTGCTATAGATTAATTCTTTTTTGTTTTTATACTTTAAAAACTATTTCACATGTTTGGGTGTTTTACCTGCATCTATGCATGTGTACCATGAGTGTGCCTGGTGCACTTGGAGGCCTCTTTGACATATTGATTTTATTCCTTTATATACCTATAGTCGAGCCTATGATTGTTCTGTTTGTAATTTCTTTGGGAACTTGCATACTATTTTTCACATTGGCTTTATAAGTTTAAATTCATTTTAACAGTCCTCTTCTTTTGTCTTCAGTAGCACTCATCCTAACAAGCGTGAGGTGATAAAGTTGGAGTTTAATATACATTTCTTTGACAATTATTGAAGTGGAGACCCTGTTTATAGACCTGTTGGCCATTTGTATATCTTCTATCAAAAAATGTTCATTTTAGACACACATTTTAAAATCATGCTGTTGGCTCTTGTTTCTTCTGGTATAGAGCAGTTTGCTTTCTTGTGTATTTTGGATGTTTGGTTATTATATGCTTGTCAGATAAATGGTTTACGAATGCTTTCTCTCATCTTCTAGGATGCATTTTCATTTTGTTGACTATTGCACAGCACCTTTTTAGCTTATGTAGATTTAATGTTTAGTGCATTATTCACTGTTGTATGAGATTTTGGTCTCATACTCACAGAAATCATTGCCAAACTTTTGTCAAGGAGCATTCGTCTTACCCCAGTCTGGAAACTCAGGGGTTTTTACAGTTTCCGATAGAGTATGTAATTTTTTACTGTAGAGCTAGCTTTTGTGAAAATTCCACTTTAATTTCTTTACCTGTGTTCAAATCATGGGATCTTGACAGAAATTTTTTATAGCAGAGATACATATTATCTGCAGGAAACCCCAATAATTATGACATTGGTGCCAAGATGGAAAGAAACCATTGTTACTGTTTTTACTTATATCTATGAAAGGGATTTTATGATTATACAGTGTATCATCATGTAGACAGGGTCATTTAATCATCCTCATTTGAAGGTATGCTCTGAAATTTTACTGACAATTACACATGTCTTCACGTGAAAGTGTTTTCTGAAGCAAAATATAAATATTTTATACTTTTCTAACATAGGCAGTCTGTACTTGGCATATATAAAGAAATTAAGTGAAGGAGAGTATTGGTAGTTTAAGTCATTAGTGTATATTGATTTTTTCCCTATAGAACAGAATACATATGACATGTAGAATCTGTAACTTAAAACTTAACATTAATAAACACAATACAGTCTTTATTATAGCGTATGCCTGAGTACTATTCCAATAATTCAGAACATAGCAGATTTTACATGAGGTAATAAATAACTGTTTTAAAATTGTTTTTGATCTGCTCCTACTTAATTTGAGGAGTTGTCAACCAAAGCCCCACTTCTTCCATGGCCAGAGTCAGGCCTGGATCCACATTGGATTAGTCTTGATCAATGTGCATATTCCTTTATTTTGTTCATACCTATTTTCTAAAATACATATAACAAAAATACTAATTCTTAGGAATATATAACAAGATAAGTTGAATATTATAAAAGCATCCACGTAATACACCTACAATTAATCCATAATGTTTCTGTAAAATTCTACATTTTAGAATATGATGCGAGAGGCCTAGTTTGGTTAAATTACCAGTAAATCATATTTTCTTTATGAAGTTTTGTTTGCCAATTTCTTTTGAAATATTTAGGTCATAACAATATCATGTAACATAACAATCTGTTAAAATTGTGAGCTCTGAAATAGAGCTATGCGATTTGGATCTCAACTTAGTCTTTGATCTTCAGAAAACTGCTGGCCTTCTCTATACTTTAGTTAACTTATATACAAAATTGAAATACCAAGGGGACCCTTTCCCTTTAGTTGTACATTGATTTTAATTATGTATATTGCTTGGCATGAGTAAGAAGTAGTAAATATTAACTAATATTATTAATCTATTAGTACTAATTTATGTCATGATGGTTATGGTGGTAACTGTAAATTGCTAATGATGAAGCAGAGAAATAGAGACAGGGATGGACTCCTGTCTGAGGAAGCATTTGGATTAGATAACGTTTTTGGAGTAATGGCAACTGAGTAGCAGAATTTACAGACACCTGTATCCTCCACTAGAATGGTTTTGTATGGGCAAAATCAGAGTGACATGAAAACAATTTTTTTACATTGTTTATCTTGTTGCTAATTTGTACTATTGAGACATTTTAAGAGTTGGAAAACAATGTGGCATTATTTGCATCATGAATTAAAGCCACATATTGAAACAAAATTATTATGCCCTTGGACAATGCTACTGTTGAAGTGAACCACCTTCTGACTTCAATTTCACAGTAAAGAGAGAATGACAAGTCCAAAAACACTGCAGTCTATCAATGCACTCCATGGGGTTATCATTTCGATTTCTATCCCTTAAGATGAAGAAGAATTAGAAGAATTAGTTTTGACACAGAAACCAGAAAGAAAATAGATATATTTCTTGAGTAACTCTTATGGGTGATATTATTACAAGGTACTAGACTTCATCCTCAAACACCTTGATTCTGGAGAATTCATGAACTGGTCAGCAGAAGAAGGCTTATACAA
The DNA here is from genome assembly GCF_011064425.1 of Rattus rattus. Taxonomy (NCBI): domain Eukaryota; kingdom Metazoa; phylum Chordata; class Mammalia; order Rodentia; family Muridae; genus Rattus; species Rattus rattus. The sequence goes on from NC_046164.1 coordinate 600,348, forward strand.
TTAGAAACATGTATAACTAGTGCTCACGTGATACAATACCTTTATGCCTTTAAATTTTATATTTAAATGTGTAGACCAGGAGAAATATCTAAGAAAATGTGGTTTGGGGATTATAAACTTATTTAACAGATGTGTAACCATTGAGCTTGAATCTACAGAGAACAAGTACACTAGAGACCAGTTTTGGATGAGATCCAGTCTCGATAGTGTGTCACCCGAGTGTAGACACCAGGCTTGTTTGGAAGTGCACATTCATCACCCCAGCTTACAATACCAGCAAGGAACCAGATGCCCTTAGAATCTTCACTAACCAATGGTCCACCAGAATCACCCTGGAGACATAAAAAAGATAGTTAATAATATATGTTAACAACAAACAATATAGGATGCTAGCCTAACGTATTTTATTTGTTCTATTATTATATGCTAAACTCCAGTATGTAAGTGTACATCTTTGGTTAGTGCAATATAATAATAGAAAATTAGTATGAAAAGTTTCAACTTACTTATAACTAAGTAGCTGCTGAAGGTATTTCTTTTTATCACCATATAGAGGAACAGTCTTCCCAACATTACTATTATACCGAAAGAAACATGGAGGCGTCTATTCACCTTCCTTCACTATATATTTAGGTTTTTTTTTTTTTTTTTTTTTTTTTTTTTTTTTTTTTTTTTCTTCGAGCTGGGGACCTAACCCAAGGCCTTATGCGTTTATAGGGCAAGCGCCTACCACTGAGCTAAATCCCAACCCCTACTATATATTTAGGAAAGTAACTTTTTATGTCACATATTTGCTTTCTTGTATGAGAATACCAAGATTCTACTTTCATCACATTTCAAATAGATGATATGTTTTTATAAAGTAATTGTGCTATATATTAGATTCCCCCAACTTAGAATCTTTTTAAAGCTAAATTTGTAGCCTGTTTTGAATACTATCACTCCATATCTTCCCACCTCCCCCTTTTAATAACCATTATTATTATTATTATTATTATTATTATTTGTTTTAAAGATGTATTCCTATTTCCGTGTATGTTTATGTATACCAGAGACTGTGGAGACCATAAGGGAGCTTAGATCCTCTGACACTGTAGTTAGAGGCAGCTATGAACTACTCTATGTTGGTGCTGGAAATGAACCTTACTTAGGTCTTCTGTAAGAGCAGTACATGCTCTTAAATGTTAAACCATCTCTCCAGACTTGACAGACATCATTATATTCTGTTTTAGTGAGTTGATCTTTAAAGACTCACTAAAGATCATGCAGTATTTGACTTTGACTTTCTGTGAAGGCTTTTTCATTTTCTGGTTGTTTTTAGAAGTATTACACTTTTTTTCCCCATCATGACCATACTATTTTCTATCTCTATTACTAGTGTATACTTTTCTTTATATCTTTGCAGACAATTTATTGTTATTAAGTCATAATTAATATAGTCTTAAAACAATATCTCATTGTGTTTTTAATTTTCCACTTCTGTGATCATTGATTTTGAGCACCTTTTCATACAAATATGTGTTTCTGTATTTTTATGTGTGTGCATGTGCTTTTGTGTATGCATATTTGTTTGTATGTGGAGACCATAAATTGATGTTATGTGTTTCCCTTCATCACTTCAACTTTTTTTTTTTGTGACAGGCTTTCTCAATGAACCTGGAGCTTACTAGTCCAGCTAACAGTCTAGCTAGTGATCCTTCTCTCTCTCTCTCTATAGCATTAGGATTATTGATACAGACTTCCATGCTCCCAGTGGAGGAAGGGTAGTACAAATTCAGGTCTTCATGTTTGTACGGTAAGTACGATGCCTACTGAGCTATTTCTCCAGATCTTATTTGTATTTTTTGCTTTTGAAAAATATCTATTTAGGCCATTTCCCCATTTTAAAAGAAGAACATGGTGCTTTTGGTATTGATTTATATGAGTTACAAGAAGTTTCTAAGATTTGGCTTAAATGAGAGATTTGATTTGATGTTTACATAATATACAGAAAGAATCAATAGAATGGGGAAGTTTAAAAATAGAAAAGTTAACATTAATAGATAGTACAAATAATTGTGTAGATGGGAGGAGACAGTGAAAAAATAGGCAAGAAATTAGTTTTAAATAGTAGAAGAAACTTGCTGGAACCAGAGGGTACATGGGTAAGCATGGGTACAAATAGGAATAGAGTAAGAAGAAAGGAAAACAGTGGGGTTTTCATTTAATTTCTTCAAATTTTTTAGTTATTAATATAACTGTAACATTCTAAGGGAGGTTAGGATATAGTGCAATATGTAATAAAAGCACATGGCAAAGATTTGACCTAGCACAGGAAAAGATACACTCAGATATTATTAAATTCCTTAGGTTTACAAGTAGGAAATACTTCATCTAGTGCTTAGTAGCTGGAAAAATTGACAGATTACTCTGTGATTCAAGATCATTAAAATAGGTTTGGGGGAAGCAGAAGATGAAGTCACTGGGGTGCAGTAAACCCAGTTGCTGAAGTGTAGCTCTTAGGCAGTGGGTTAAGAGACCCAAGTCTAGTTATTCAATTAAGTACAGTGGGGGTTTGAACTCTCCATGATCTTCAAGAATAGGTTTAATTTAGTATGAAAACTAGAATGATGAAAACCAGCAATTATAGAGGACAATTGTGTGCTATAAATACATATTTGCGTGTCTTCCTGTTCTTAGAGTATAGGGATTCACTTACTAATCTCAACATCCCTATATATGGTTAGTAGAGCCAGTCTACAGAGTGATGAATAAGCAAGGTTCTTCCTGGGTTTAGCACTGGTTGTGCCTGTCTAGACTACTACTAGACAATCCAGGATGATTGCTCCTTAATAGCGTAGGAATGTTAGAAGCACAACAATAAGGAAAAGTCTCTGGGTTTAGAATTCAGCAATCGGGCATAAGATCAAAGTCCCCTTTTAAGTACCCTCTCTGTCAGTTAAGGTAAATGAGTTACCTTGATTTTTTGCCCAAACTACTCATCAGAAATGGTTTTCAAACCAAAATGTGCTGCGAAGGTTAACATAACTAAAGTAAATGAATATTGCAATGATCTTGAACCCATGCCTCATATGTGGGATTCCGCATAGATATTGTTAAATAAATGAAATAATGAGGATGGTGGAGCCAGGTTGTGAAATCTCTATGATGAGGGCTGATGTAAGTTGAAGGTTTCTTGGACACAGACCAGTCAAACTGAAGCCACCAGTGATGTGGTTCATCTACTCAGTGCTCATTGAGTCTCTCCCTAGTTTGATGCAAAGGAGTGGTTCTGATGCTTTGATTAAATGGAGAATCTGTGTTTACTGACCCCCAAAGGTCCTTGTCTCCAGTTGGTTTTTGATCTATCAATAAAGATGCCAGTAGCTAATATCTGGGCAGAAAGAAAGAGGCAGGACTTCCATGTTCCCACAGGCTATGAGAGGCGATGGGGAGGAGAATTGAGATACTTGGGGGAGAAAGACAGAACAGACTCAGAACTGCATGGGAGAGCTTCCAAAATGTAGGTGGAAAGGAAAGCGGCCCATGGAAGGACAGCCTGAAAGTGTCTGAGGCAGCAACACCAATGGGCTTCACAGAAGGTAGCCAGAAACTAAGTTTAGGGAAGATTTAGGGCTGTTGGGCTAGGAGTAAAGGTAAGGGCACAATAGCTGTGGAAGGCTTACAAGAGACCAGTGACAAAGCCATTAAGAAAGTTTGCAAATGAGCTAATGTGTGTGTGTCTTTCATCTGCAGACCTGAGAAAGCTCCTGGGTGAGTGTGAACCTACAACCAGCCGAGAGTACAAAGCAGGCAGCCAAAAACTCCAGCAACGGCTCCATACACAGCTTCATTAACAAGACCGCTGATCTATAATCAGTACTGTACGGATATTAATGTCCGTTTTAATTAGATGACTTTAGTATTGAGAAAATCACACTGCCTTGGAAATCTAAAGCCACTAAGCAAAGAAAATCATGTAAGCGACTGGAGAGAATTACCTGGCAAGCGTCAACACGGCCCTCCAGGAACCCAGCACACAGCATTCCAGGTGTGATCACTCCACCGTATGCCTTTCCACTATTACAAGTCTTATTATCTATAATCTTCACTCTTCCTTTCTGGAGTATATTAGGACTGTCTCCTGAAGAAAGAATATTATGTAAATTTAAAAACAGAACTTAAAAATCATATTTTTTACATATATCTATTTACTGTGCGAGAAAGTGTGTATGTGCACAAGTATGGGTGTGCATGGATGTGGAGGTCAGAAGTCACTCCTTGAGTGTCAGTGTTCTCTTTCTAGCACGAGTGGGTTCTGCGGATCAAACACAGATTCTGAGGCTTGGAGGCAAGCATCTTGACCTGCCCAGCCATCTTGCAAGCCTTTCAGAGTGTATTAATATTTTATATACTAAATATTAGTGTCTATGAAACGTGATAAAGTTTCTGTTTAAAATTGGTTTTTAATTTTAAAATTGTGTTTTTCAGGCAATGTAAAACATTTTATTTAAAGCAAGAAATATTTACAAAATATTTCTAAAAACAAGCATGCCTATCATTAGCTTGCATATCATATGTGATAGGATAGTTTTAAAAAAATATTTTAGAGTTTTCCATTTGCTATGCATGTTTTAGAAAGTAAAATAAAAAAATTCACATGTCAGAAGTATATATTTCATTGTCATTTATAAAGTTTTAGCTAAGCTTACTACTATGGTTATAGATCTTAAAATCATTTAGCTTCATTTTACTGCTTTAAAAATGTGCTTTGGGACTGCTCCCAAACCCCATGGGAGAGAGAGCTCACCCGTGAGACAGGTGGGCACTCCTGAGACTGCAGAGCGGAAGAGATCACCAACACTGCCCACCCCTGCCCACATCCCTGGCCCAAGAGGAAACTGTATATGGCCTCTGGGTTCCCTTGGATAAGGGCATAGGAGCAGGAAATTCGCTGCGTCTGAGACACCGCCAGAACCTGAAGGGACCGACTGGATAAACAGTTCTCTGCACCCAAATCCTGTGGGAGGGAGAGCTAAACCTTCAGAGAGGCAGACACGCCTGGGAAACCAGAAGATACTACACTCTGCCCACATCTCTGACTCCAGAGGAAAACACCAAACGCCATCTGGAACCCTGGTGCATGGAAGCTCCCAGAAAGGGCAGTGCAGATCTTCCTGGTTGCTGCCGCCGCGGAGAGCTCATAAGCAACATCCCACGAGCAAACTTGAGCCTTGGGACCACAGGTAAGACAAACCTTCCAGCTCCAAGCAACCTGCCTGGTGAACTCAAGACACAGGCCCACAGGAACAGCTGAAGACCTGTAGATAGGAAAAACTACACGCCTGAAAGTAGAACACTCTGTCCCCATAACTGGCTGAAACAAAACAGGAAAACAGGTCTACAGCACTAAACACACAGGCTTATAGGACAGTCTAGCCACTGTCAAAAATAGCAGAACAAAGTAACACTAGAGATAATCTGATGGCGAGAGGCAAGCGCAGGAACCCAAGCAACAGAAACGAAGACTACATGGCATCATCGGAGCCCAATTCTCCCACCAAAGCAAACACGGAATATCCAAACACACCAGAAAAGCAAGATCTAGTTTCAAAATCATATTAGATCATGATGCTGGAGGACTTCAAGAAAGACATGAAGAACTCCCTTAGAGAAACACAGGAAAACATAAATAAACAAGTAGAAGCCTACAGAGAGGAATCACAAAAATCCCTGAAAGAATTCCAGGAAAACATAAATAAACAAGTAGAAGCCTATAGAGAGGAATCAAAAAAATCCTGAGAGAATTCCAGGAAAACACAATCAAACAATTGAAGGAATTAAAAATGGAAATAGAAGCAATCAAGAAAGAACACATGGAAACAACCCTGGATATAGAAAACCAAAGGAAGAGACAAGGAGCCGTAGATACTAGCATCACCAACAGAATACAAGAGATAGAAGAGAGAATCTCAGGAGGAGAAGATTCCATAGAAATCATTGACTCAACAGTCAAAGATAATTTAAAGCAGAAAAAGCTACTGGTCCAAAACATACAGGAAATCCAGGACTCAATGAGAAGATCAAACCTAAGGATAATAGGTATAGAAGAGAGTGAAGACTCCCAGCTCAAAGGACCAGTAAATATCTTCAACAAAATCATAGAAGAAAACTTCCCTAACCAAAAAAAGAGATACCCATAGGCATACAAGAAGCCTACAGAACTCCAAATAGATTGGACCAGAAAAGAAACAACTCTCGACACATAATAGTCAAAACACCAAATGCACAAAATAAAGAAAGAATATTAAAAGCAGTAAGGGAAAAAGGTCAAGTAACATATAAAGGCAGACCTATCAGAATCACACCAGACTTATGGGACACAATGAAAGCTGTGCTAAGAGGAAAACTCATAGCTCTGAGTGCCTGCAGAAAGAAACAGGAAAGAGCATATGTCAGCAGCTTGACAGCACACCTAAAAGCTCTAGAACAACAAGAAGCAAATACACCCAGGAGGAGTAGAAGACAGGAAATAATCAAACTCAGAGCTGAAATCAGCCAGGTAGAAACAAAAAGGACCATAGAAAGAATCAACAGAACCAAAAGTTGGTTCTTTGAGAAAATCAACAAGATAGATAAACCCTTAGCCAGACTAACGAGAGGACACAGAGAGTGTTTCCAAATTAACAAAATCAGAAATGAAAAGGGAGACAGATTCAGAGGAAATTCAAAAAATCATCAGATCTTACTATAAAAGCCTATATTCAACAAAACTTGAAAATCTGCAGGAAATGGACAACTTCCTAGGCAGATACCAGGTACCGAAGTTAAATCAGGAACAGATAAACCAATTAAACAACCCCATAACTCCTAAGGAAACAGAAGCAGTCATTAAAGATCACCCAACTAAAAAGAGCCCAGGTCCAGACGGGTTTAGTGCAGAATTCTATCAGACCTTCATAGAAGACCTCATACCAATACTATCCAAACTATTCCACAAAATTGAAACAGATGGAGCACTACCGAATTCCTTCTATGAAGCCACAATTACTCTTTATACCTAAACCACACAAAGACCCAACAAAGAAAGAGAAACTTCAGACCAATTTCCTTATGAATATTGACGCAAAAAAAATACTCAATAAAATTCTGGCAAACCCAATCCAAGAGCACATCAAAACAATCATCCACCATGATCAAGTAGGCTTCATCCCAGGCATGCAGGGATGGTTTAATATACGGAAAACCATCAACGTGATCCATTATATAAACAAACTGAAAGAACAAAACCACATGATCATTTCATTAGATGCTGAGAAAGCATTTGACAAAATTCAACACCCCTTCATGATAAAAGTCCTGGAAAGAATAGGAATCCAAGGCCCATACCTAAATATAGTAAAAGCCATATACAGCAAACCAGTTACTAACATTAAGCTAAATGGAGAGAAACTTGAAGCAATCCCACTAAAATCAGGGACTAGAAAAGGCTGACCACTCTCTCCCTACTTATTCAATATAGTTCTTGAAGTTCTAGCCAGAGCAATCAGACAACAAAAGGAAATCAAGGGGATACAGATTGGTAATGAAGAAGTCAAAATATCACTATTTGCAAATGATATGATAGTATATTTAAGTGATCCCAAAAGTTCCACCAGAGAACTACTAAAGCTGATAAACAACTTCAGCAAAGTGGCTGGGTATAAAATTAACTCAAATAAATCAGTAGCCTTCCTCTACACAAAAGAGAAACAAGCCAAGAAAGAAATTAGGGAAACGACACCCTTCATAATAGACCCAAACAATATAAAGTACTTCGGTGTGACTTTAACCAAGCAAGTAAAAGATCTGTACAATAAGAACTTCAAGACTCGGAAGAAAGAAATTGAAGAAGACCTCAGAAGATGGACAGATCTCCCATGCTCATGGATTGGCAGGATTAATATAGTAAAAATGGCCATTTTACCAAAAGCAATCTACAGATTCAATGCAATCCCCATCAAAATACCAATCCAATTCTTCAAAGAGTTAGACAGAACAATTTGCAAATTCATCTGGAATAACAAAAAACCAAGGATAGCTAAAACTATTCTCAACAATAAAAGGACTTCAGGGGGAATCACTATCCCTGAACTCAAGCAATATTACAGAGCAATAGTGATAAAAACTGCATGGTATTGGTACAGAGACAGACAGATAGACCAATGGAACAGAATTGAAGACCCAGAAATGAACCCACACACCTATGGGCACCTGATTTTTGACAAAGGAGCCAAAACCATTCAATGGAAAAAAAAGATAGCATTTTCAGCAAAAGGTGCTGGTTCAACTGGAGGTCAACATGTAGAAGAATGCAGATTGATCCATGCTTATCACCCTGTACAAAGCTTAAGTCCAAGTGTATCAAGGACCTCCACATCAAACCAGATACACTCAAACTAATAGAAGAAAAACTAGGGCAGCATCTCGAACACATGGGCACTGGAAAAAATTTCCTGAACAAAACACCAATGGCTTATGCTCTAAGATCAAGAATCGACAAATGGGATCTCATAAAACTGCAAAGCTTCTGTAAGGCAAAGGACACTGTGGTTAGGACAAAACGGCAACCAACAGATTGGGAAAAGATCTTTACCAATCCTACAACAGATAGAGGCCTTATATCCAAAATATACAAAGAACTCAAGAAGTTAGACCGCAGGGAGACAAATAACCCTATTAAAAAATGGGGTTCAGAGCTAAACAAAGAATTCACAGCTGAGGAATGCCGAATGGCTGAGAAACACCTAAAGAAATGTTCAACATCTTTAGTCATCAGGGAAATGCAAATCAAAACAACCCTGAGATTTCACCTCACACCAGTGAGAATGGCTAAGATCAAAAACTCAGGTAACAACAAATGCTGGCAAGGATGTGGAGAAAGAGGAACACTCCTCCATTGTTGGTGGGATTGCAGACTGGTAAAACCATTCTGGAGATCAGTCTGGAGGTTCCTCAGAAAATTGGACATTGAACTACCTGAGGATCCAGCTATACCTCTCTTGGGCATATACCCAAAAGATGCCCCAACATATAAAAAAGACACGTGCTCCACTATGTTCATAGCAGCCTTATTTATAATAGCCAGGAGCTGGAAAGAACCCAGATGCCCTTCAACAGAGGAATGGATACAGAAAATGTGGTACATCTACACAATGGAATATTACTCAGCTATCAAAAACAATGACTTTATTAAATTCATAGACAAATGGTTGGAACTGGAAAATATCATCCTGAGTGAGGTAACCCAATCACAGAAAAACACACATGGTATGCACTCATTGATAAGTGGCTATTAGCCCAAATGCTTGAATTACCCTAGATGCACAGAACACATGAAACTCAAGAGGGATGACCAAAATTCGAATGCTTCACTCCTTCTTTAAAAGGGGAACAAGAATAGCCTTGGCAGGGAATAGAGAGGCAAAGATTAAAACAGACACAGAAGGAACACCCATTCAGAGCCTGTCCCACATGTGGCCCATACATATACTGCCACCAAATTAGACAAGATGGATGAAGCAAAGAAGTGCAGGCAGACAGGAGCCGGATGTAGATCTCTCCTGAGAGACACAGCCAGAATACAGCAAATACAGAGGGGAATGCCAGCAGCAAACCACTGAACTGAGAATAGGACCCCCGTTGAAGGAATCAGAGAAAGAACTGGAAGAGCTTGAAGGGGCTCGAGACCCCTTATGAACAACAATGCCAAGCAACTAGAGCTTCCAGGGACTAAGCCACTACCTAAAGACTATACATGGCCTGTCCCTGGGCTCCAGCCTCATAGGTAGCAAGGAATATCCTAGTAAGAGCACCAGTGGGAAGGGAAGCCCTGGGTCCCGCAAAAGACAAAACCCCAGAAAAATAAAGCTGTGGGGGGGGGGGGGGAATGGGGGGGGGGGGGGGAGGGGAACAGCCAAGAAGGAGAGGGGGAGGGATTAGGGGGATGTTTGCCTGGAAACCGGGAAAGGGAATAACATTCGAAATGTAAAGAAGAAATACTCAAGTTAATTAAAAAAAAAATGTGCTTTGGGTGTATTTTGATCCTGACTTTCTATGGGATTAAGGTCATGGAATGTATTTAATAAGTGGGCTTTGCTCAAATATTGTCTCCTTGATGGAATATAAATATTTATTGAGTGAATGAATGACACAGAGAAAATTATGTATCCAAATGAAAAGAAACAACTCCCCCCCCGCAACCTCTGAGAGCTACCATTGGCAAACACCTGTATGAAATTATAGTTTCTAAATAAATGACACTCAGCACAATAGCCAGTCCACTGCATACACATTATACCAATGTGAATGAACTAGAGAGGAAGTATTTTCAGATTTAGTTGTAATTCCTAATGTGTTTCTTTTTAATGGGAAGATGTCAGGAACTTACCGTCTGACTTTAACGTGCCCCATCCAGTGACCACTACGTCTGAGTTGGGTGGGAACTTCTGAGTAGCTTCTGGTAGACAAACCCTTCGGATGTTGCTTTCGTATAATACTGGCGAAGACAGACGCACAACAGCTATGTCATTATTGTGCGCAGGGTAGCTGTAGTTCTCATGGATTACAATACTCTTCACAGCCCGTTGTGCTTGCGGTTTACTTAGAAGAAGCCCAAAGCTAACTTTCCAGTCTTTGGGATTTGCAGACCTAAAGGAAATAGATTTATTTATTAAAACTCCTGTATGCTAGAGCTAAAAATTAGTCTTAACATTTTAAAATTAATTGAATAATTTGAACTTCTATAGTACTTTTTTTCTTTTTCTTTTTTTAGAGAGAGAGAGAGGGGAGAGCGAGAGCGAGAGCGAGAGTGAGAGCGAGAGCGAGAGAGCGAGAATGCATCATGGTGCATTTCTTATTGGTCTGAACTTGCTATGTAGACCAGGTTGGCCCAAAACTGAGTGATCTATCTGCCTCTGCCTTCTGACTTTATGTTGTGATTAAAGGTGTACACCACTATGGAAAGCTTCACCCCCCCAGCCCCCGCACCCCCCAGAAAAGCTATATATAAATGAAGAAATAAAAACAATGTTGTTTGTGCACATTTTGAGTTATTCTATTAAATATGACTAAAACGATAAATAATAGCTGGGCAAGTGAGTATAGTGTTTGAGAAATGGAGGCAGGAGAATGGTGGTTTTGAGATCATTCTGGGCTACATAGTAAATTCAAGGCCATTTTGAGGTATGGGTAGTGAGGCTTCGACTTAAAGATAATTAAATAGAAAAGACAATTCATAGAAAGTTCATTTTATTTCTTGGCTCAAATAGAAAATACTGAGGGAGATTTAAAAGATAAAGAACAACATAAATGATAAGATTTAATAAAATGTAAGCGGAGACGTGAACACAAAGAATTTATAGGAAGTATGTCGTTTAAATCATATCTTTTAGCCATTGTAAACAACAGATAAAATACTGGTGTCTTTGGACTTTGTTATTCAGTGTTTTGTATGCTATGCTGTGAGAAGTAGTCCTGTTGGAACATTTCCAAACTTTCTACTGAACTGTTACAATATGCAAGGATGGCTTTCAGTAGAGCTGACCAAGTTAGAGATGAAGTTTATCCAGCACAGTGGACGAATGCTGGCCTGGCATGCACTTGACCCTGGGTTCAATCCCTAGTACTGAGAAAAGGGAGGAGGACGGTGGGGTTGGGACAACCGTCACCATTTCATCTGGGTGCAGTAGGTGACACCTGCAATCACAACACTAGTAAGCAGAGGCAGGAGGTTTGCAAGTTTGTGGACAGTTCAAGCTGTACAGCAAGCTTGAAGCCACCTGTCATTGAGCCCATGTCGCCAACTCACCTTTGCCAATGTTTTGTAGGTACTGTAGTTGTTAATATTGAGATGCTATGGGTGGGTAAGGGCAGGGGTTCTTCCTTGCGTTCTACAGTGCACAGGCCAGCTTTCCACAACAAACCATTATGTCTAGTCCAAAATGTCAGCATTTCTCCTTTTGACAAAATTCTATGAGATGACTTACTTACTATTTTAGTGACAAACGAGTGAGCAATTATGAGGGTGTACCTCACCGGAGTATTGAACAGTTGGGGACGTAGTTGCGTGATCACACTAAGTAGAGAGGTATTATTAGATGTTTAGTACTTGAGCGCCCTTGAGACCTCCCCAGTTCATATCTCACCGTACGAAACAGTGAGCAGCCGTGATCAGCCAGGAGTTACTGATCAGAGTGGCTCCGCATCGGTGGACATTGTTCTGTTGAAGGCTGGCTTGCCAGGGCCACTCTCCCTCCTCAGCATCCTCGCCTCCTGCTACTTTGTGGCCTCCGGGAGTAATTGTGCGTCGTCCACAACCTGTTCAAAGAAGAGTTCGTCAGTATTGAGTTCGCTCATACTAAATGACCCAAAACATGTCCCTGTTAACTAGTAACTAAGAAAACTCTCACTGTCCGGGAGAAATTAAAATAGATTTCCTGCTGATAGGATTTCCTGAAGATGTACTCCAAGTACATTGCCGTCTTAGTCTTCTGTGCCTACAAGCCATTACATGTACTCTTCGTCTGTCTTGTCTTATTGCAACCCGATGCATGAGGTAGGTAGAATTATAGGTTTGCTTTTAGAAGAGACCAATTGACTAAATTGTTCAAGGACATATGTGGCTTTTAACTTTAGTGATGGCTAGATAGCAATGAATGCCATGAAAATATTCATATGAAAAATGTGAGTGGATATGATTGTATGGCACAGAATGAGTCAAAGTTCTGATTCACAGTACGCAGACAAAAGAAATGACTGGAGGTGGCCAGAACTTCCGAAGTCATATGCTTCTGGGGAGTAGAACTGTCCATGATTTTCAGTTTAGGAACAAAGAAACAGCCAGACTCTGATGTCTTCAAAGCAATGTAGTAATAATACAAGTTCGTCATTCATTAAAGTGATTCTGGTTCCTTTGACTACCTTAACTTTCTACCAACCAAAGTGATGGATTTGTCCTTAAAATTTGCCATCTTTTCCTCAGATTACCATCTCATTGGTAAATATCGTGAAAGATTAGAAATTATGTTTTTTTTCATAAAAATATTCAGAACTCACCATAAAAAACATTACATAAAAGGAATTCAGTAAACACTTCTACAAATGAAGCCTGTAAAATGTGAAATAAAAATACTACTTTATCTGGAGAATGAAACAAACTGTAAAAATTCAAGGCATAGCCTAAGGCAGTAGGACATTTTTGATTATCAAACATGGGTAGGCGCTTGGGGGGATGCCTCCGGATATTCAGTGGACGAAGGCCAGGGTATTTCTAATTCCCCTTTGTAAACCCAAGGGCCAGTGCAACAAAGAATTTGTTGGCTTCTGTGTCCCTAGAGTTAAGAAAAAGACACCTTAGACAACAGCGTTTACTTGAATCAAGAATAAGAATATTTGATGTGAATGTTTCACTCCTTCTTTAAAAGGGGAACAAGAATACCCTGGGCAGGGAATAGAGAGGCAAAGATTAAAACAGACACAGAAGGAACACCCATTCAGAGCCTGCCCCACATGTGGCCCATACATATACAGCCATCCAATTAGACAAGATGGATGAAGCAAAGAAGTGCAGGCCGACAGGAGCCGGATGTAGATCTCTCCTGAGAGACACAGCCAGAATACAGCAAACACAGAGGGGATTGCCAGCAGCAAACCACTGAACTGAGAATAGGACCCCCGTTGAAGGAATCAGAGAAAGAACTGGAAGAGCTTGGAGGGGCTTGAGACCCCATATGAACAACAATGCCACAACAACAGAGCTTCCAGGGACTAAGCCACTACCTAAAGACTGTAAAAATGGACTGACCCTGGGCTCCAACCTCATAGGTAGCAATGAATATCCAAGGAAGAGCACCAGGGGAAAGGGAAGCCCTTGGTCCTGCCAGGACTGAACCCCCAGTGAATGTGATTGTTGGGGGGAGGGCGGCAATGGGGAGAGGATGCGGAGGGGAACACCCATAAAGAATGGGAGGGGGAGGGATTAAGGGGATGTTTGCCCAGAAAGGGAATAACACTCGAAATGTATATAAGAAATACTCAATAAAAAAAAAAAAAAGAAAAAAAAAAGAATATTTGAGTTAGAAATATTAACTGGTCAGTTGCTTCACAACTGGTATGTTTAAAGAACATATGAGAAACACACGGGAGTCGTATATGCTTCTAAAGCTCCTGAGTTTCCAAAGCCTTTCGGTTTGCCCACTGCTTCTAACACTTACTTTGTAGTCGCATCTCTAACCTCAGCTTAAGGCAGCTTCCTTGAGTCACTCCTGGCTGCTCTGTCTAATGAGTACCCTCGCGTTGACTCATGGGATGTCACTCCCTTCTCTTTTTCATTCTACTCCCTCATTGTTGGTTCTACAGAGGATAAAGCAGTTAATCCAGGACCCAGGGGGATAATGGTTCCTCCCTATCCTCCTTTCGTTTTGGGCGACTCCTAAAGGAAGCTGGCATTTACTCAACTTCCTCCAGAGGGATATAACAACAGAGATCCGTCTCTGTGGGATAGGTGTCTCCGCGAGGAGCCAGGGGTTTCACTGTTTCTGACCTCACTCATAGTATCTTTCCATCCATCGTCTTCCATCTGCAGATCCCATTTTCTTGTGGTTACTGTGTATTAAACTTTAAGCTACCACCTCTACAGCCTTACCTTGTTATTACCTCTGCTCAAGTTCTTCGTGGCACACTGTAGCTTTATTATAGCCAAAGAGAGCGGATGGAAAATTTCAAAGATTTAAAGAACATAATGAAGGTGGCTGGCTGATATTTTCAGATATAACGGAACCTACGGGGCTTTTACTGCCCTCCTACCATTCTACTTCTACTGTATTTTAATACACTTCAATGAGTCACACCCTGGTTATCTATTCTTTAAATGTATTTTTTTCTGCATACCCTCTGCTTTTTATTAGAAATGTAATCAGAACCCTAGACTGGTCGATCCAAATTCCGATATGAAAAGGTCTTAGTGTTCAGTTGGGAGTAGATATCTTTTATCAGCCCTGCTCGTACACCTGTCCTGACATCTATGAACCTGACAACCTTCCCAGGTTGTATCTTTTCAATTTACAGACACTGAAGGTTTCATCGGAATAATTCTTTTGATTGCTTTATTAAGTTGCTTGGGAGTTGTTTAATCAAAAATCTACAAAAAAGAAAACCTAAAGAGCTGTGTGTTTAAATTTTGTCCCAGTTCCCCCTAAATAACTAAGCAAGGACTAAGGGGTGGTGAGAGCACACTGGGTCAGTGTTACCTCGCTCTAGAGGGTGACTGCTCTAATCCAGCCTCCCCAACCCTAGTTCCAGACAAATGCAATGCTATCCTTGACATTTTGCTGAGAGTTCCAGACACCTCGGGGATCGGATTGTATTTCCTAAGACAAATAATGGGGTGGAGGTGGGGGTGAAAACAATGCCATGCTTAGCAAGGAAGAAATGGTTTGCATATAAAGCACATAGCTTTCTGCACATAGTCGTTGTGAGGGTCAGAGTTCCAGAGAGAGTTCCTAGGCCTGGGACTCCTACATGTCAACAGAAAATACAAATATGCTGAGTGCTTTCAGTGTGTGTACTCTGGTAGGTAATTTGTTTATATCACCTTATTTTCTCTTCATGCTAATTTGGAAGTAAGGCTTTGGGAAGTTAAGGAACGCATGCTAATCCTCCCTTTTAGGATTTGGCAGATCCGATTCTAAGTTCTTGATCACTGCGGCTTGTCCCCAGGTCCCCTCTGCTGTTATGGCATGTAACAATGCACCACTTTAAATCTATGATATCAGCCAGTTTAAGGATAACTACAGTAACACGCACATTTCTAAAACCAAGCTCCTTGTGACACCTCAACTGTGAGTCTTCCGGGCCTGCTAAGGCTGTAGATTTGATGGAAAATAATATTATTGATAAACTTACACGTGTTGAGAAGATCTTCTGCTATTGGCATTGCAATGTCTAAAAGTCAAGAAAACAAAATTATTTGCATTCATTAAACACATTTCGTTTTTTAAAATGAGTTGTACTCACATCGTTTCGGAAATAACTTGTAAACACTTCATCAATTTTAACTGCCAGTTTTGTTCATGAACTAACATAGAGAAAAATAAAACATTGATGCTTCTAAAAACACTAAAGTTCCTCATAATCTGCAAAGCAATTTTCCTTTGGAAATGCCCTAAAATGTACGAGAAGTGGTAACCTTCCATCAGATCCTAGAAGGCACCCTAACAATAATCCTACTAAGATAATGTTGCTTTTAGTGCACTTTTAAAGTCGAAATTAATTTGTTTGGTTAAGATATGAAGACATTGGTTTCACTGTGATATTTTCATACACATTGTTACACGTTGTTCTTGTTCTCTCTCAATGTTCTATTCTACCTCTCCCTGTCTGACTGCCCTCTTTTCTTTCCAACATAGGCCATGCTTCTACTTTCTTTCTTTTTTTCTTTTATTTTTTTTTAAGATTTATTTATTATATATAAGTACGCTGTAGCTGTCCTCAGACACACCAGAAGAGGGCATCAGATCTCATTACAGATGGTTATGAGCCACCATGTGGTTGCTGGGAATTGAACTCAGGACCTCTGGAAGAGCAGTCAGTGCTCTTAACCACTGAGCCATCTCTCCAGTCCTGCTTCTACTTTCTTGACACATACTCCAGTACTCTCTCTGGTTCCTATCCCATCATTCCTTTAGACCTCTTTCTTCTCTTTTATAATTTGCCTTGATGTTCAGTGAGTGCATATCTCACACACACACACACACACACACACACACACACACACACACACAAATACACACACACACACACACACACACACACACACACACGCTTTCCATCAAGGTCCACAAATGAGAAAAAATATATTTGCCTCTCTGAGTTTGGCTTGTTTCATTTAACACAATACTCTATAGTCTGTCTATTTTCTTGAAACTGTTATAATGTCATTCTTCTTTACAGAGGAACAAAATTCCCTTTTATGTAGGTATCGCATTTTCTTTAGTCATCTGTCGATAGATATCTAGGCTGGTCTTGGCTATTGTGTGTAATACCTATGGATGTGCTAACTCAGGGTCACTTATATGTGTGTTCATGAGTGGAGCAGCTGGGTCAGGTAGTAGTTTTGGTTTAGTTTGGCACTTGTATTTGTGTTAAGTTCATTTTTATTATACTTTGAAATTTATATTCTTTGTGTGCAATGGTCCAATCTTTTGCCATTCCACTGCCCATTTAGTTTGGATCAAAAGGATTTACTTTGGCAATAAGACACAGTTTAAAATTTTCCTCACATTCCTGGATAGATTTGGAAAGGAATCATTTATAACAGATAGTTTGTGATGCATCCCATTTGTGGACAGAATTTCAGATGTGCTCAATTGATGTGGGAAAAGTATGATGAGCGAGAAAAAAGTGAGTTACCCTTCACATTTCATATTTATGAAACTGTCACTTCACTAGCCATTTCTGCTTAAAGAGTTCAAAAAGGCATTATGAACTGTATGATGGAGTAAACATTATAAATGTTTACGTTGATTCATTTTATGTCCTTGATTTCTATAAATCAAGGAAGAAGTATCCAAACTCCATGTCAATCACACTTACCATTTTACATTTGGTTGCAAAATAAATCAGGAAGACAAAAGAATCCTTCACCAGAAGCTGATCTGTCTAAATGAAAGGCTAAGGCACTTAGCAGTCAGCTGGGCTGGAGAAGAAAGGGGACCACACCTAGGTGAGGAGAAGTCTTCTGCCATAGTTTCATATAACCTTCAATGCTATTTTCTAGAGACTGTTGTTTTGTTTGGCATGGTATCTATAGTCTTGAATTTTTGATGCTTGGTAACATATAAAATCATATTAAAAATTTTAGAAACAAACTTTTAAATGCTCTGGACAATTGTTCTAATCTTAATTGATAGTTTTAAAATTTCACAGTATTCTTATGTTTCTTCTTTTCTTGAGGTTTTCTTTGTTAATGTATTCCTTGCCAAAGGAAAAAATGTAGTAGGCCAGTAGTTTGCTTCTTAAAGGTTGTGCTGTCCCATAGCTCAACAGGGAATAGTTATTATAACTTCTACTTGCAGAAGGCCAGCTACAGTGACTTGAGAAATGACTTAAGTCATTTTTCTTTCAGACTGAGTCGCAGCGGTGTCTGTCGGCATTTCCTGCCTTTTAAGTCCCCTGACTCACTCTCAGAGGCTGGAAGTTTTGTGGCTTGACCTCATAATCACGAATTCAGCACTGTAACCTAAGAGACTCTGTTTATAGTGGACTATGTTGAGGAAGTCATAAAACACAATGGCTTCATCTCTGCCAAGGAAGATGTGGATCAAAGGATCCTGAGAGTGGTGGCTCATAGCTGTCATTCCTACACTCCATGGCTGAGGGAGGAGTAGAGGTGAGGCCAGACCAGTTCATAGGACAAGAAAATTAAAAACCCAGACAGCCCAGCAAACATGCATTGGTCTTCTCCAAGGGCTTAAGTTATCAAAGTACAGACATGGATTTATCCTCAGTGAAACAAAAAATTCATAATTAAAAAATTCACAATTCCTTTAAAAAGAATGTCTAGCTCTGTTTCTTTTCCTGTTTGGTTTTTTTTTTTCCTGACTTGTAGAGAATTGAATGCACCAACAAATATTAAGCAAAAAGGGAGGATTTGAACAGCTGACAAAGTATTCTTTTGAGAAGGAGTTGAGGAATGTTTTAAAGCCAGAGAAATAAAGGTATGATAGAGTTGGAGGTTGAACATTAGATTTGAAACGCATTCTCTGATTAGTCCTGCAAAACCTTCATCTCTACTGTTCGTGGTTGGGAAGTATGAGAAGCAGGTTTGGATGGGCTGAAGGGCTCCTGTCCTGGGTTTGGTGGTGCCCCCCCCCTTTAAAATCTAACACTGAGATAACAGAGGATGGTGGATTACTGTGAGTTTCAGGCTAGCCTGGTATATGAAATGAGCTCCAGGTTAGCCAAAATTACATAGTGATATTATGTCTCAAAAGAACAAGGAGGGGGAGAGAGGAGGAAGGGTAAAGGAAAGGGGAGGGGAAGGGGAGGGAGAAGGAGGAGGAAGAAGAGGAAGAGGAGGAGGAAGAGGAGGAGGAAGAGGGGGAGGAGGAGAGGAAGAGGAGGAAGAGGAGGAGGAGGAGGAGGAGGAGGAGGAAGAGGAGGAAGAGGAGGAGGAGGAAGAGGAGGAAGAGGAAGAAGAGGAGGAAGAAGAGAGGAAGAGGAAGAAGAGGAGGAAGAGGAGGAAGAGGAGGAGGAGGAGGAGGAGGAAGAGGAGGAAGAGGAGGAAGAGGAAGAGGAGGAGGAGGAAGAGGAGGAGGAACTCACTCTACCCTTATACTCTTTAATCCTGGCCTGTGCATAGTGAGTTCCAAGCTAAGAGGACTGCATAGAGAGATCTACCTCAATAAAGCAAGCAAGCAAATAAACAATAGCTAAAGATTTATAAAAGCAAGACTCCTTTACAATCCGATTTCTGGTAAACTTTTTTCCTTGGGAGAAAAAAAATCTGAAACAAATCGTAAAAGTCTAAGAACAAGGAATAGCTTTTTTTTTTTTCAGTAGTAGCAGGCTCATTCATAATATTAATTATATAGAACATAAACTTTAATGCTATTTAGGTAAACCTGTTACATTACATGGGTCCAAATTTGAAATAACCTGGTTACTTCTCCTTTTTAGATGCGTTTCCTGGGCTTGCTATGTAGACATATTCAGCCATACTCTCTTAGGGTCATTTTAAAATGCCCAACCGGTGGATTTCTGAAAACTGTAAAACTGTAAGTATATATGGATTTGTTAAACCAGATATTATTTTACGATGCAAAAGTTTTCTCCTTATTCATGATATTGTAGTGCACACACAGTTGTAATGTGACTGGTCAGTATTGAAAACAAAGGAGCAGAGTGTGGGACTGGGTTATTGCTTGAACAGAACCAGAATGTTCCACTCACTCCACACTTTGGCTGGTCACCTGACTGCATATCTAGCCTCAATAACAGCTCTCCTTTGTTTCCATTCTGACTGAGAATTGCCCCGGAGTTACACATTATGTGTCATTTGCTATTCCTCAGCTGGATGTGGGCTAGTTTGTCAGAGTACACACCTGGCCTACTGACGATCGCTGATGAGGATCTAAAAGTCAATGTTAAGTAAATCAGGAGCTGTTTTCACAGGCGATAGGTTTTATGTGTGGGTGTCACATGCAGGGTCAGAGGACAGCTTTCATGTTGTGTCATTTTATTACTATATAATAACATTATGCAATGTTCTATAAATATATCCATAATACTATTTTGTGCACATTTCGGTGTAGTTTATCTTATGGGTCCTATTGATCACAGCCACCTTTAACTAGAGACTATCTGATTAATATTTATGATGGGCAGTGTTTAGGACATAATTACATTATTCACTTTTAAGTATCTCAAACTCTAAACTAAAAACTACATTTAAAAAGTATACAAAGAAATATTATTTTTTAAATACATTTTTAATGGCTGGAAGCCACAGGCTAATGGGTATAGTTAGCTATAACTTTTGGGAAACTTACACCTTCAATGTGGTGAACTCAGGAATCTGGAAAAAAGGAGTCTGCAGGAGTTAAAAAACCCCAATATGAGGGTTGGGGATTTAGCTCAGTGGTAGAGCGCGCTTGCCTAGCAAGCAGAAGGCCCTGGGTTCGGTCCCCAGCTCCGGAAAAAAACAAAAAAACAAAAAAAAAAAAACCTAATATGCTGAAGTTTCTGTAATCAGTAAATGGTCTGAATCGCTTTCACTTAGTGGTTATTTGATTTTCTAATTTTTGTATATAAGCCATTGTAAGTTATTGAAAAGAAATGGAGCGAAAACAGAAAGCACTTAGGGGAGAACATAGAGAAAACAGACATGATAGTAAGAACTCTTGTTGACACTGAAGGATGAAAAGAGGAATAACATAAAGAAAATGCGAGGACTCAGAACTCCAAATACTTGAGGAGTTTAGTGAAGACGTCAATAACCCACAATTCCTCAAGGCCTCGAGACCACCACAATACCCACCCTATGTTAATGGTTATTCCTAGGGATGTAGGGAAGTCCTTGGTAAGTTTGAGAGGTTTATGAAAAACATTTTAAGGAGTAATATATTTTATTTAAAAGATAAATTGCTAGCTACCTTGAGAATTGCCTATCTAACAATTCTTATTGCCCACAAAATGCAGATGGTTAAGGCATACCTGACATGGTTTAAGATGTGATAAAAATAGATTTGTCAAAGCTGAAAATTGGTTCTTAGCTAAGAAAACACGCCTTTGATAACCATATTTTCTTTCAAATGTCTTTAGAGGTTTATCAGAAAAGAGGAAGGTGGGGTTTGTTCAGTCACTTACATCATGACTCAGTGAAGCCATTCCTTGTCTCAAGTTCAAGGCTCATGAAAATATGTGTTCTACTGAGTCAATCTACACTTCAGTTTTAGCCAGCTGCTCACGGGCGGGCGCTGGGGCACACCCTGCTGCTGGTCTGTAAAAGCCTTGGCGGTGAGTCAGGGTCAGCATCTGTGTATGTGGTGTTTGTTGCTTCCATTTTTTCTTTCTTTTTCTTCCACACGATTTGAAACTTTGCTTTAAGCAATTATAATTTAGGTTGAGTGCTTGGCATGTCTCATCCCTAAACAATTCAGTGTTTTTGTGTGGGAATTTGTTATTATTTAAAAACAAATAGGAATCATATCCTTAAATGGCCCGTTAAGGTTGTGAGCATTATAAAGTACTTCAATTTTATGAGGCATTTCATTAAAGTGCTTGCTTTTTAGTATATGAAGCTTGAAGCTTTTTTTTTTTTTTTTTTTAACACAATTGGTTTGTTTGCTTGTTTGTTTTCTCCAAAGCTTGCAAGAGACAGCCGCTGCATTTGTCTCTGAAGTTTGGCAGACGCATCTAGTCTATTACTGGACCGTCGTCCTGTCACCTTACTCAGTGCTTCAGAGGTTACATCAGTGAAAGGCAACGTTGCCTCATCTTCTAGTGTGGCAACTTGTTTAATATACGAACTATCACTTGCACTTCTCTTTGATATTAAAATATTGAACTACATAAATATTAAATATTAAGTGCATGTTCTGTTTATCTAATAATGTCAGTTAAGCAGCCATAAAATATTAAAGAGAAAATTGTAGCAGGATGTGGACATGTGGAAAGCTGTAGTCATAAAAAGTTCTAAGCCCCGCCTGGAGCTTCCTATGGAGCTGTCCCAGAAAGCTACAGAATGAGGTAAAGGAGATGCTGTACAGCTAATTTTAACTATCGGCTTAATCGTCCTTAATGGAACATGGTATTAACCATCATGGAGATAAAATTTGGGGTTTGGAAATGAATGTCAGCTTTCTTTTCTTTAAAATAAATAAAATCAGGTTAAGAATGTGCTACAAGTTATTATTGTTGCTATTATCATTAATTTATTTGTTTGAGACAGTGTTTCTCTATGTAGCCCTGGCTATCCTGGATCTCAACCTCAGAGGTCTGCCTGCCTCTGTCTCCTGAATGCTGGGATTACAGGTATACACCACAATACCCTCCTAAGAAATTATTTTTAAGGAAATAAATATTTGTTGAGTAGGGGAGAAATATAAAACTTTTTTTCTAGTGTTTATCTTAAATAATCAATGTCAGTTGGTTTAACCATGTTACCTTGCAATGACATAGTATAATAATAATATTAGTAATTAATAATAATAATAACAACAATAAAGTGTTATATGAAATGTTTTTCCTACAGTAAGTTTATGGACACTTGTTTGATTTGATGTTTATGTTTTTACATGAGCTATGATCTTTATGCACGAGTTACTTCATCCCTAAGGCTTGTAAAATCACTTTAAAAGGGCTTACTGCTATGCTTTGAATGCATCCATCCATGAAACACATACACACACTCAGACACACATACACGAGAGAGAGAGAGAGAGAGAGAGAGAGAGAGAGAGAGAGAGAGAGAGAGAGAGAGAAGGGGGGGTAAGGTTGTACAGTAAACATCCAACATTCAGTTATCATAAAAATCAATGAAAGCATACTTTCTTAATATTTTTATATAGTAACATTTCTTCTATTCTTGCTATGTGTATTATGCTATGAGACTTCACCACACGTGCTGTGTGTCATACTCTGTGATGTCATACTCTTCCTTTTAAAGAGGAAGAAACTAAGAACCCGTGGGATAAGTGGTTACATTTTGGAGGAACTGGGGTAGAGAGTTTAAATGTCCTCAATGCTTATTAGGCATTTAAAAAAAAATCACAGTTTTACTCCTCTTTGTTAATAAAGCACGGTGAGTTTCTGACAGACTGGGAACAGCATTGTTATGAAATAATTGTCGGGTTGGGGATTTAGCTCAGCGGTACTGCACTTGCCTAGCGAGCGCAAGGCCCTGGGTTCGGTCCCCAGCTCCTGGGGGGGGGGGAAGGAAATAATTGTCTAGCACATTTTGTTAAGTGAGAATGCATCATGAACCACCAATGAACCAGGCTGAAAGCCCTCAACCAGACACCGAGATGACCGGGCTTTGATTCTGGATTTCATCCTCTAGAACATTGCATCCTACGTTGATAGCCCTGAGACGTTTGATACAGAAATGGACTGATCATTTGCGAATGATTTGCCTTCTCCTGACTGGTGAATGACATAAAAAACGAAGTTTCTATGGACAACTATCAGAAGCTATAAAAAAAGATGTGGGTAGTTATTCGTGAGGTCAGCCCACTCCTAGGTGACCCCAGAGGCCAGCTTTGGCAAGTGATGGATGCATTTGCTTCTTGCCAAGATTTCTTGGGAGAAATGTCCCCTCCCTCCTCTTTCTCAGCTAACGTGGTTTAGCTGCCATGAAACCTGAGTTGTACAGTCTTCTCTACCACCCTATTCACACTTTTTAGTGATCAAACATGGGAAATAGGTGTTTCACATTGCGTTTTTTCCTTCTTTCATGATAATTATCCTCTGGGAATTTTGTGAATCAAGAAGTACTAAGCGGTTTCCCAAGAATGGAGCTAAGAAATGAAAAAATACTTTCCTGTAATCTGTTTAGAGTTCCTGACTCTACCCCTTTCTAGGCAACCCGCATTCCAGTCCTTATAGCTGTATGAGCCAACGACATAAATTGGTTTGTGTCACTTGACAGTTGGGAGAGACACGTGCTACAAAGCGTATTGAGTGGAATTTATCAGCTTCTTTATTTATGCCAGGCACTATACTGTGATAGATGCTCATTATACTTTGAGGTAATAAATTTCTTTGCACGTAGTACACTGGGGTCCCAGAGCCAGGGGAGCAGAGAAATTGTGTTGGGCCTAACTCTTGGATCTATAACAAATCTTGAAATGTCAGCGATGTTTCTTTTATCAGTATTATCGATTTATTCTGATTAATCAACAACGAACATGCTGTCCACTGTGGGGATTCTCCATTAGGGTGTCACACTGTATTTGAGGAAATCTTATTTGGATGTGGTCATCTCTTTTAGTTTTCTTGGGGAAGTATAATAAATTATCTCAGATGGTATGACTTGATACAGTTTAATCTCTCTCAAGAATGAAGGATAAAGTTTGAAGTCAAGATGGTATCACGGCTATGTTCATGAATGATCTGGGAGGAATGCCATGTTCTCTCTTTCAGGCTTCTAGTTGCTTCAAGGACTACTGGTGTTCCTTGGTGTAGAGTGGTTGCCAACCCAGTCTCTCCCATCATGGTTAATATGTGTTTGAGCTTTCAGATTGACTTCTTATTAGGACGCTGTTCACAGAAATAGGGTCACCCCAATCCAGTGTGACATCAGTTTTAATTTAGATAGTTTAATCTGTAAAGACTCTGTTGTCACCTGAGGTCCTCAATGGATGCCCGAAACTTCTTTAATACTTTTTTTTTTTTTTTTGTTTTTTTTTTTTTTTTTTTTTTTTTTTTTTTTTTTTTTTTACTATGTCTCAGAATCAAAAAGTAGTAGGTAAAGACAAAGTAGGAAGAGGTAAACAAATGGACAGAAATGAAAAAGAATGAAGAGATCTGGTGCCAGAGAGAAGGCCATCACTCATCAGGGAGCTGTTACATGATCCTGTTCTTTCCCCATTGGCAGACCCCATATCTAGGGCTGTACAGGGCACAGAGTCCTTGTGCTCACAGACAAGAGCGTTAAACATGCATTGCTGTCTCTTGAAAGGGAGAGATGTTTAGCCTGCTTTTCACCCAGAAGACTAGATGTGAATATGGTTAATGGCCTGGTGACCTTAGCGTTATCTGTATGGCCACAGGTTCCCCTTGTCTCTTACAGACAAAATCAGAGGTATTTAATAGACTAGTGACCCTCGAACTATCTGTATATTGGAGACCTCACCAGATACTCCCCCAGGCCCTTAAGATGACAAATGTACTCTATCTACAGGACCCACCTTTAATGAAAGAAGTACATTTTAAAGTGCATGATATAAAAAGAGTTTTGATATAGTATCTTTTGATATTTTGATTAGATATATTTTTGCACACAGGATTTTATTACACTGGGAAAGTTTTTTTTCCCAAATTATTCTGTACTTAAATATACCTAAAATAAACTACCTGGTGTCAGTTTATTGATGTTTGGACCAACATGCACTACTATGTCCTGTTAAACCAGATTTCTTCTTGGCCTTCTGTGGATCATTGCTGTGTGAGCCCTGGTGTTTGCAGATCTGAGGGTGATCTAAAGGATGTGTCCTCATAAACAGAAGCCTTTGAGCCACACATTTCTGTCAAAAGTAACACATTGTGTGCTTTAGAAGGCACTAATGAGAGGAAACAGATATCTAAGAATGGAGAAGGAGAAAGTATCATTTCTGTTTCTCTCAGAAGCAGACACTCTTTTTATTCTGGAATAATGAGCTGGACTCTGACACCCAGAGTTATGATTCGAGAACCGAAACCAATAAGTATCAAATTAAAAAGAATACTCATCTGTCTGTCTAGCTATCTTCTATTCTTTTGAGTTCAATTTTTATTATATTCATTCATTGGTGTGTGTGTGTGTGTGTGTGTGTGTGTGTGTGTGTGTGTGTGTGTGTGTGTGTGTGCATGCTATGTTGTTCATAGGGCGGTAGAAGACAATTTGTGAGAATCAACTCTTTCCTACCACCATGAGACTAGGGAGTAATCCCAGGTTATCAGGCTTGTTAGCAATACCTCTATTTGCTGAGCCTTCTCACCAACCCCTGGTTGATATTTTTCCTGTGTTTCTTGTAGTTGTTGTCTGTTTTGTTTTTCTTTCTTCCTTCCTTCCTTCGTTCCTTCCTTCGTTCCTTCCTTCGTCCCTTCCTTTCTTTCTTTCTTTCTTTCTTTCTTTCTTTCTTTCTTTCTTTCTTTCTTTCTTTCTTTCTTTCTTTCTTTCTTTGTGACAAGTTCACAGAAGGGACCTCAGTTGAGAAGATGTTCTGTCAGATTACTTGTTGGAAAGTTGGCTGGGTATTTTCTCGATTAATGATGGGCACAGGAGAACTCAGCTTACTATGGACCGTGTCATCCCTGTTCTGGTGGTCCTGGGTTGCATTAAAAGCACACTGAACAAGACACGAGAAGCAAGCCAATAAGCAAAATTTCTTCACGGCTTCTGCTTCCAGCTTTCTGTCTTTAGTTCTTGCCTTCTGTTGCTGATTTCTGTCTTGAGTTCCTGCCCTGACTTCCCTCAGCGATGGAGTGTGACCTGAGAGTTAGTTGTAAGATGAAAACAAACCCCTTGGTTCCCAAGTCTCTTTTGGTTATAGTATTTTATTTCAACAATAGAATCGAGAAAACAGACAACTTTCAAGTCTATAAAGCATATGTATTGAGTGGTTTTGTTTTCTTTGGATAAAAACCTCAGTAATTAATAATAATTTGTGTTAAACCTCAGTAACTCATAATTGTGTTAAACACTTACGTTCTTTATAATTTGTAAATGTATCAGTTTCCCAAAATCTTCACAACTATAAGAAGTATTTTTTAAAATTCTTATTCTCATGTCTATTATGACATGGCCAGACTGATGCACTGAAATGTTAAGAAAATATTGCAGAGTCTTGCAGCTAATATATAGAGAACTGAAATTCTAAATACCAAGATATCTAGTGGCAGAATCTTTGATCTCAAGCACTGTTTTATGTTGCTTTTTTTTTTCTAGACACATCATAGGATACTGGTGCTATAACCAGCCATTCATTTAATTAATAGCCCTGGCCAGTGGCACGTAAGTCTGTCTTAAGAAAGGTAGACATTATTCTGTATGTTAAACAGCATGTATGAAAATGTACTTCACATATTTGTTCTAAGTAACTGAACTAACTAGGCATCATAAGAAGGTCATGGCATTTAAGAAAGTGCTTAAACAGCAAGTTGGCTGCCAAATACATTTCATAGATCCCCATGGCACAGACACACTTATGTGTTGACCAAAGAATAAAAGTTCATCTTGACTGGAGCTGTCATGAATATAAGCCCTGTATTAACTTGTTCCACCATGGTTTTGGGGAACGGCTTCGTCAGCTGCTAGGTTTGGTACTACATGGGGGAATCCTCACTCAGTTTTATGAGATACCTAACTTCTGATGAAGGACAAAGAGGGAGGGGCAGAGTGTTGCCAAGACTCAAGACAATACCAGAGTGCAGTCCGAACTCAATCCCCTTCTTTTAACTGCTCCCAATGAGAGTGTAACTTAAAACTGTATTGAGTCCAAAAAAAAAAATCAGTTGTCTGGAAAAGACCACCAGAGTGTATATTTCCCTGGGATCATGTGTAATATTTTAAAATTTGGAAGCATGCTAGGCATGTAATATTTCTGTTATACTAGAGTTTATGTAGCTAGCATTGAGTTTCTAAAAATATACCTTTGGATGGTATTTCCTCTCCCAGTTGGGAGGCTACCTTCTTCCCGCTGTTTTGAGGCCACTATGTATAGAACAAGGAGGAAATGTATAGAATGTGAGGAGGAAAGATATGAGGAGGACAGTCTCAGGATCTCAGAGAAGTCGCAATTCAGCAGGGATGGCCTCTTAACCACAAGAAACAGGTTCAGAGTTTGTTTTTTTTTTTTTTTTGATGCTTTGATATCCAGTTAAAATGGACACTTGTTCTAGGACCCCTAACCCCAATCATTTAGTTTCCCTCCCTTGAATAAGCTTTTGATACAAAATGGTTTCAATTCTGTCCCCAAGTTTTTCTGAATTATTCCTATAACAAGATTCATGGTAGGGGCTGACAGCCTGTCTGAGAGATGACTGTACTTTTATTACAGTTCGAGTTATTCTCACACACCAGGGAACAAGAATCAGATTATATGTGACTGTGTGAGACAAGTTCCATTAAGTGTATGTTAAGAAAGGAGTTTGGCTTTTTTTTTTTTTTAAGTTCTACCCATCCTGGCAGTCTAGATTGTTGAGACTACCAGAACAGAAGGGGTCTTCATGACCACGGAGTAAACCATGGTTTAGGTGGCTGTGTTTTGAAAAAAAAATGTTATCTGAGATTCTGATTACTTTCATGGGTCACAAAAATAGCTATATTTTATGTGGTGTATATTTAAAGGATGAAATTCTGCTCCATGGGAATAGTAAAATACCATGAAATGATGAAAGTCATCCCAGACCATACATATTCTTACCTGAAAATTTAAAAGAGGAAGAATCTATAAGTAATCCGGTTTGGCTTTTGAGTTTCTGATACAAAATGGTCTCGACGCTGTCCCAGAATTTTTCTACGTTATTTTTATAACAGGATTTAAACTTCAGCACACCATGTATCACCACCTTCCCTTTGGCTTTGCTGGAAAACATAAAGAGACAAGTAGATTTTCTTCTTTTTTTTTCTTTTTTCTTGGATATTTTTTATTTATGTTTCAAATGTTATCCCCTTTCCCAGTTTCCCATCTATAAACCTGCTATCCCATCCCCTCTCCCCATTCTTCTATGAGGGCGTTCCCCCACCCAACCACCCACCCCTTCCCGCCTCCCGCCCTGACAGACAAGTAGATTTTCATTTCATGACTGAACCTGTATCACTCTTAATGTCTGAGGAGAGGAGTTTGTAGAGAGGCAGAGGGTGAGACAATACAGTAGAAAAATTCTATGTTTTGCTAACAATCTGGTCCCTCCCAAGGGAGGGGAAATGACATTTTGTAGATGTAATAAAACAATTTGTTTTCATTTTTAGATCTAGGGAAACTGAGGTTAAATTTTATATTTAATATTGGCCTCTGTGACTATATAGCACGTTTTTCTCATTCTCTGTTTCTGGCTCTCATCCCCAAAATTACTTATTTTTTTTTTAACCATTACCCATTGAGAGCTTCTTATTAATGGATATAAAAGAATTTTAAAGGCCATAGTGGTGAATGAAAATTATCCATCAGCATGAATGTATTTATGTATGATGGATCTTGTATGGACTCTGCAGGGAGACTAATAGAAATAAGAACAGAAACAGGCAAAAATGAATCATCTTTTGTTTAGGTTTTGTTGTTGCTTTAAGTGGAATTGCAGTTTGCAATAGTGAGTCATTGTCTAGTCACTTGTTGGCTACCTGGACTGAGATTATAGAGGGAACTCATTTTATCTGTCCTTCTGACTTGAGGATGCAAATGAATAAGCTATGTATTTTACAAGGGAGCGGCTGTAACTGACTCTACTGAAGGTCCATTACGTCCGGCACCCTACTTCTGTGTCTATCTGTATTTATGTATCTGAAAATTAACAACCCAGAGACCTGTGCAATGTAAGGAGTTCCCAATAACTTCCTCTTGAAAACCTTCAAAACATGTGCAAACAAAAATGGAAGCCATGCTTACGATCCAAAATTCCCTCAGTGACTACAAAAATTATTTCCATTATTTTTCTATGATATCTTAAGCAAATATGATTTGTATTACTCCCTATTGGAGAATTCATTTTAATTTGTTATAGGCATGCTTAATTTTAATCTAAACTTGAGCCTTAAATCCAGGCTGAATTCTTTTTTTTTTTTTACTGGATTTTTTAAAATTTGCATTTCATATGTTATCCCCTTTCCCAGTTTCCCATCCATAAACTCCCTATCCCATTCCCCCTCCCCCTAATTCTATGAGGGTGTTTCCCCAACCACCTACCTACCCCTTCCTGCCTCCCTGCCCTGACATTCCCCTATACTGGGCATCAAGCTTGGCATGACTAAGGGCTTCTCCTCCCATTGGTGTCCAACAAGGCCATCCTCTGCTACATATGCAGCTGGAGCCACAGGTTTGTCCATGTGTACTCTTTGGATGGTGGTTTAGTTCCTTGGAGCTCTGTTTGGTTGGTGTTGTTGTTCTTATGGGGTTGCAAACCCCTTCAGCTCCTTCAATCCTTTCTTGAACTCCTCTACTGGGGACCCCGTTCTCAGTTCAGTTGTTGGCTGCGAGCATCCATCTCTGTATTTGTCAGGCTCTGGCAGAGCCTCTCAGGAGACAGCTGTATCAGGCTCCTGTCTGCATGCACTTCTTGGCGTCACCAGACTGACTTTTAATTTTACTTATTCTGAATATATCCAGGGAGATCAAAGGAAAATTTAAGTTTATGGACATTTATATAGCTGAATGCATATATATATGTATATATATATATTCACATATACATACATACATATATATACACACATATATATAGAAACAGGTGAAAATTATTTGTTTTATGTTTGTTGCTGCTTTAAATGGAATTGCAGTTTATGCAATGTTATGTATAGCTGTTGCTTTAATGAAATTACATATGTGTGCATGTATGTGTGTGTATAAACAGAGCTACACATAATGTAGTTTTAAAATGCTAGTTATTTTTGTTGAGCATTAAGGATCAGGAGCTTTTTGCTGGGATGGTGTGATTGTTCTTACAGGTACACGGAATCACTACATTTCAAGAATGACTTTTCCCTCCATGAATGATTAACTAATTCACTTTGGATGCTGTCGGTATTTTTCTGAGACCCTGTTGTCTTTAAGAAGCCATCAGATCTAATTAATATTTAAGAGCCTTTGAAATGTGAAGTTTGGTCTTATGCTTCTGTATTTAACTTTGAGTTACATTTCCACAGGGTAACAAAGTCATACTCTGTGCTTTTGTGGGCTTTAATTTTTTTGTTCCCATATAATGCCATGCAGAGGATTTTTCTCTTAGCGTTTTAATGGTTAATGATATGATATTTAAGTAGCAAGGGACACTGTGACACATATAACCTGCAAAAGGGGAGACAGTCCATTTGGTAAACTTATTAAAAATCATTGACTCAGTAATGTCATTTAAGACATAGCTAAGTAAAGGCCCCTCAAGTTCGTTTCTAACCTAGAATCATAGCTTTGCTCCCATCTGGGGTCCAACACTATGTAAAGCCTGTGTTTGTTTTTTGTCCACATTATGAAGTATTATGCTTGGATTTAAAAACTGAAAATCTCTCTGGTACCTAGATTTATCAATTGTATATACTAATACCTTCATAGACACTAATTGATGATTTAATTGTCTAATTGGTTTCTTGATTAGTAATGAGATCTGGACTTGTATTTTATTCTTACTGAAACCTCTTAATGCCCAGCAGAGCTCACAACATTTCCTTGAAATGACAAAAAATTAATACATATTTAAAAGCTAAATATTAGCTCCATTCTAAGCTTATTGATAGAATGTTCTGGAATGTTTCCTAAGTTTAAAAATCTTGCCAGGTAGGGAGAATTAGCTTTTTTTGAAGATAGGTAGCAAATAGTTTTTGAAGAGCTGATGCTAATTGGATCTGAAAATTTATAATTGGTGGCGAAAATTTATCTCCTTTCTGTGAACCCTGTCACAGGGGTGGGACGCATAGACCTATAACTCCCACATTTTCAAATATTTGAACTTCTAACCATTTGAGCTTCTTAGTGTTCATATCAATTTCCTTCTGATTCTCTGTTCCTTACCCATACATGTGTGCACATCTTGACAATGGATAAAGCTGTGAAACTACTTCTGTAGGATCCCACTGAGGGAGGGAAACGAATATGCATTGTATACACATTTTGTGAATGTCACAATCGGTTGTGAACTGCTAAGGAGTCAGCTCCTAGTTTCTCCATTTATTGTTTATCTATTTATTGTATTGATGTGGTTTTAATGAGGGAAGGTTTCGATATGTAGCCAGCCCTGTCTATCTTGGAAATTATGACCCCTCCTTTCCTCAGTGATGGAGTTACACGAATGTTCTGCTTTGCCATAGCAGCTTTTGTCTATTGTTGACATGTGGGGTGGAGGACCAGGGTGGTATGTAAATTTGATTTTTAAACATCCTAAATCTATTGTTTTGTGAAATATTCCTATTTTCATATCAAATCAAGTTTTTAAATCTGTTTAAAATTCCCCAAAACAATTTTCCTAAATTAATCCAGACATTCTGCCCATGCTGTCTTATTCATTTAAAAATAAAAAATTATTTCTCTCTCTCTCTCTCTCTCTCTCTCTCTCTCTCTCTCTCTCTGTGTGTGTGTGTGTGTGTGTGTGTATGTGTGTGTGTGTGTGTGTGTGTGTGTGTGTGTGTGTGTATTTTGGCATGCATGTTATGTCAGAGTGTATTAGGATGGAACTTAGGTCATCAGGCTGTGCCCGGTGCTTCAAAGTTACAAGTTATCTCAGTGGCCCTCTCTTTTTCATGTTAAGTTTTAAGTATTCTCTAAATTCAATTTAGTTTGTGACTTCCTATCCTCAGAGAAATTGGAATTTATTGTTATAATTTAGCTGATTTATAATTTTTACCACTTTTAGGTTTTATTTTAAGTGTTACTGGTGTTTTGCTTGGATGTATGTGTGTCAACCTCATGAACACGGTACTCATGGAGGTAAGAAGTGGGTGTTTGATCCCATGGGACTGGAGTTACGGGTGGTAGTGAGCCACCATGGGAGCCCCAATGAAGATATCGTATGTTATCGAATGACACGCTATCTTATCATGGTACAATTTGATACAATGATATAAATGAAATGATATATAATAATGCTATAATGTGCTACATGATGATAGAATATGACTGGGAACTGAACTTGTGTCCTCTGGAGAAGCAACTCTCCAGACATCCCGGCAATCATTTTCTAACAGACAATAAAAGACTTCCTTTACAGATATGAAGCAGAGGTGGGTCTCTCTATACTAAATTCAATTTTATTTCAAACATGAAGTTTCATGCCACAGGAATATAACGGAGAGGTGATGGCCAAAACTGTTTCTGACACTTTTGTGCATACCTGACTTGCACAGTGTGAGCTTTGACGTACTGTTTCCTTAGTTTTGATTCATGAAATGTTTCATTCATCTATTAAAAAGAAAAAGGGTTAATGACATGATTTCGGCTGTAAGAAAAACTTTCTATCACTTCAGAAACCTTGAGATACACCTAAAAATAAACAACCGCACAACAAACTGTCCATCGTCCGGCTTGACCTCCTGTGGCCAAATATGTTTAATTTTACTTGTTTATGAATAACTGACATTAAATCATTCCTAAATTCCATATAATATATGCAATATTATGTCTTCCAGAATCATGAAGAGCAGCAGGATAAGCTTTAATATTCATTTTGAAGTGGTGCATTCAGTGGACCGGTAGATATTACTTTTCTTTCATCTGTAAATTTTATTGAAAATAAATGTAATAAAAGTCAACAGTTCCAACATATAACAAAGACACATGCTCTACTATGTTCATAGCAGCCTTATTTATAATAGCCAGAAGGTGGAAAGAACCCAGATGCCCGTCAACAGAGGAATGGATACAGAAAATGTGGTACATCTACACAATGGAGTATTACTCAGCTATCAAAAACAATGACTTTATGAAATTCGTAGGCAAATGGTTGGAACTGGAAAATATCATCCTGACTCCTCACATGGTATGCACTCATTGATAAGTGGCTATTAGCCCAAATGCTTGAATTACCCTAGATGCACGGAACACATGAAACTCAAGAAGGATGTGAGTGCTTCACTCCTTCTTTAAAAGGGGAACAAGAATACGCTTGGGAGGGAATAGGGAGGCAAAGTTTAGAACAGAGGCAGAAGGAACACCCATTCAGAGCCTGCCCCACATGTGGCCCATACATATACAGCCATCCAATTAGACAAGATGGATGAAGCAAAGAAGTGCAGGCTGACAGGAACCAGATGTAGATCTCTCCTGAGAGACACAGCCAGAATACAGCAAATACAGAGGCGAATGCCAGCAGCAATCCACTGAACTGAGATAGGGACCCCCATTGAAGGAATCAGAGAAAGAACTGGAAGAGCTTGAAGGGGCTCGAGACCCCATATGAACAACAATGCCAACCAACCAGAGCTTCCAGGGACTAAGCCACTACCCAAAGACTATACATGGACTGACCCTGGACTCTGACCTCATAGGTAGCAATGAATATCCTAGTAAGAGCACCAGTGGAAGGGGAAGCCCTGGGTCCTGCCAAAGCTGGACCCCCAGTGAATGGGATTGTTGGGGTGAGGGTGGTAATGGGGGGAGGATGGGGAGGGGAACACCCATATAGAAGGGGAGGGGGAGGGGCTAGGGGGATGTTTGCCTGGAAACTGGGAAAGGGAATAACATTTGAAATGTAAATAAGAAATACCCAATTTAATAAAGATGGAAAAAAAGAAAAAAAGTCAACAGTAATGTTCATGTCGATGTTTCTATGTCTCTGTGCGTGTGTGTGTGTGTGTGTGTGTGTGTGTGTGTGTGCACGTGTGCATGTGTGCACATGCACACATGCATGTATGGTGTGTATGTATGCAGATATATATGTGTGCTAAGGCATATCTGTAATGCCTATGTGGCAATCTATTTTTTCTTTCAAGTATATATTGTTGATAGGCTTAAAGGGAGATTGCAGGGCATAGATATTATGAAAAGGGAAGGGGAAATGGGTGGGTACTCGAACTGGGGAGAGAGGAGGGTAATATGGAAAGAGGGAGGAGAACAAATAACACTAACAAAGTTTGAAAAAGCCACAGGGAAAAAGCATTTAATAAGCTTACCTAAACTATAAATATTGGAGTTACATTCACATGAGGTGATAATGTAGCCCTACCCCCAAAAGCTCTAGACTATCTAACACATTTGTAGTCATAGGCATGTGAAACCTTTCCTTCCTTCCTTCCTTCCTTCCTTCCTTCCTTCCTTCCTTCCTTTCTTTCTTTCTTTCTTTTTTCTTTTCTCCCCCTCTCTCTTTGTTTCTTTGTTTGCTTCTTTGTTTCTTTCTTTGTTTCTTTCTTTGTTTCTTTGTTTCTTTGTTTCTTTGTTTCTTTGTTTCTTTGTTTCTTTCTTTCTTTCTTTCTTTCTTTCTTTCTTTCTTTCTTTCTTTTTTTGAGTTGTTAGGAGGCTCCAAGAGACTTTCCTAACAATATAGCTTATAGTCATTGCCATTGGTTGCCTCCCGGAATTTGAGGGTAGGAGCCCATTGCTGCAGCCACTAGTTACTTTGGATGTAGAAATTGGAAGGATCAAATTTGACCTGACCTAGAAGCCTCTTCTCTGAAAAGTAGCTCTAATAGTATCTGAAGGTGCTGTATAAGCACCCACAGAGAGAAGCGATTGGTAGTCCTACCTAGCTGTGAAGCCTGGGAGCTACAAGACTGCTCCACTAAGGTAGCCCCAATGTACAATGGGTGACAGTTACACCTTGGGAGTGGGTAGCCGACTGTTGTTTAGCTAGACTGTTCAGTCTGAGAAAAATGTGAACCTAGCCAACTACAGATGGCTAGAGATAGCACAGACTCTAGAGGAGAAACTATTGTTCCCACTTTCTAAAGGAATATAATTTCTAACTGTTCTAAAGACTCATCTGTATATCAACAGTTAAGTGCAGCTCCTGCTCATGCTCAAAGGAGCTCTCTTTTGCAGCAGATGAAGACTATTACAGATCTCAACTGGCCAACGTGCAGAGAACAAATGACAGTGGGGGGCTGGGGCCCAAACCGCAGTTAAAACATCTACATTGCAATCTCTATTCCTAAATCTTGGGGGAAAAAATCACAGGAAGGGTAAGGAAAAGTTTAAGAGCCAGAGGACCAGAATGCCTGTTACAAGACAGTAATTTTCAGAATTAATAGGGAAGCTGTATTTATGAAATATCAACAATATGGTTGCCTAAATAAGACCTGCATGATGACTGTATAATTCAACATCTAATTGTGGATAGGGGCATATTTTTATGAGGTCCTTCTCCTAGATGAAAACCTATAGCCAATCAATGACTGCTGAGAGATGGAAAATCAATTTTCTCCATGGATAAGAGACTTGATAGCTTGTCTGATTCCAAGTGGCCAGTCCTAAACATATGGACAAATGAGGAACATTAAGTAGACTTTTGTGTGTGTGTGTGTGTGTGTGTGTGTGTGTGTGTACTCACCTGTGTGTATGTGTGTGTGCATGTGTGTGTACATATGTGTGTATGTATATGTGTGTGAATCTGTGTCCAACAAAGCTAAAAAGGAAGTCTTGAATTTGACAGGGTGTTGAGGAGCACAGAAAGTTAGGAGAGGGCGTGGAGGGGGTCAAAATTATATAGCTACATTTTTCATGCATGAAATTCTCAAAAATAAAAATCTAAAAGAATTCAAGGCTATACAAAAAATTATCAAAAGAAATTTATGTAAGAATCGCTTTCTCAATCACTTCTTTCTCTGCATTTCCAATGTAATGGATGACTTTCTGAAAAGCTCTTCAACATCACTAGAGAAGATTTGAATCTACCATAGTTTGCATATTAGCAAATACAGACCTTCTAAAAATCATCATGTTGACACCGACAAAAGGTTTGATTTATATTTTTCCCCTGCAACCAAGCAATTGAAATTCTTGCATTTACTCAATAAATGTATTATCTTATGAAATAAATGTTAAACACAACAGGCATATTTTTAAGTGACTGAATGGAGGAAACAGTTAATTAGCATGCCAAGAAATAAATATTTAAGTGTGGTAGTTTGAGGTACGTTTGATATGAAGAATGCAAAATAATGAGATAGAATGATTGAGGCCTCAGATACGGACTCTTTGAAGAAGGGATATATGAATGAGACCTGGAAGACGGGGGAGGTTACAAATAAAGATGACTATGGCTTCCTACGTAATGGGAATAACAATTGCAAAGGTCCGAGGTAGGAAAAGACTATTGTATTTGAAGGATTTGTGGCTCAGGAGACAAAGGAAACATCATGTCCATTGTATGTGCCCAAATATGTGGGGGTATCATTTCAGAGGGCCTTACAGGCCAAGTTAGTGTGGGTGCTCTTGGTGAGGACAACACATGCAGATCTCCTGAAACAGTAAATAATCATCTGTTCTTCTATTTTGAATTCCAATAGATCTGCCTCTCATAGGAGAAGACATAGTTGACTTTTATAAAAAAAAAAATTGTTCCTCATGGGTGAGACAAAAATCCTGAAAACCTTCTGCAAAGAAGGACCCATGTCAGCCCTTTGAAAGACTCCAGATATCTGTCGACATCCAGGAATGAAATTGACTCTGGTCTTTTCTGGATTTTTCTGTAGCTCCATAAAAGCCAGTAAAGATTTGAGACCATCCAGGTCATATAGAAAGCGCCAGGACAGTCAAAGATACAATAATGAGACCATGTCTCACAACAACTGTAACAAAAGCAAAATGAAAATAAAAACCCAACTAACCAACCTACCTACCAACCAAAAGCCTGTTAAGGAACTGCAAAATGAAGGTAAAAGTTTGTCTTGTCAGTGCAGTGTGTAGAAAACAGAGCAAGAGGCTTCTTTCTGGGGATTTGGTGTACAGAAATAGAATGCCTTTGCTCCCTGTTAAGATGACAGGATTTAAGAACGTCTCCCATTCCATATCATGGAGTTGCCTTGAATAAAAAGAAAATGGCCAACAAAGAAAACCAAGAGTGGAAAAAAGGAGCCCAGAAGGCTGCGAATGTAAGGTAAGCGAAGTACTCATCCACACAAAGATGCTGGGGACATGATTGCAACTTGAACAATTGCAAAAATATATAGAAAAAAAAAACAAGCAAATTAAAGCATCCCACACACCTAAGAATATTGGAATATAGAGGAAATTGAAAAGCTAATACTGAAAAACGAAAATTTAAATATTATAAATTTAGTAGTTCAGGCATGCCTGGTGTCACATGTCTTTAATCCCAGCATTTGGGAGGCAGGAGCAGCTGAACTGTGTGAGTTGAACCTGGCTTTGTACAAAGTGAATTAGTAGGCTGGCCAGGGATGGGGAGTGAGACTTTGTCTCAAAAAAATTAGAGGTCAATTGAAAACCACATTTTTTTTGAGATGTGTATTTATTTGTTTTGAAATTCTAAATGGAATAAATACCTAACATTTTAAAGTTCTCGTACTACTTTTACCAAGAGATGTTACCAAAAATTGTTTTTGATGGAGGTAGAGGAAGGGAATTCCACTGAACTACTGGGGTAAATATGAAAATTTTCTTTAACTTTTTGGATAGTTACATGGCAACATTTCTTAAAATTATAACTTATTTTATTTTATAAACCTTAGTTATAAAACTTCACAAATATAAAATATGTTATGATATTAGTAGAGTTCGTCGTTTCCTTCCTTCCTCCTCCCCTCCCTCCCTCCCTCCCTCCTCTTTCTTTCTTTCTTTCTTTCTTTCTTTCTTTCTTTCTTTCTTTCTTTCTTTCTTTCTTTCTTTTATATCTATTTATATTAATTAAGGCCCGACTCCAGTAGGTATCCACAAATATAGAAGCACCTGAAAACAAAATACTGTATCTCTACTTTAGAATATTTTGAGATTGTTGAAAAGAACAATTGACCTTCATATTAACTTTGAAGAAACTCTATGAGGATTACTGAGAAGAATAAACAATTTTAATGACACTGAATATAATGAGCCAATTTTAATAAAATACTGAAAAATATTAATTTTTCTATTTTTCTAAACACGTGAGCATAGGAGATAAAAAGGGAAGACACATCACATCATAGTAAATATGGGTTATTGGAGATAGAATCTGAAGATAGATGTGAAGGGAAAGGAAATTGGAAAAGATAAGAGGGGAAGAAAGTATTTAAAGTATTTATTTTATGAAAAAATTAACTTTCTCCAATAGACTCTCACTGGGTATACAAAGCATACTTAAGGGACAGACGCTCTATGCCTAGGAGATGGCCAACACAGAAAAAAACTCCATAATATTGTTGGAGTTTTGTTTTTGTTTTGTTTTGGTTTTTGGTCTCATAATGCTTTGTTTGCACATGCCTGTGTCCAAGGCTGAGGCTCAACTCAGGAATATGCCTGCCTTTGTATCTGCCTGCTTTGGTATCTGACAATCTGGTTCATTAATGCAGCTGTCTTTGTTCCTTTAGATTCATTTTAGATTCATAAAGCCCCTCATACTTCATACTGCATCTTTGTATTTTGAGAAAAAAAATATATATATATACACCCATGTTTTTAGAGTTCTTTCCTACAGCCTCAAGGGCTGTCTTGAAGGTCCCAGCATTTACCATTTTGGTGAGACATCAGCCATACCTTCACCACCTGGACTCCTGCTGTCTGTGATCATCACCGGGTCATTAATGTTAACAAGGAGGACATTCCTTAAAGGAGAAACCTAAAATATGTACATTATTATACAAACAAGCCTTATGCCCATGGCAACTATTGATACTCATGAAGGCCCACATTCGCTGGTCCTATCCCAGAGGCAGGAACCATGACATTCTGTCACCACTAAGGTCATGCCACACCCTGCATATGATGTCATTTTATTCCTTTTTTCATGTATGTCCCTGTGTTCTGGTCTCTGAGACCAGAGGAGGGTGTCAGATCCTGGATCTTCCTGAAGTGGGTACTAAGAATGGAACCTGCATTCTCTGCCGGAACAGCAAGTATTTTCTCATTGACCCACCTCTCAAGCTTCTTTTATAAGACTTGTATATTTTGTCTTTTTATTGTTCATTTCAGTGACTTCAAGCAGGCCTAGGCTACAGTGTGAGATCTTATCTCAAAATTACTCAAGTCAAATCAAAGAAAGACACTCACCCCCACAAAAAGAGAATCAAAGACTTAAATGTGGTAATCAAG
The DNA here is from genome assembly GCF_011064425.1 of Rattus rattus. NCBI lineage: Eukaryota > Metazoa > Chordata > Mammalia > Rodentia > Muridae > Rattus > Rattus rattus. Next base: position 640,445 of record NC_046164.1, read on the forward strand.
AATATTTTAAAAAGTACAGTAGAAATTTATCAAAGCCCAAATGTAAATTGGGCTTAGTCACTGAGCCATCTCTCCAGCAATACCATACTATATTCTTTTCTCAAGAATTTCTTGGCCTCGATAGATGGCTCAGTGGTTAAGAGCACTGACTGCTTTTCCAGAGGCCCTGAGTTCAAATCCCAGCAACCACATGGTGGCTCACAACCATCTATAATGGGGTCCGATGCCCTCTGAATATACATTTCATATATGTAAAATAAATAAGTAAATAAGTAAAAAAAAAGAATTTCTCTGTTTTTAAGTGCCAAGTTTTAGTAGAATATTGGTATAATATTTTTTTATTATTTTCCTATAAAATTTCCCCCATTCCTATCTGGTCACAAAATACAGAAAGTATTTTGTCCGTCTTGCCATGTTACAAAGGATTGCAAGATAACACGTATCGAAGTGAGAAATCCTGTAGAAGTCACGCAGAGGAGACAGTACATAATCTGGTAGTTTGGCATTCCCAAAGTGAAGTGACAGTGGGGTTATTTCACAGTGGTTCCTGAGGACGAAGGTGTCCTGAGCATTTAGGATGTCTTTCTTATATCTCTATTTTCCAGTTGTAAAAAAAGAATGCTAGCATAGCAGCAATTTTTAACATTACCTTCTGTGATGCTTAGTTTTATTAATTTGACACAACCTAGAACCACTTGGGAAGAATCGTCTTAATAAGGCGTTGTCTATATTGAATTGGCCTGTGGGCATATGATGGCTTGAGCAAGTAGGTTGATCTGAGAGGACCTAGTCCACAGTGGGAGGCATTATTCTCTAGGAGCAGAGATCCTGAGATGTGTGGGGGTGGAGACTTCAAGATTAGCAAGGCAAACAAGTGACAAGCAAGAGGTCATCTCTTTGTAAGCAGTCATTTCTTTGTGTTCTTGACTGTGGATGCGATGTGACTGACCGCTTCTGGCTTCTGTCAGCGTGACTCCCCACCATAGACTATATCCTGGAACTGTAAATGAAAATGAACCCTTTCTTCTTCAAAATTGTTCTTGGTCATGACTTCTTGTCACAAGAAATCTTAAACCCCTTGAAACATAAATAATAATCCCTCGTTTATTGCATTCTTGATTCATTTTGAATGATCTCAGCTCCATTATGGCTAGAATCTTAATTCAGAATGGTTTACATTTAGTGTATCAGATAAATATTATGATTTAAAATAGACATAGAGTAATATCTGAATTTAAGATTCTTGGAGTTTAAACCTTTTTCTGCTATGTTTTGAGGGACGGGGGGCTGAATGAATACTGTTGGAATCTTTACTTAAGTTGTAACATTCATTAACCTGTATTAAATGGAATAGAACTAGTATTATTTATTTTACTATTAATGTTTAATAGTGACATGTTTTAAAATGTTATGAATTCCATACAGAACCTGTCATTTGGTGGGCTGCATCAAAAAGAGGGGTATCTCTAAAAAAGCATATGCTCCTGGCATGTTCTGGGAAGCTTAGGGAAAACGATATTTGATGAACACCCTGGTTGTATGTATCTAACTCCTGGATACTGTATTAATGGTTTTACGTACAAGATTGGCTGATTGCTTTATCTAGATGTTTTGACAACCTATAAATCCTTAGCATTTATTTGGAGAAAATAATTTGCAATTTAATATTGTAATTTATCAAACACATTGGCCACATTTACTTCTTACAACTTGAAGTGTGCTCAAAATTTTGTAGTATTTTGGTGGTCTCTAAATAGAGGACTCCCCATCCCTGCCCCATCACAAAGTTTGACTTTGGGCAACTTAATCTCTTAGTGCCTCATTTTTTTTTTATATAACATAGGGACATTCTGAAGATTAAATATTGATGAATAAGTACTTATACCGAAAAGTAATAAGCCTAATTATATTACCAAGATATTGTCCCATTGTTGGTTGTTTGTAGAACTTTTTTCACTTAGATATCAGACTTGTATATCATACCTGCTGAAGACCTTAGATTAGTACAGGAAGACATGGAGACTTTTTAACTGTCCTTTTAGAACATCATTTAAAATATGAACTGTGAGAATGTTCTCTGTCAAGACCTTCCCTCTATAGTTCATAGCACAGCAGCATTTCTCTCGAATATATATATGAATATATATACATATATAGACTTATATAATACATACATGTAGACACATATATTATATATTATATGTTATATGTTACTTGTCATATGTCATGGTCATACACCATATGTCATATGTTATATTTATACATTATATGAGATATATTATATATAATTTTATGTTATATATATCTTTATAATGAGGATATTATAGTGACAGTCAGGATAAGAGAGTCTATAGGAATTATTGTAGCGAGTGCAAGATTTTTCTAATGACTCGATACTCCATTTCGTACATGTTATTATAAGAGTCTTGTGCTTACTTATGAATGTTGTGTATGGTAATAGCTGTAATGCATGAAGCAATATCATACTCAATGAAAACATAAAGAAAGGCAAGTGTAAAAATAAGGCATTGTGCAACATATATTTGGTATAGACTGTTTACAAATAGACACGTTGAAAACCACAAATGGAGTTGTTTAAGACTGAAGGAAGAGGTCCCGATTTGCAGTGAGCCGTATTGGATTTGGGCCTAGCCGCTTTGTGAATGCATAGCTCAAGGTGGCTACTTGACTCTGGGCTGCTTGGCCACAGAGGTTTAACCTTGAATTGACTGCCATACAGACTTGAGATTGTTGAACTAAGAGCCTCTCCCAGGAAGAGCCTGGGAGCAATGACAGGATGTTTCAGCCTGAGCAAAACACCGGATGTCCCTGAGCAGATTCCTGAGAAGGGTTCGACCTTTTCAAAGAACATGTCCCCGGAAGACTGTTGCCTCTTTGTTATAGGAGGATATCTTGCAGTGTAGTGATTCACCTTATATCCTTGGGCACTTCCCAAACTCCCCCACCCTAAGCTTCAGTTCCTGCTTCTATTCCTGCCTCAGAGCTTTAAATGCTGTACATTCCTCTCAATAAACGAGACCTTGACAACAGAACTCTTGCTTGGTCTCCTTCTTCTCTTCACCCCCATTTTGGCCCACAGGTAGAAAGCCTCTTCGGGACCCTGAATAACTGGGTCCCCGCTGGCGGGGACCCCGATTGCTACCTAACCGGCCAGGATATGAGATTATTAGTTATCTCAACTGCTCTACAACACTGGTTCTCCACCTGTGGGTCATGACCCCTTAGAGAGGGGCATCAGATGACCCTTTCACAGGGGTTGCATACCAGATCTGTACATTAGGATTCATAACAGTAGTAAAATTATAGTTATGAAGTATCCACAAAAGTAGTTTTATTGTTGGGGGTCACTATAACATAAGAAACTCTATTAAAGGGCCATAGCATTAGGAAGTTCAAGAATAACTGTTCTAGAGTAAGCAGGGGATAATTGATTTGAAAAATTGGTCTGAAGTTAGAGCCTGTCTTAGAATAGATTTTTAGAAATATTGGCATGAATGCCGTAGGAGTAACTATGACTTAAGGCCCACTCTACAAGATAAAACCTATACCTTGCACCCTGGTTGGACCAAGAACCTCTGACTAGACAGATCATAAATCCTAGGAGAGGACCTCCTACCATTATGCTGTTAAGTGGATATAATATTAAATCATTTCTTAATGACTTTCATTATACCCATAGATTAAGACTATCTGTTTTAAAGACTGACAAAATAATAGGACTTTGGCTTATACCACAGTTCATCCTTTGCTATGTCTGCATGACCTTATTGTGTTGGCATTTGTGATCTAATGTTCATGTAAAGAAGCTGAGGTGAAGAGAAATTACACAACTAGAGTCATGGAGCTAATACAGCAGTAATTTTGGGAATGGCTAACGGCCTTGAGTCGATTTCTTTCACTTTGTAAAAATATTTTATTATTTTTATTAGTAGTATTCACTGTAGAAAGTGATTACCTTTATTATGATATTTTCATATAGATGTTCATATATATATATGTTTCTTTTGTTCTATTCTCTATTCTTTTTATCCTCTTCCCACCCATCCACCAGTACTCTGCCTTTTTGAAAATATACTCATTTTTTAATGTCCTCAGATATATTTTTAAAATGTAGGCTCCACATATGAGTGAAAAGAAGTAGTATTTTTCTCTTTGAGTCTAGATTATTTCGTTGAAGATGTTTTTCTCCTCCACTGCACTATATTGCTTTGTTTCCTTTTTGTTATAAAATCAAAGACTCAGTTTTTTGCCTCCATTTCCCAATTTTTTTCCATGACGATAAAAACACACCAGGACTTTCAGGAACTCTAACTTATTACCTTGTACATAGGGGGATGCTTTGGAAAGACTATATGTTTTCATCAGAGCAGTGAGTCCTCCAATGTCCTAGTAGGAGATTCTAGGAGAAACGGTAGATGAATGACGTCATCTCTGCCCCTGACACTCTCAGTCTGGCTAATGAAATTACTTGAGTTAATTATAGTAGTTTCTGTCATAACAGAAGCTTCTAGCTAAGCACACTTGGTCCCTTTGTTGAACCTTTAACTGGGTGAATATGAACACGAAGTTGATTCTTTTTTTTTTTTCTTATCTTTATTAAATTGGGTATTTCTTATTTACATTTCGATTGTTATTCCCTTTCCCGGTTTCCGAAGTTGATTCTTAAGCAGATGTTTTACAACTTTTCCTCCAACAAGGAGGGCTTGCAAAGTGATCTTTATTTTGGTCATACTATCTTTCAGACTGGCAAGGTTTTTTTTCCTCAAGGAACTGGTTAATTTTGAATGAGAGGGAAGATGGCCTTAGCTGTGCATATTAGAGATCAAATGCATATTATTCATGTGATTGATGATTTCATTAGAAATATCAACTCTTTTATGTCTTGTTTTTCTTAGCATTTTTTTTTCTGGAGCTGGGGACCGAACCCAGGGCCTTGCGCTTGCTAGGCAAGCGCTCTACCACTGAGCTAAATCCCCAACCCTTTTCTTAGCATTTCTTAAAAGGATTCCCTTTGCATATTTTTCTGTTCACATTTTTAGAAGACTGTCTGACATGGTTAACTCATGCAATCTAGAACTAAGGTACTGGTTAGAAACTATTTTGAACTTGGAAGATGACTGCTAGAGTCTTAACACTTTTTGAAATGCACAGAAAGGAAAAAAAAAACAAACAAACCATTCTACTCACCAAAGACACTATCCTTTTATTTAGGTCCATGTATTCCTGAGAATATGGCTTGGCAAATTTGCTGTCATAGTCAATGTTGTTAACCTTAAAGCTGACATGGTAGTAGAAAGGTGTTTTTCCTGAGGACAGAAAAGGAAAATAGTTTTCCCATTGTACACAACCACTTTGTTCTGAGAATTCACACGCTCATAAAATGTCAGATTCTGTGATATCCATAAGTCTTGGTGCCAAGAGATTGTGGAAAACGCTCAGGTGGAGGAATGCTAAATTATAACCTTCACCAAAACATATTCAAGGATTTTTTATTTTATTTTTTTTTTCTGGGGTTGGGGACCGAACCCAGGACCTTGCGCTTCCTAGGCAAGCGCTCTACCACTGAGCCAAATCCCCAACCCCTCAAGGATTTTTTAAATGTAAACTTTTAATGTTCCACTTTTCAAGTTTGGGCAATATGTTATGAAACAAAATTACATTAAAATACAGTAATTATCTTGGTCTTTGTGATTGCTATACATTACATTTTGAAAAATCAGCCAAATTATAGGATTTCTTACTCATACAATACCTAAGGAATTAAAATGCACAATAGTCCTATAAAAAGGGACTATTTAAAACAATGTTAAAAAATTAGACAGACCTAAGAGCAAAAAATTAACACTATAAGCTGCTTATACACTTTGGACTTTTGGTCCAGCCCATGTGGGCTTATAATTAATCTACAAACACTATACATGCCCATTTTTGTGCACAGTTTAACAGCTTGATGTCATGCATGTGACCTATTCTAAATTCATTTTAGAAGCTGAGCTGTCTTGAACATCCTCAGCTTGGGCCTCAAATTCTGCTGTGTTCTTTCAGACTTGTTGCTTCCTACTGTGTTCTCTCCAATGGGTTGTTGGAGAACTTACAATGCCCTCACAGAATGTATTGCAACCCTTGGCTTTGAAGAAAAACGCATATATTTCTAAGTTTGGCTCTTGGATTCAGAGCAAAATGATGAAGCAAATGAACAGGCATTTGAGAGGGCCCTGCTTGTCTGTGCTCTTACATTTTTACTTTTATTATTCCTTGGAACTAAAGTAGTCATTTGTAGAGGGGCATGAAGGGTTACGAGTCTCTGCTAATGATTAGTATAAAAATTTGGGACTATCTTGAAATAGAAGCGGTAAAACGACTAGTGAGGAAGACTAACTTCCTCTAACAATCAACTCTGTGCCGTTTGTTGACTTCTCCTCTTTCCAGGGTAACACAATCTTTTTTTCTTTTTCTTTTTTTATTTTCTTTCTTTTTTTTTTTTTTTTTTATTAACTTGAGTATTTCTTATTTACATTTCGACTGCTATTCCCTTTCCCAGTTTCCGGGCAAACATCCCCCTAATCCCTCCCCCTCCCCTTCTTTATGGGTGTTCCCCTTCCCACCCTCCCCCCATTGCCGCCCTCCCCCCAACAATCTAGTTCACTGGGGGTTCAGTCTTAGCAGGACCCAGGGCTTCCCCTTCCACTGGTGCTCTTACTAGGATATTCATTGCTACCTATGAGGTCAGAGTCCAGGGTCAGTCCATGTATAGTCTTTAGGTAGTGGCTTAGTCCCTGGAAGCTCTGGTTGCTTGGCATTGTTGTTCATAAGGGGTCTCGAGCCCCTTCAAGCTCTTCCAGTTCTTTCTCTGATTCCTTCAACGGGGGTCCTATTCTCAGTTCAGTGGTTTGCTGCTGGCATTCGCCTCTGTATTTGCTGTATTCTGGCTGTGTCTCTCAGGAGCGATCTACATTCGGCTCCTGTCGGCCTGCACTTCTTTGCTTAGCCACCCAATTAGGGTAGCACAATCTTATTTCTGCCCAAGCAGATGCTCGTCTAAAAAGTGTGCTGTTCCACCTATGCTGTATCTAGAGTAATCCTGTTGCTTTTGCATTCTGAAAAATGCTTCTGGAACATCTGAGCTGCTCTCTTACTGAGTGAAGATACTTTCCTGCTCTTCTTACTGGATAGCTGTGATTTGTACATAGCGCTTACAACTAGTCCGGGTGGCTTGGACATTGAGATGCGTTGGCAAATCAGGACACATACGACCAACCTCCATGACTAAAGGAACTTGGATTTCTGGTACCTTGAGATGCTATGGTAAAATTGGTCACCATCTATGAAGCTTTAAATGTCTTAATCTTATGCCTGTTTGTTTTTCTTTCTTTCTTTCTTTTTTTTCGGAGCTGGGGACCGAACCCAGGGCCTTGTGCTTGCTAGGCAAGCGCTCTACCACTGAGCTAAATCCCCAACCCACCTGTTTGTTTTTCTTGATGTGAGTTGTCCTCAACCTTGGCTGCCCGCCAGAACTACATGGAAAACTGTGGACAGTAGAGATTCTACTACTGATAATATTCTTGGGTGTAGGCTTCATGCACAGACTTTTTTGGATTTATAAAGCTACAGTAATAGAACTTAATTTACTTTTAATTGACATATTTTTAGGCTATCAAGCACATCTATTTTGTGTAGTACTCAAATCAGAGTAACATGTATATTCTCAAACATCATTTTTTACAATAAGAATATTCACAATCTCTTTAGTATAGTTTTTAAAAGTTGTCCTTATAATGGAATTTTTGTGATGTGTACAGCAGTCAATTCAGAAATTCACAATTGGTCAAATTATAGAGAATACGTATCTGTGTAATGCTCAGATATGAATGGTGTGTATATAAGTATACCCTCTACCACCAAGCCTCAAAGACCGTTGTGCAACAAGGACTGGAAAGATTATAAAAGCCAGAGCTCAGAGAGAATTGGGATGAAGCAGTGGTTTCTGTGTATGACAGGCACCAGTACTCATGAACTTATAGCAGCTGTGGGCGCTGGAATAAAATCAATCCAGCCAACATTCCAGCATGGAAGGGCTCATGAGCCCCCACCCTAACCTCATGGGTTCTGGAGGAGGAAATGTTGATTTTCCTTAAGGGAATGTTTTCTGATAGGTCAACTATGCATTTGTACAGTGGCTCTCAACCTGTGGGTTGTGACCCCTTTTGGGGGGCGGTTGCATATCAGATATCAGATATTTACATTAAGATTTGTAAGAGTACCAAATTACCAGGTAATTTTATGGTTGAAGGTCACCACAACTTGAGGGGCCATGTTACAGGGTCACGGCGTTAGGACGGTTGAGAACCACTGATCTAGTGAATGGCTCCATACCCATAAGTATAAGGGTAGCAAGAATTGGAAAGAGTGGACTATTAAAAAATATAAGGCCATAAAGTTGGGAAGGGTTTGGGGATGGGTGGTGGACCTAGGAGGAGTTAGGAGGAAGCTTAGAGGTTAATATGATCAAAATAGATTGTACACATGAAAGGAAGTCTAAGGAAATAATACAATGTTATACTTAAAAATGCACTACATTATCCAAAATCTGTGGTCACCCTACTGGGCAATAAAACATGTGAACTTATTTCTCCTGTAGAACTAGAATTTAGAACTTAACATGTTGATATTTTTCTCCTCTTTTCATCTTTGTTTCTTTCTGTATTTCTTCCTTTTTTCCCCCGAGTCATTGGCAATTGAAGTTCGAGACTCATGTATGCTAAGTAAGTGTTCTGTCACTGAGTTACATCCGCAGCCCATTTAGTTATACTCAAAAAACAAAAACAAAAACAAAAACAAACAAACAAAATCTTTCTAAGTGATTCTGAATTGGGTTAAACTTCATTGATTTGGAATAGGGATTTTAAAGACAATTTTCAGGACTAAATCTAGCCTGGTTTTGGATATTCTATAAACATATAATAGCTTTTGAATTTAGGTGGAAAAAGGAAAAATAATAATGACATTTGGTGATATGTGCAAGTTACATCAAATTCCAAGTGCAGATCCCCAAATACTATTTGAAAACATCATAGTAGTTTACTGACTTTGTAAAGCACCTAGATTAGTAGATTATTTTCGTTCACAAGTAGTCATTCAGTGAATGAATGTTAACTCAGTTTGTGGAGACTTTCATGTGCCTTTATTAATGCATTTATCTATTTATTTTTACATTCTTTTATTAAGAGAGCTATCTGCCTTCCTAAGAAAGTTAACTAAGATTTGGGTTGGAGATATGGTTCAGTAGGCGAGAGTTCCAGGTTCAGTTACTATCATCCACATGGTGGCACCGGGTCCAAAGGATTGATACCTTCTCCTTACACCAGTAGGCACTGAAGATGTGTAGCACACATATACACACTCGGGTAAAACACTCAAATGCATAAAATGAAAAATAAACCAGAGGGTGAACTAGCTAGAAACCCTGGAGTTACGGGAATTTGTGAGTTGCCTGATAAATGGATGTTCTGAGAAATGGACTGAGTCCTGTGGAAGATCCTCAGCTCCTCTTAACTACTGAGCCTAGGCACTCATTACTTCTATTTTAGATATTCCATGCAGGAGTTGGACTTCAGTCCGTTATGTTCCTTAATGTATGAGGGTCTTTTCAGGATAAGGTCGATCTGTTTTATGAAGACTATTTCTCAGCTTGATATGAAGAGGACATATCAATTCATCAAGCATAAGTTGGGGATAATAATGTGAGAAATAAATGCTCATGTATTTCCAAATATAATCTCCTTAAATATTCTCTTCTTATTTTCAGTTTCTGGCATCTACTTTCTTTTTTTTTTTTATATTTTTGCATTTATTTATTTTGTGTCTAGGCTGATTACAGTGTTCATGGCAATGTCAGACTGATTTTTTTTTGTTTTTTTTTTTTTCTTTCTTTTTTTTTTTTTTATTAACTTGAGTATTTCTTATGTACATTTCGAGTGTTATTCCCTTTCCCGGTTTCCGGGCAAACATCCCCTTCCCCCCCCCCCTTCCTTATGGGTGTTCCCCTCCCCACCCTCCCCCCATTGCCGCCCTCCCCCCCGACAGTCTAGTTCACTGGGGGTTCAGTCTTAGCAGGACCCAGGGCTTCCCCTTCCACTAGTGCTCTTACTAGGATATTCATTGCTACCTACGAGGTCAGAGTCCAGGGTCAGTCCATGTATAGTCTTTAGGTAGTGGCTTAGTCCCTGGAAGCTCTGGTTGCTTGGCATTGTTGTACATATGGGGTCTCAAGCCCCTTCAAGCTCTTCCAGTTCATTCTCTGATTCCTCCAACGGGGGTCCCGTTCTCAGTTCAGTGGTTTGCTGCTGGCATTCGCCTCTGTATTTGCTGTATTCTGGCTGTGTCTCTCAGGATCGATCTACATCCGGCTCCTGTCGGTCTGCACTTCTTTGCTTCATCCATCTTGTCTAATTGGGTGGCTCTATGTGTATGGGCCACATGTGGGGCAGGCTCTGAATGGGTGTTCCTTCAGTCTCTGTTTTAATCTTTGCCTCTCTCTTCCCTGCCAAGGGTATTCTTGTTCCCCTTTTAAAGAAGGAGTGAAGCCTTCACATTTTGATCATCCGTCTTGAGTTTCATTTGTTCTAGGCAACTAGGGTAATTCAAGCATTTGGGCTAATAGCCACTTATCAGTGAGTGCATACCATGTATGTCTTTCTGTGATTGGGTTAGCTCACTCAGGATGATATTTTCCAGTTCCAACCATTTGCCTACGAATATCATAAACTCGTTGTTTTTGATAGCTGAGTAATATTCCATTGTGTAGATGTACCACATTTTCTGTATCCATTCCTCTGTTGAAGGGCATCTGGGTTCTTTCCAGCTTCTGGCTATTATAAATAAGGCTGCGATGAACATAGTGGAGCACGTGTCTTTTTTATATGTTGGGGCATCTTTTGGGTATATGCCCAAGAGAGGTATAGCTGGATCCTCAGGCAGTTCAATGTCCAATTTTCTGAGAAACCTCCAGACTGATTTCCAGAATGGTTGTACCAGTCTGCAACCCCACCAACAATGGAGGAGTGTTCCTCTTTCTCCGCATCCTCGCCAGCATTTGCTGTCACCTGAGTTTTTGATCTTAGCCATTCTCACTGGTGTGAGGTGAAATCTCAGGGTTGTTTTGATTTGCATTTCCCTGATGACTAAAGATGTTGAACATTTCTTTAGGTGTTTCTCAGCCATTCGGCATTCCTCAGCTGTGAATTCTTTGTTTAGCTCTGAACCCCATTTTTTAATAGGGTTATTTGTCTCCCTGCGGTCTAACTTTTTGAGTTCTTTGTATATTTTGGATATAAGGCCTCTATCTGTTGTAGGATTGGTAAAGATCTTTTCCCAATCTGTTGGTTGCCGTTTTGTCCTGACCACAGTGTCCTTTCTGGCATCTACTCTTAAGGAACAACTAAGTTTGGAGCCTATCTTTAAAGTGAATATTCTTATTCATAGATATTTTTGTCATATGTCATGACTATAATTCAGGCTTTAGCAGGGATAACATCTGTCATTGCGATCTGTCTAATAAGTATAAATGGAAAAGAAAGTGGTTGCAAAACCCCTACTCCTGTCATGTGTCTCATTAGATCACACTGCACAGTTCTCTCTCTGTTTCTGTGTCTGTGTTGTTTGTCTTTGCAAACTGAAATGGATATTGGATGAGATAGCCAAACTCTTATAAACGTAAACTCTTTTCTAGAAATTACTATCATGTTTTTAAATAATAGTTCCCAATCTGTGAGTCATGTATTATGTAAAAATGGAATCATAGCGGCTTCAGGAGATGATTCCAGGGGAAAATACTATATGCATGGCAATCATTGTTCTTGTAGACTTATGAAACTATGGCTCTTATACCTGTATGAGTTCTGTCTTCGCAAGTGCAATAATTTAAAAATATTCCTGACTGCTGAAAACCTTGGTCAATTCTGTTCTTCAAACATAACTGACAAAGATGATCAGTTCTAGGTTAGGCTTCTGTTTTCAAGAAAGGGTTTTGTATGAGCCTTGGTTCTGATTTCAGATTTTGTGGCTTCTAGGAGAGCAATAACTGTAAAGTTACTGATAAGCAGGGGAACATTTGTATTTGGGTACTCTATAAAAGTCAAATAGCAGCCAGAATGTTGGGATTCATGGCCAGAGTTCTAAAATGAATTTTTTATGACAAGTGACAAGATCCACGAGGGAATAGGCACGGCAATATAAACACATTGCACCCTAGTCTATGTAAGCATGTCTCTTCTCACAACCATCTCACCCCCTTGTGCTTTACCTTTGGTGAAACAAAGGATTTATCAAGAAAACCATGAGGGGATAATGTTTTTACTCGAGTAGAAAACAAATATTACTACCTTTAGCATTACTTTTTGTCTTTATATGTTCTAACAACTAACTATTCTTATATATCGCCTATATGAATATAGAAAATATTTTAATAAAAGTATCCTCATGTACATAGCTAGATACTATATGTTCTCACTTATATGTGGATGCTGTGAGTTGATTATATAGAATCAGAGACTGGAACAGTGGTCACTAGGAAGTGCTGAGAAAGCAAGAATGAAGAGGTCAGATGACAGAAGCCTAAGTACGGTCAGATGGAGGAAGATGACAGAAGCCTAAGTACAGTCAGATGGAGGAAGATGACAGGAGCCTAAGTACAGTCAGATGGAGGAAGATGACAGGAGCCTAAGTACAGTCAGATGGAGGAAGATGACAGGAGCCTAAGTACAGTCAGATGGCGGAAGATGACAGGAGCCTAAGTACAGTCAGATGGAGGAAGATGACAGGAGCCTAAGTACAGTCAGATGGAGGAATAAGTTCAGCGTTCTAAGTCACTAAGATGGCTGTATTTTATGATTATATATTTTACAAGTTAAGAAAGAATTTAGAAGAATATAGAACAAAACATTTCAAGGCTAAACACAAGGCAATGATATAATTTAAGGAGATGGTCATGGTGATCCCCTTGATCATTAAATATTGTGTATATGTATCAAATTATCACCTTGTGCTTTATAATATGTACAATGCAATGTTTTTAATAATTAAAAGAATGTCTTTGTGCTTAAAATGACCACAAAAAGACACAGAAAACTTGACACAGTGCTCTACTTTAAATAAAAAATAAACTCAATGACGTCATATTTTTTCTATTTTATGGATAAACTATATAGAAAATTTGTAGACATATTTTCCTTCGTTGTTCAATAGTGGAGAAAAATCTAGATTTAAGGAGGATTTTATGGGTAAGAAATATTGTTTAGAAGAAACACATGGTTTGGAGTGAGAAATTTTAATTCTGTAGTAAAAAATCTTAAGTTCTTAGCTTCTGATAAAGAGAAACTGTGTCCACTTTCTTCAATGGATCTTCAACCCGAAAATCTTTCCAAAAGGCAATACAAAACAAAGAACACCACAACTCGAGTTTTAAACACACTGGTCTAAAAGTCACTTGAGGTCAAAGTCTGAAGATAAGCACCTGTTATTTTAACTGTAAAAATAATTCCACTAAATGTGGCAATCATCATATGTAAGAAACTCACAAAAATATGTAACATGTGCAAGTTTTATGTATTAGTTATCCCTCGATAAGGTTTTAAATGTTTGTGAAGTAAATGTTAATGACCATAACGGTATAAAGCATAACAAACAAAAAGACATGTCTCCTCTCCTTCCTCAGATTTCTTAGTTTTCCCAATGTGGTGTCATCAAACAAAAAGACAAACATAACGGATACTTACCGCAAGCGGCAAAGTAGGCAATGAGTCCAATTACTACCGCAGCGATCACCGCCGTTAAGATGCCTAGGGTTATCTTTCCACACTTTGTGAGTTTTATCTTTGTTTTGCACTCTGTTCTGAGTAAAAGGACAGGAAGGTGTCAGTAAGAGCTCGGGTTAAGCCTGTTGTAAATACATATCAATTTAAGATTAAGTGCAAAAAATGTGTTATTTTTACATTAACGATGTGTTCTGTAGACTGACGTGTTTCCAATTAGTGGAGAGTTTGTGTATACATTATTGGGGCTGCTTGTTTCTCAGCACCTATGATCGATAACGGTAATACTAAATCAAAATTCACGTATTCCTTCCAAGACCATTTGCAATTGTTTTACTCTGCCTGTCACTGCTGTAGGAACAATCATGTCTGTTCCTATGAAGCTTGCAAACTACTGAGTAGAGGTAGACCGGACTAAATAAATAAATGAACGGATGAATGCATGCAATCTATAACTGGCAGCAAGCGCTAAGGAAAAGTAGGACTCAGATCAGAAATAAGAGCGCTGGTGTTCGCTCCAGATGTGAAAAGCTGCTATTAAGTCCAGCGGTCAGGGGTCAGAGGTCAGGCCCAGGCAGATAAAGCGTGAGAACAGTGAGCAGCGCTAAGGGGGTTATGCACACTGACATTTGGAAAATTCCAGACAAAGAGAATGACTGAAGGAAGGCCCAGGGCTAAGCACTAGTTTGGCGTACTGGATAGTGTGACTGGAGCTGCAGCGAGGGAAGAGTAGCGTGCATGTAACCTTGAGAGACAGTAAGGTTCAGACCGGAGCCTTGTGGTAATGATTTTGGTTTTCCTCTGAGCAAAATGGCAGCACAGAGCAGGTTCAGGTGGAGGACCGTGATGACTTGGCCTAATGTCCTAATGGAACGCCTTTGCGTGTTGTGAAGAATCGTCTGTAGAGGACAAGGAGAAGGAGAGGAACAGGACAGAAAATGTTCCAGGGACTGAAACAGAAGATGGCGTTGTCTGAGACTAGAGTGTTAAAGATGGCAGAAAGAGTTTCAACTTTGTATAGATTTTAGGGATAAAGGTGCAGAAATGTCCTGATGAAAAGATGGATTCTAAGAGAGGAGCTGAGGATCGCTTCTCGGCCTTTTGGCTAAGATCAAGTGAAGAGAGGAGCTGAGGATGATGTCTAGGTGTTTAGCCGGAACACTTAACATAGGGCATTGTCATCACCTGAGCTGAAAAGGCTTCTCTCCAGCAGTGTCGTTAGGGATGTTTAGCAGGCATTCATGAGGCGATGTGGGTTAGATATATAAGAGTAGCACTTGGAATAGTAATATGTGTTGGTCTTATTAACTTGTCGTCCCTGAGCACATACAGTACAGTTTAGCAGAGGATGACAATGCCAAGGGAGTAACTGTAAGTAGAGAAACAGACCAGGATAGGATCATCTGTGCAGATTTTTGTCAGAATGTTAGAGAGAAAGAGGACATGGCAGAGGGTAGATGCCAGAGAAAATTAACAAGGGTAGGAGAGCCAGTTAGAGTAGATCCAGGAGGACAATGGAGGACAATCAAGGGTGAGGAACAGGCAAAGCTGTGCCAGAAGATAGCTCAGATAGGAGTTAGAGAAAGGACTGAAGGAGCCGGAGGGGTTTGCAACCCCATAGGAAGAACAACAAGATCAAGCAAACAGACCTCCCAGAGCTCTGAGGGACTAAACCACCAACCAATAAGTACACATGGAGGGACCCATGGCTCCAGCAGCATATGTAGCAGAGGATGACATTGTCTGGCATCAACAGGAGGAGAAGCCCTTGGTTCTGTGAAGGCTCGTTTCCCGGTGTAGGGGAATGCCAGGGTGTTGAGGTGGGAGTGGGTGAGTAGGAGAAGGAGCATCCACATAGAAGCAAGGGTAAGGGGTATGGGAGAGGGGGGAGCCGGGAAAGGGGATAACATTTGAAATGTAAATACATAAAATATCCAAGAAAAAAAAGACTAGGTAATAAGGATGGTAGTCACAGATGGGCGTCAGAAAGGTGATCTTGACAGAAAGCTCTAGGAATAGCAGGGTTAGAGGGTTAAAAAGAGAATGAATCAGCAGAAAAGGAGACAGGACTACTGATCCTTCCTTTGAAGAGTTTGCTGAAAAGAGGAGGAAAGAAAAGGTCCTGTACCCAGGGGAGGAAATAGAAAATGACTTAAAAACAAAACTTGAATACACATAAAAAGGAGACTAGTTGAGCTGATGGCCACATAATTAATTAGTAGGTTAATTCATAACCTTAAGAACTACTAACATTTTATGATATTGTTTACTTTATGCTTTTATGTAAATTTCCAAGAAGTTACAATGATCTCATGGCATCACCCAGGGAATTTATATTCTATATAAAAATTAAGAGAACTTTCTGTGACCATTGCTACACCCCGTGAAGCTACTATTAATTTCTTAATATCCATTGATATCAACTTCACATTTAAACTTGTTTTTTTTTATATATTTTTTTTGTTAACTTGAGTATTTCTTATATACATTTCGAGTGTTATTCCCTTTCCCGGTTTCCGGGCAAACATCCCCTTCCCCCCTCCCCTTCCTTATGGGTGTTCCCCTCCCCACCCTCCCCCCATTGCCGCCCTCCCCCCGACAGTCTAGTTCACTGGGGGTTCAGTCTTAGCAGGACCCAGGGCTTCTCCTTCCACTGGTGATCTTACTAGAATATTCATTGCTACCTATGAGGTCAGAGTCCAGGGTCAGTCCATGTATAGTCTTTAGGTAGTGGCTTAGTCCCTGGAAGCTCTGGTTGCTTGGCATTGTTAAACTTGTTTTTAAAATGTCTTTTACATATTTGGTTGAGCCAAACTAAAATCAAAATTACTTGTCTTTTCTTTCTTTTATTTTTTTATAGCATGACTCCAGACAGTGCTGAAGCTGAAGCAGGTTTATTTTTTTCCTGTCTGCTTTTATATCATTCTAGGTACATACCAAGAATAGGGTCAGTTCTTAGATCAAAGACAAAGAGTCAGGCAAGGCAATAAACAAAGTAGTCAAACAAGGCAATAACCAAAGTCTCATGGTGACTGTCTAAAAGCTTATCAGGGTGATCGAGATAAAAGGAATGCTATACATTCCTTGGCTGTATTTACCTTGAGCCTACTTCCTTATCCTAGCCCAATGTCAAAATACTGCTAAATTCCTAGTAGGCAGCACCAAGAGCTCTCCCTCCACACTTCATTCTCTGGGGATTTGATGCTGGGATTAAGCAGTGCCCCATGTAGCCAAACACATACTCCAGCATTGGTCAATGCCCTACTCTGTGATCTGACTTTTATTTAGAGCAGGATCATAATGGTAGGAAAGAGGATAGAGTGGTAAAGAGATGGTGAAGGTAGGGAGACCTTGTTCTGCTTTGTAGAAAGACATAACATGGGCCCTGGCCTGGGCAGTTTCTATGTTGCATTTGGTTGCTGAATGTCTCGCCGCCCTTTTGAACCTGGAAAAGTTTTCAAATTCTGCTTTTGCCTTTCCTTTGTGACAACTATCTGCTGTACTTTCTGATCAAATTATTTTAACACAGTATACTTTGTCTAGAATATGTTTCCGTTATTTAAAAAATGTTTCACATTAATGTTCCATTTTGAGGCAATTGCAGACTTTCATACAACTTAAAGAAATAATATCATTTCTTTGTACCCTTTAAATAGTTTTCCTTGATGGCTATTTATACTATAACACCACAACCTGGACACTGACATGCATCGAGCCAAGATAGTGAGCATTTCTACCATCAGAGGCCCTGCATGTTTAACTACTTAACCCATTTGTCTCCTCTTCCCTACCTTCTTTAACCCCTGACAATCACCGATTTGATTTCCCTTATGGTGTGTTTGTATTGCAAGAACATTATAGAATAAAATCATACATTATATAACGTTTGGAGATCTGTTTCCCATTCAACTATTGAATTTGTCAATTAGGATTCACAAATCATGGGGTTGTAAGTTTTAGGCATTAATTACATCTTGGAAACAATAGATGAACGGCATAGGAGAATACACAAAATTTTAACTAATTTGTTTTAAAATCTGTGTGAATGCATGTATACGGTGCAAATACCTGTCAGTGTGTACAGAAGTCAGAGATCAATGTCGTGTGCCCGTCTCTCTCTCTCCACATTCTTAATAAGCAAATCTGGAGTTATTTTGAATGATATGCAAGTTTGAAATTTTCCTAAGTTAGTGAGAGCCCTTGTTCCTTGGGGTAGGATCTCCCGGTTGTGGACATGTGTGACGGTTCTCTACAAAACTCAGCAAGTCGTCCAATTCAAAGTCACAGCCTCAGAAAGTCAACTGTCTCTGTAGTCAGTTCCACCTTAGAGCCATTCACCCACCCTGGAGCTTCTGACCCAGTCAGATCCCCAAGTCCTGCCTGTCCTTGCCTCTTCCACATTGATTATAGGCACTGTGACCCCAGGAGTGGCTTTGAAAATGGGTGCTGGGGCTCTCAACTCAGGTCCAATTGCTTGTCCAGGAAAAACTTATTGAGCCCTCTTTAAAAACTTTTATATTTTAAGTTTTTTTTAAACTTTGAAAACCTTTATAAACTTCAAAGCTATTTTAAAAACTTTTATTATTTTACACATTGGGAAGCCATTTTATTTTAGTATATTATGGCTTAGCACTGGAAAAATGCTATTTCATTTTGACATACACAAATGTGGAAGAAGTGTCTCTAGAAAGGAAGTGAAGAATTTATTGCCATCCACTTATGTTACCCACTTTATCTTTTTCCCCCTGTAAAGGTAACATGGAAGAACTGGACAAAATTAACATGTTCTATGTCCTCTGTATCGCCACCAGCTTGCAGGACTGCTAGGGCAAGCACCACAGACTAGACAGAGGCAGGGCAGAGTGCTGTGTTCTTGCTTACGGAGGTTGGAAACCTGTATATGACTCTAGAAGGTTCACATCTCCCAACTTGTAGGTGATGGGTCTCCTCCTGTGACGTCACACTGTTCTTTTTATTCTCCTATCTTGACTCTTCCCTGTATAAGCATGGTCATACTGTGGTAGAATCTATCCAATAACCTCAGCTTCACAAAATCACGCCATTTAATTTTCCCTATACGAATTCAGGTTCTGAGATATCAGGGGCTACAATATTAATATATGAATGGGAGAGCACAGTTCAATCCATTATATATATTTTGACATCTTATGTATGTATTTTGCCTTGTATTAACACTTTGAATTACTATTATACAAATGTATAAATATTTTATTTTATATAAGAGAAACTCATATTTTGCTTTTTATGCCATATTACATACTTCATGTTCTTATTGCATAAACTACCCATATACATATGTTACATGCTTATATGTATATTCATAATATCAAGAAACATAAATATATATTTTAATGACTATACTAAATACTGGCCACTTTGAATCACCTATATTAGTGCCTGTATTATTTTGATTTTTGTTTGGTGACAAAATCAAATATCTGTTGAGAAGTCGACTCTTTGGTTTCTTGGCACTGAGTCCCTGAGCTAATAGTTTTTTGTATTTTTGTTTTTGTTTTTTATTTTTCTAAGGAAGCAGTGTCAGCTGGGGTTCCAATGTGGATGACATTTCAATGTCTCTTCAGAAATTTCATTTTACTTCTTATAAAATTATCATTATTAAAAAGTAAATTGTCCAAATTGTTTGCACATAAATAAAAAGTGGTATCTCTTGGTATTTTCATGTGATGTGTATGAGCGTTTGGGGTTGGGGTAAACAAAGGAATTACTCAGGATATGTCTAGTCCCTTTTCTCTCCAGGTTAGCCTTGAAATCCCGGTTCAAGAGATTCTTCTGATTTAGACAGAAAATATATTTTCCCAGTCTGATCATCTCATGTATCGAGCCTAGAATAGTATTCCTAATTTTGGGTGAAGTAATTGTCTAAAGGATATGGTAAGTCCTAGGAATATGACCCTATACATGAGTATGTGCCTTCAGACCTGTCCCTCCACATTTTTCCAGTGAAAGCATGGATATTTAACTTTTACTCAAACAGCTTGCTCAAGTGCCAGTGAAAATGTTTCAAATGAAAAATTTGATGTGGTAAACAGTTGGTGTCTATTTTCAACTCTTCTTAATTGTGTTTTTTTTTTAAAAAAAAATAGAAAGAACCATATAAAGTTCTGCTTCTATAAATAAAAAGCCACATTTTATATTAATTTCATAATTTATAGATATTTAGAAACCATTTGCTGCTTTATATTCTGATTTCCTACAAAGGTATGTAGAGATGATTCTTTGGTACAAAAATTTGTCTGGTTGGGAAACATCATTGACTTCAAACTTTCCTAATGTAACTTCCTGGAGGGAGAAACTTCCTGGTCTGGAGCTGGGAGGGATTTGCAAACTACTCATCCTTTGCTTCTCATATTAATGACGGGGAGCCAGCCTTTATGATGATCATTCTCTGTGGGGCCAGCCAGGGGTTGGCAGAGGACTCCCTCTGGCTATCCTCACACAGGTAGGTGAGAGGATTAGGGCTCTGCTCGCAACCCAGAAATCCTTCCTATTCCCAAAGGCCTTATTGGTTTCACAGGGAGCAGCACATTTTAAACTCGAGGAAGGTCCCACTTTCTTCTTATTATTATTTTTCTCTAGAACATTCTTTTAAACAACACCAGGCATGCTAATTCTACTTTCCCAAATTCTTATTACTAGATGGAGTGTCGTTTGAAATACAAAAGGCATAACATTAAACAGAAGTCGAGTCTTGGTAAGGAGTTGAGGTAAAGAACAAAGAAACCCTTGGTTTGATTTTAGCAACACAGGCTAATTTTCCACGTGTTTTTACTAACAGAGGGTATGTTAGTATATCACTCATAAGATTAGTGAGGCAAAGGATTATTTATAAGAAATATACATTGATTTCCAACTATGTCCTGGTTCTAAAATTATTAATTCCTTGAGATAAAACTAAAGTCCGTCTTCACAGTATTGCTCAGATAATACTTATAGAATATAAGCGGTTGATCCACTTAATTTGAAGGAGGCAGAACGCACTACTTAGGACCTGAGATTTTTATCAGTTTTAGTAAGCAAATAGAATGATAAACAGTAACTTACTTTTATAAAAAATATTTTAGTATTTCTCTAACAGTAAAGAAAGCTAAACACTAACGTGAACAGAAGATGTGACATTATTAACATAATGTTACAACATCCCAACGTGCTAGTTACCCAGAATCGACATTTCATCCAGACATGTGTCTATTTAAAAAGAAAAATAGGCGTTCCCAATTAGTTTATCAATATTTGCATTTTGGGATAGTGCTGGAAAGACTAATATGTGTGTAAACACTTGTACTTGTGTTAATCTGATCAGCTTAAAAATTAAAATGTGAATGTAAAATGTCCTGTCCACCTGCCTTCTGAATAATAATAGGCCATTACATTTTTGTTTTGGTTTCCAAGGCCGATTACTAGCTAATGCATCATTGCTGATGTCAGGAATTTAAATGTGCTTGTTGGCTTTGCCTTTGCTTCCAAACTGAATGTTCAATCATGCTGCTAGCTGTGAAGCACTGCAGTGTTCCAATAATTAAAAGAATAAGACCTCAGCTTGTCTTGCCACTTCCAAGCCGGAGAATAGTCCAGCAAATAAAACAGCAAACGCGACTACATCTGCATCACTCCACACCACTAGACACGGACACGTATTTAATATACATCTGTTTCGTGTCCTTTCTGTATTCATGGTGAAATTGTCTTTTAAAGCTACCCCAGTCTCAAATCTTCAAGTTCCAGCAATTACACGAGAACACCTTGTTTATACCTGAAAAGTTTCCCAGGGAATTTAGAGTGAACTCCAATGGCGAAGACTCTTCCATTGTAACCATTTTCCCCTTTGTTTTGAACTTGTGTTGGTTCTATTTCCATAGGAGCTGAAAGGACCTGCTCCTTTTTAAGAATCTTACAAATCAGGTTAAGTAGTAACTATGCTAGAACTTTCAGCAGGACACTGGCTGAGCCGTGCAAAAGCGCCTGCCCCCTCCCCTCCCCCGCCGCACGTTCACACACCTGTTCCGCAAGGCTGTCCATGGCTCTTCGCTCCTCCGAGGCTGTCCCCTTGCCATCTTCCCCTTGAGTGCTGCGTGGCACAGTCATCCTCCACCTATTTAGCTTACAAGAATCTATGGCTTTTATGTGTTTTATGATAATGGCCTAATGATAATACTTAGCGCTTACACAACTTTTCATCTTCAAAGTGCTTTCCAAACCTTTATTAATTAATTTTAAAACATTAGTAAACTGTGCGCTGCGCATATGCCAATCCATAAATAATAAATAGTCACATCAGCCCAGTTGGGGGAGAAATTTAAAATTAAGTTGTAGTGACCAAGGAAGTAGCTGGACGGACTGGCCTGAGATACGTGGGTTTGCGTGTTCTGTGTGGAAGACAATTGTCCCTTTCCACTCCCTGCCCTGCTTAGACGTCACTGCTAAAACTTGGGGCGCTTTCTCTTTGGTTCCCCTGCGAACAGCCACTGGCTCTTGAAGCCCTAACCTTCCATTAGGATCTGAGTGTTTTCCAACCCATAACTCTCTTGCAACCATGTATCATCCTTCCGTGAGTTCCGTCCTCAAATTTTTACTGCCGCTTTAATTCTAGTGCTCTTTAAAAGAATGTTTGATACCCTGAAATCTACAGGGTGTTGAGTTTTAATTAAAAGATATATGGCTTTAACTAGCAATTTTCCATGTTTTGGACAGCTTTCTCGTTCTTCATGGCCAATTTTGATATTGGCGTAGAGGCGAGATAGGACACATCTTAATGTTCAATTATGTGGAAAAAATTGAATTTGCTAGAGGCCAGGGATGCAGTAAGGGTATAAGGATGGGTCTAGTTTATATGCTGCAGGAGAAAGGATTTTCTTGATTACTAGTCTTTTCTTTTTCTTTCTTTGTCACTATTTCATACAGTGAGGCAGAGCCTCACGACATCTCCCTGGCAATTTCTGAATTTGCAGTTCTTCCGAGCTCTGGGATTACAGGTACGTTCCGCTCACAACGGGCAGCAGTTGTTTTAAAAGAGGTTCAGTCTCATGAGGGCTGTGCTTCTCTCCTCCTCCAAACATGTTTAGGTAGTGCTAATCAGAGATATCATAAAACCATAGAAATGATAATTATACATTAATAATAATAGAATGATAATGGAAGTAAGTGTTCCATTTGCTGATCGAATCTTGACCAGATATCTAGCAACATCATCAAAAATTTCGACCTTAATTGTATTGAGTTCATCACCATAAAAAATACGTATGAATATGTGCTTAAAAGATTCAGTGCAGTGGTTGGGGATTTAGCTCAGTGGTAGAGCGCTTGCCTAGCAAGCACAAGGTCCTGGGTTCGGTCCCCAGCTCCAGAAAAAAAGAAAAACAAACAAACAAACAAACAAAAAAAGATTCAGTGTATTCTTGCCATTCTCATTTCTCTCTCCAAATCATATTTATCCCTTGAGGTTTCTTATTATTTGAAGCTCAGGAACTCTTATTAGTCTCCTAGCACTTTACAACGGACACAGGACTTGGGGTACTTTAGATCAGGGGGAATAGAGATCAGAAATCCTCAGGGATGATACTTTACCCCTCATCAACTCTGTGGATTTTGCTTTAAATCATACTTTTAACCTCGTAGGTAGTGAGGTAAGCTGGAAATGAGACGTAAACATGAGATGGAACGCACACAAAGCATGCTATGGACGCCGAAGCCAATCGAATCCCAAATCCCGTGCTGTTGGTGGGAGTCAGTCAATGAGGCGTGTGGACAAATTTAAATCACTGGATTGTACCAGTAAGATTCTACAGTAGGAGAGTGTTATAGAAAGATTTCATGTGGAATCTGTAATTCTAAGCTTCTTTTGAAATCACAGAACTTCATGTGGTAGTGTTTTAAAGTTCAACGTAAACAATTGTGATGATAGAAATTAGAGCACTTCTAAACGTGGAAAACATCTTTTTCTATTCTTCCCTCCCTTTCTAATGACAATACTGTCCCCCTAAAAGATGCCATTAAAATCAACCAACTTACGGGCTATTGGATTCAAATTACGCTGTTAAAAACCTAATTTTATATTACTTCAGTGCTGTAAGACTTGAACCACAAGACATCTCCCTGTTAGAGAGAGGAACGTGGGAGTTTGACTCTGGGGAAGGAGTGGGGTGGGCATAAGAGGGTATGGAGGGATCTTTCTGATGAGTGCAGAATGACCGAGGACATAAACATAAAACGAGTAAAGCAGAATAAAACTTTACATTTTGATTACTCATGATCCTTACCATCTAAAAAATGTTTAAATTTTTTTGTATGTTTCTGTCTTTCTTTTTCTCCCTTCATCCTCGTGTGTGTGTGTGTGTGTGTGTGTGTGTGTGTGTGTGTGTGTGTGTGTGTGTGTGTGGTGTGTCAGAGAACACCTTGTGAGTTGCTTCTTCCATATATGGGTTCAAGGCGTTTATCTCGGGTCACAAGGCTTGGCAGCATGCCCCTTTGCCTACTCAGGTGTCCCGATGGCCCTAAATAAGTTTTTAATCCCTTCACATTGTTATTGTACTACTCACACAATAGGTTCTTTTAACATAAAGTAGTTTTTAAAATGATATTTTACAGTTCCTTTTAGAATTAAATTTTTGACAGTTTCACACACGTATGCAGGGTAACCGTAATAGTGTTCACTCTCCTCTTCTGAGTCTCCTTCCGCTACTTCTGACCTCCCTTTTCCCCAGACAGTATGGCCGTCTGTTATATCCTCCTCCTCCTTTTCTTTAATTTCTTTTTCTCCAATTCTGCTTCCTTCTCTTCTTCTTGTTCTTCTTCTTCCTCCTCCCTCCCCCCCCTCATCTTTCATTTTCTTTTATTCAGTC
Organism: Rattus rattus; assembly: GCF_011064425.1. Lineage (NCBI taxonomy): Eukaryota > Metazoa > Chordata > Mammalia > Rodentia > Muridae > Rattus > Rattus rattus. Next base: position 665,151 of record NC_046164.1, read on the forward strand.
CTTTTCCAGGTGACCACAGTCGCTGTGTCTCCACGACTACTACAACTTTGTCATATTTGGAAGACTGGGGTTTTCTTTTTATAGTAGTTCTCCCCACTGTCCGGTCTTTACAACCTTCTGCCCCCACTTCTGCCATATTTCCTAGATTTGGAGGAGTATGTGATACAAATGTCCTATTTTCGTTGAGCACACAGAGAGGCACTCTTAGCTCTTTGACTAATTAGTGTGTCTGCCTTTCCCATCATTCATAGCCCAAAGAGGCTTCTCCAGACAGGGCAAAGGCCTGCAATACTGTGTGGCTATGAACACAAATCTTTAGAAAGCAGTTTTACAGCCTGTACGTTTATCAGAAAGGTGGAAGAGCCACACAGAAGAGCCTAGAGCACTTACCAGATACATGAAAGTGACCAGTGCCATGATTCTGAGGCTCTGATTTCAAATAAAGCCAGTGTGTTTTTGTCAGTAACAGGGAACGAGCATGGGATGTTAACCTTGAACTTCAAATCACTGGAACCCTACCATTCCCAGCATTCAGGCACTACTGAGAGCAATGCTAGCAACTATTTTTATTTATTCACTTTTTCCTATGTGTATGTGTATGTGTTAGAGTATTATATGTGTGCTATGGATATTTGGAGGTTAGAGGACAATTTGCAATTTTCTTCTTCCACCATTTAGGTACTAGGAATAGGTCAAGTCATCAGGCTTGGTGGCAAATGCTTTTGCCTGCCGGGCCATCTAGCTGGTCCAAGAGTATGGCAATTATTGTATTAAGAAAATTGGATTTTAGTGATTATTAGACTGGAAATGCAGCTTAGGAAATGAGAATTGAATTTATATGTGAATACTTCAGTTGACACCAACAATTAATTTTATAAGAGGAGAGTGCACAGGACTGGAGTTTCCTCAAAGCTTGATTTCAGACCTTACCTCCTTCACTCTGTGATCTTAGACGTGTTATTTGGCTTTTCTGAACCTCAGGTGATTCTTCTTCAAGATATAGTATTAATAACGACACTTCTCCCAGATTTATTACATGGGAGGTCTGCTTCATAAATAACTTTTATAATTATCATCATTATGATTTTTATTAGGTCAGCTGATACTTTCAATGATTAGATTTTTTTTTTATCCATAAGGAAACGTAATTATTTTGTGGAAGAAATTTTACTTACTCATTCCAAGTAAAATTTTTTCCCTTATATAGTTTATGCTTTATTCTATGACATAAGTCATATTATATATTATTTCCTGGTTTCTCTGGGGACAAGTAGTAGATAATTTCTGGTGACCTCATAAAGTCATTCAAAGAGTTAGAGTGTCAGAAATAGGAACATAGTATGTGTGTGACTATAACTGTCAAGACATGAGCCCCTAATTGACTGTGTGAAGACAAATCTTTATTTTCTTGATAACTGTGGATATTGAAACATTTTTCAATAAGTTCATTAGAAGTTTTTATTTATGATTTTGAAAACTGTCTGTTACAAATAACAGACAGTTTTTCTTTTCTTTCTTTCCATTTCTTTTCTATTCAAGACAGGGTTTCTCTGTGTAGACCTGGCTGTCTTAGAACTTACATTTAGAACAGGATGAACTCAAACTCAGGAGTTCCTCCTGCCTCTGCCTCCTGAGTGCTGGGATTAAAGGCAAATGCCATCATGCCTGACTCATGTAAATGTTTTCCTTAACTTTCTTAACTTTTCAGCTATTGTGAATAGAACTTTTCCCTTGATGTCTGTCTTGACAAATCTGTTATTGACACACTGATTTTTCTTGCTGCTTTGCTTCAAGTAGTTAATTAACTCTAAGTGTTTTCTGACTCAGTGTTTTAAGTATAGTGTTATGCTAATTACAATGAGTTCATTTTGCTTCTTTTTCTGTTCGTATCTTATTTATTTCTTTGGCTTATATTGCCTGTTTTAGCTTCATAGAATGAGCTCGATGACCTCTTTCCCTTTACTTTTCTCTCTCCCTCTCTTCTTTCTTTCTTTATTTCTTTCCTTGCTTTTTTCTTCTTTTTTTTTTTTTTTTTTTTTTTTTTTCGGAGCTGGGGACCAAACCCAGGGCCTTGCGCTTCCTAGGCAAGTGCTCTACCACTGAGCTAAATCCCCAACCCCTCTTTCTTTATTTCTTTCTTTCCCTCTTTCTTTCTTTTTTTCTCACTCTTTTCCTTCCTTCCTTCCTTCCTTCCTTCCTTCCTTCCTTCCTTCCTTCCTTCCTTCCTTTCTTCCTCCCTTCCTTTTTTATTAATAGTTAAGAAGCATTGGTGTTAGTTTTCCTTTAAAGATCTGGTAATATTTACAATTAATTCATCTCAGAGCTTTTCTTGGTTGGAGGTCATGGCAGAATTCTGTTGCTCATGTTGTATCTACGAAAGTTGTTTATATCTTGTAGATTTAAATTTTGTACATCACCTGAGTCTAGGAGTATAACTATTTCTTCTAGACTTTGTAGCATCTTAGACTATGTTAATGACCTCATTTCTTTGTCATTTATTTTTTAGTATTTTCTTTTTCATCTCTAATTTTATTCATCTACTAGTTTCCTTGTTTATTTATCATCTCACTACGTAGTCTTGGCTGCCCTGCAACTCACTCTATAGACCACACTGGCCTTGAATACCTATGTCCCTATACATGTAACCAAACTCACATGCAACATTCTACACACACACACACACACACACACACACACACACACACACACACCACACTAATAATAGCTTATTGCTCAAGCTCTACATAATTGTATAGCTTTTGACTTCTCTCTCACAACATTTCTTTTTTTTTTTTTACTAATCATTTTTTTTATTTATTTACATTTCAAATGTTGTCCCCCCATGGTCTCCCCCAGAGTTCTTCCCCTCATTTCCTCTCTCCTTCACCTCTGAGGTGGTACTCCCCATCGGGCATTCCCCCCTCCATGGGGCATAAAATCTCTACAGGATTAGGCACATCCTCTCCCACTGAGGCCAGACAAGGCAGTCCTCTGTTAGATATGTGCCAGAGGCATTGGACCAGCCTGAGCATGCTCATTGGTTGGTGCTTAAGTCTCTGGGAGCTCCTAGAGGTCCATGTTAGTTGATACTGTTAGTCTACCTATGGGGTACCCATCTTCTTCTGTTCCTTCAATCCTTCCTCTAACTCTTCCGTAGGGGTCCTCAACTTCTGACCAGTGCTTAGCTATAAGTATCTGCATTTGCCTCAGTCATCTGCTAGTACAGCCTCTCAGAGGACAGCTATGCTACCTGAAGACCCGGCTATACTGCTCCTGGGCAGATACTCAAAAGATCCTCCACAATATCATAAGGACATATGCTCTACTATGCTGATAGCAGCCTTATTCGTAATAGCCAGAAACTAGAAGGTGAGACTCAGATGTCCCTAAATCGAGTAGAACCAAAGAAAATGTGGTTCATTTACACAATGGAATAGTATTCAGTTATTAAATCAAGGTCATCATGATTTTTTCAGGCAAATGGAAGGAACTGGAAAATATCATCCCATGTGAGGTAACTCAGACCCAAGGATATGCATAGTTTGTCCTCACTGATATTAGCCAAAAAAATACAGAATACCCATGAGACACCCCACAGACCCAAAGAAGCTGAACAAAAAGGAAGATCACAGTTGATTTCCATTGTTGATTTTTCTACAGTCGATTTTTCTCCTATCATTTGATAAGTTACAGTAAATTATTTTGGCATTTCTACCTTTGGTAAGACCTTATGTCCTAAATGTAATCCGTTTTAGAGAAAATCCCAAAAGTAGCTAAGAAGAATGTGTATTCTGCAGCTGTTTATGGAATGTTATAGAAGCCTCAAAATGAATGTGAATATGATACAATGGAACTCTGCAGTTTCTTCTTGGACATTTTGTCTAGTTGATTGGTAAGTTGATACCAGTGGGCACTGAAGTTATTTGCACATATTTGCTCCTTTGTATTTGTTTTATGAAATCACGTGCATCAACATTCGGTGCGTATGATGTTCTAATTGCCGTGTGCTCTTGATGGACTCTTACTTTTATTAATATGTAGTGACCTTTTATTTCCTCTAATTTTGACTTGATATCTACTTTGTCAAACAGAAGTATGGCTGCTCCGATCCTTCCATGTTTAACCTCTGTGTGTCTCTACTAGTGCATCTTGGGTTTTATTCCAGACATAGGGTCAGCCTCTTGTAATTGGAAAACTAGACCATTGAACTGCCTGAGGATCCAGCTATACCTCTCCTGGGCATATACCCAAAAGATGCCCCAACATATAAAAAAGACACGTGCTCCACTATGTTCATCGCAGCCTTATTTATAATAGCCAGAAGCTGGAAAGAACCCAGATGCCCTTCAACAGAGGAATGGATACAGAAAATGTGGTACATCTACACAATGGAATATTACTCAGCTATCAAAAACAATGACTTTGTGAAATTCATGAGGCAAATGGTTGGACCTGGAAAATATCATCCTGAGTGAGCTAACCCAATCACAGAAAGACATACATGGTATGCACTCATTGATAAGTGGCTATTAGCCCAAATGCCTGAGTTACCCTAGATGCCTAGAACAAATGAAACTCAAGACGGATGATCAAAATGTGAAGGCTTCACTCCCTTTTAAAAGGGGAACAAAATACCCTTGGCAGGGAAGAGAGAGGCAAAGATTAAACAGAGACTGAAGAGACACCCATTCAGAGCCTGCCCCACATGTGGCCCATCCATATACAGCCACCCAATTAGACAAGATGGATGAAGCAAAGAAGTGCAGGCCGACAGGAGTCGGATGTAGATCGCTCCTGAGAGACACAGCCAGAATACAGCAAAATACAGAGGCGAATGCCAGCAGCAAACCACTGAACTGAGAACGGGACCCCTGTTGAAGGAATCAGAGAAAGAACTGGAAGAGCTTGAAGGGGCTTGAGACCCCTATGAACAACAATGCCAAGCAACCAGAGCTTCCAGGGACTAAGCCACTACCTAAAGACTATACATGGACTGACCCTGACTCTGACCTCATAGGTAGCAATGAATATCCTAGTAAGAGCACCAGTGGAAGGAAGCCCTGGGTCCTGCTAAGACTGAACCCCAGTGAACTAGACTGTTGGGGGAGGGAGGCAATGGGGGAGGTGGGGGGGAACACCCATAGGAAGGGGGAGGAAGGATGTTTGCCCGGAAACCGGAAAGGAATAACATTCAAATGTATATAAGAAATATTCAAGTTAATAAAAAAATGAAAAAAAAAAAGAAAAAACACTTAGATCTGGAAAAACCTTTTCATTAAAGCAGTGGGATACGACCACAGTATGGAGCAAAAAAAAAAGGAAAAAAAATTTAGTTAAGCCATTTCTATATAGAGAGGAGTTTGGTGATCGCTATAATTTTGTTAATATTTGTTACCATTTTTGTTAATATTTGGTTTAGATATTTTTTGTGATTTATTTCTTCCCTATTCATATTGGGTTTTTGCTGAGTTGTATGAAATTGAATCTGTGGTTTGTTGCCTATTCTTTTCATGAAATCCACTCTTTCCTGTGTTCTCATGACTGACTTTCTTCATCCTATGTAGGGTTCCGCTAAGAAACTTCTGACAAGGCTGGGTAACACAACAAATTGCTCTAGTTTTTCCTTATCTATAAACATCTTTATCTTTCAATTGATTTTAAAATTTAACTATATTGGATACAATAACTTTGATTGGCAGTTAAATTCTCTCAAGTCATCAAACTCAGATACATCATTTTTTTTTTACATTTCCAGTATAAATTGTATAATTGGAAGAAGTTTATTGTCAGTCCTGTGAAAGTTTCCTTTAATTTTCCTAATTTCTTCTTCTATTTTCCTCAGGTTTTAATTATCAGTTAAACCGATTTTTTAATTTTTATTTTATAAAAATGTTATTCATACAATATCTTCTAAATGATTTTACCTCTCTTACTCCTCCTAGATCCTCCCCACCTCCTCTTCAATCTGTATCCACATGCTTTCTGTCTCTTGTTAGAAAACAAACAGAAATCTAAGGAATAATAATAAAATAAAATAAAAGTACAATAAGATAAAACAAAAGCAAACCAATTGGAACAGGGCAAAAAGACCAAACAAGAAAAAAGGGCCAGATAAAAAGCACAAGAAAAGCACAGAGACACATAAACACACAGTGTACACACAGGAATCCTGGAAAAATACAAAACCAGGAACCATAAAATTGTATGGTGTTTTGGGGCCAAGATCTCTCACTGGGACCCAGGGCTCACCAATTCAGTAAGGCTGCATGACAAGTGAGATGCACGAACCCTCCTGTGTCTGCCTTTTCAGTGCTAGCATTGAAAGCACATGTGCAATATTCTGTTTTTATATGGGTTCTTGGGATTGAACTGAGGACCCATGCAGTTAGAGCTACACACACACACACACACACACACACACACACACACACACACACACACACACAGAGAGAGAGAGAGAGAGAGAGAGAGAGAGAGAGAGAGAGAGAGAGAGAGATCTGTATGGTTAAAAAAGAAAAAGAAAAAAACCCCACATTTTAACATTATGAGACAGAGAACCTATGAAGATGACAATTGGGTTCCTTTCATGTTGGCCATCTTCCGTTGGGCATGGTGCTTACCCTTAAGAGTGTTTTGCTTCCCAAGTAGAGTCTAGAAGAAAATGACATTTTCATTTGCAAGTGGCTATCAATGGGACGTAGCTTTCCGATCTAAAACCCCTGTTGGTGCAGACTGATGCTGGCCCTGTGCATGCTGCCACATTCTCTGTGCTCATGCGTTTGGCATACTTTACTGTGTGTAGAAGGCCTTGGTTCCTTGGTGTCCTGTATTTACTCTGAATCTTAGACTCTTCCTGCCTCCTACCTCTTCCACAGAATTCCCTGAGCCCTGGTGGTAGGGATTTGATGGAGACATCCCCTTTAGGGCTGAATGTTGCAAGGTCTCTCACTCTCTGCATAATTGTCTGATTGTAGGTTCTCTGTATTGGTTCCCATCTGCTGCAGGGAAAGCTTCTAGGATCATGGTTGAGTAAGGAATTAACCTAAGAGTATAACAGAATGTCACTAGGAGTCATTTTATTGCTATGTTGCCTTAGCAGAACATTAGTGTTTGATTTTCCTCTGAACCAATGGGCTAGCTATTGTCAGTTTCTTGGCCATCCAAGCAGTGTTGGGAATGTTCCTTCTTAGTCAGATACTGGTTAGTTACTCCGATAGGTTTGTACCAATTAGTCATAATTCAGATTGGCTTGATTCCAGAGAACATTCGTTTTTGTTAAACAGATAAACCCTCCCAGTACTTAGCAATTTTTTTTCTTGCCGAGATAATTCCTAAAACTATTTGCTTGTTTTTGGTAGCCCTTTAGATTGGGGTAAGTTCTCAGAGATGACCTGATTTTAAATCTAATTAATTCCAAAATTTCCTAAATATTTCTTCATGTGATTATCCAGTTTTTGCTCTATAATCTTTCCTGAAAATGAACTTTATCCTTAAGAGAGCTGCTTTCTCATTGAAGTGAACCACCAGAAGCAAGATATTTTTCTTTTCTTTAGAAGATTAGTGAAACTAATTGTTTAGCAATAGAGCAGATTTAGTGGCGTGTGTGTGTGTGTGTGTGTGTGTGTGTGTGTGTGTGTGTGTGTGTGTGTGTAATGATCCTGTATGTGTGAGTATACATGCTAATGTGTTTGCGTCCATGTGGAGGCCATAGTACTGCTTCTTAAGAGATGTCCATATTGGTGTGTTGAGGGCAGGATCTCTCACTGGGACCCTGGGCTCACCAATTCAGTTAGGCTGCTTGACAAGTGAGATGCAGGGACCCACCTGAGTCTCAGAGCCTCTTCAGTGCTAGCATTGCAAGCACATATGTAGTATTCAGTTTTTATATGGGTTCTTGGGATTGAACTCAGGACCTCATACAGATAGAACACTTTGTTCATTGAGCTGTCTCCTCAGCTCAGAATTTGTTTTACTTTATTATTATTAATTATAATGTAAAAGTATAGAAAAAATCTATTCAGGGTCCTGAATTGTTTTATGTTTAGAAAACGAGGAAAACGGAAGTGAATAGTGGAGGTTAGATCTGGTTCAAGATGTAGATCCATATTCTGCAATGTTACCACTTCCCTTTCCCTGGAGCAGAGGGTGATTGTCATGCCTTGCAGCATACTGATACTCTAGACAATTCATTTTAATTTTATTATAGAATAATTATATTTTATTATAGAATAATTATATTTTCTGCTAGTTCTAAGGTATTCCTGATTGTTTTGTTATTTTTCTAAAAAGTAACTGTGCTATTCTTTGTTTTACCAATATATTATATTGAACAACATAAACCTCAATATGGCCTAAATGTCTTAAGAGCAATGCTTGTCTGCCTGTATTTCATTTATGCCTCAGAGAGACCACAGAAAGCAGAAGTAGGGCTTAATTTATTTATTAAACAAACACTACACTATGAAATTGAAATTTAAACTAAGTTTAAATTACAGCCAACTGTTAACTCTAAGCTTTCTTAGATTAGAGTTTTCTTAGATTAGATCTTTTCACTAATCATATTGACTATTTTAACCTTAGTTTGAATATTAAAAAGCTCACTTTTTCATTGCTAAAATTGGCTGATATGTATGACCGTATATGTCACATTGGGCTTTTCTTAGCATTAATAATTCTGCAATTCAATTGTGATCCTGAGAAATTTCTTTAAGAACTCAGTATGAATTTTTAACACCTGCAAGAATTTATAAGTTACCACGTCTCTGTAAATGTTCACACTCAAGTTTCATGAAGTCACTTACGTTCCAGTAAAGTGTAATCCATCAGTAACTAAAAGATAGAAAAAGGGAGAGGGAGGAGGTAGGGGAGGAAGGAGAGAGAAAGGATCTTTGGCAGCCAGACTGCATATGTTCCTTTGGTTTTAAAATATCTCTTCATAGAAAGAATATACTTCACTAAGTACCATCTTAACAGTTTAAGGATTTCGCTCCATTCTCTGTAAAATAAGTCTTACCTTTGAAGTAACTTCTAACAAAGGAATGAACCCAAGCATGTCTGTTATGTGATGGCACACAAATAACACGTATACTCACGCACAGACGCCCTCCCCTTGAGGCTTTCTCTAAATAACCAGTTTAATGCTGTCTTCACAGGATGCACCAAGGGAGTGTCAAGCTGGACGCTACCTTATAGAGCTTGATTATAGGAGGCAGAACATGCCCAGCCTTCAGAGTGAGTCTGGCTAGAAGTTCTCTTGTTAGACAACCAATTAAAATAAGTTCTTTCGGCTCATCCTTCAGCAATCATAACTTCCATAAATAATTAGGCAGAAAAGATTATAAAAGAGTTTATTTGAAAGAAAAATGTGCCAAAGATATGTGTATACATCTTTCCAAAGTGGGTTACATTTTTAAATCCCTTCTGTCAAAGGAATTTGATTTGATCCGGTTCTAATAATTTTGCTTCATGAAGAGCAAAAAAGTTTTCATTGTGATGTCATTAACTTCCCTTATCACCAAGGATAAGGAGTTGGCTTTTAGAGGGAAGCTGTGACACATACAGGTGACCATGAACAACCTTAGCTATACTGGGAGCCCGTAAAAACTTAGACAACTTGTGATCCAGAGTTATATAGATTGGTGTCACATTAGATTTTAATTGATTCTATTTAATTTGTATCTTCTTGGTGATAGTGGTTGTGTGTGTGTGTATGTGTGTGTGTGTGTCTAAGAGAGAGTGTGTGTAAGAGAGTGGCAGAGAGAGATAGAGACAGAGAGACAGATACGCAGAGAGATACAGAGACACAAAGATACACAGAGAGAATGTGTGTGTATGTGTATGTGAGAGAGACACAGGAGAGAGACACACAAACAGAGACACAGAGAGAATATGAATCTGAGATCCTTCCGTCTCCAGATTTATTGATGTTAACCTGCTTAATCTTGGCCTTTACAAATCAGCTCTTTACCTCTTCTTCGCCATTAACTTTGAATTTGTACTTAAATTTTGTGATTGAGCATCATGTTACTCTAAAAAAAAAAAGGCCAGCAGTAGGTATTTCTTTCCAGTGACTCTTGTGGTTGTAAACGTAGCGGAGAAGGCTGTGTATTCATTACCTCAGCTTCTCCAGGGGGGAGATATGTCTTCCCTATGTAAATAAGACATTTAAAATGGGGGAAAGAAAAACACCGTTAAAAAGATTCACGAGTCTGTTTTTTGGTTTCACTTGAAAACAACTATTTTAATTCGTATGTTCAATATGCAAGAACATGCTGGAAGATTTGTTTGGGAATGTCAAACACTTGGGATGGCTACAGTACTTACAGTATTTGTTCATTGGCCTCACAGATTTAATATTAGGACTACAGTTTTCTGGAAAATACTGACCTCTCTGATACGGAGTATCTGATTTCTCAGTCCTACACCTTACCACCCCTATAATAAAATTGTCAACTCCATAACTAGTTCAACATATCTCCTCTCTTATTTAGTTAGGTTCATGGATTCCCCCTCCCCTTGGGAAAGTAAACATTCACATCGACAAAGAAATGCTAAACCGTTAAACCATATTTATGTAACGAGATGTTCAAATGGGACGTTTCCAGTTTCCTTGGCAGTTGAAAGGCGAGGCTGCGGCATCTGAATCAGGCGCACTTGGGTACAGACTTCACCGGTGGCGCGTTTTCCTAGGTCGCCCTAGATTCCAGTCTGCTGCCTGATCCAGTTGCGGTAGGCTGTCACTCGCGTATACACTCCTGGCTTATTTGGCAGGCCACACTGATATCCCCAGCTCACAATCCCCACGACAAACCAAAGCCGTCTTGTGTCTTCTTGTACTAGTGGGCCACCAGAATCACCCTGAAGAAAACAAAACAAATGGTTTGAACCTTGAAATCATTAGTCTTATTTCTATGGCAGTAGAAGTCCAAGCTATTATACCAGTCTTTTTGAAACATGCCAAGCCATTAAAAAAAAAAATTACTGAAATCTTTCAAGTATACCAGTAAGGCTGAGATTACTTAACGCTCATGAGCAAGCCTTCCTTCAGTTGCTTCCTTGTTGCTTCCTGGTCTTCTCGCCCCAGGAAGGCTTCCATGACCCTCTTCTTTCTTTTGTGCTTCTAATGGACTTCGGGCTCCATTAGTTTCCTCCTGTGATCTCACGTGCTGTGATTATCGCTGCTTCTAAAAAGTCCAGCTCATTCCCTTTGGACAGCTCTCCGTGTATTAGCACTCCCTGTATTTTGATACTTGGCCAGCGCCTGTGTTAGCAATCTCGTAGTAAAATCCCGGAGGGGGAGGGAGCATCCTTGTTGTGGACACTGCCGCAGCCTCGCTTTCTAGCCCATAGAAGATGCTAAGGCAATAGCTTTTGAATGAAAGAGTCTTAGATGTGTCACTTCCCGACCTGACTTTTCTTTACTACCTGGTAGGAGGCCTGATGCATAGTAAATCACCCACCACTATTTTTTTGTGTGTGAATAATTGAAAAGAAATGTTTACGACAGTAAGTAGAGCCTTTCTTATGAGAGATTTACCAGCCAATGGCAAGAACTAACTGCCTAGAAACATGTATACATGTAATCATCCAATTAGGGAGATGCCTTTAGAATATGCTGTATTATGGGCTAATTCTGTGAATTCTGGAACTATATAACCTGAGTTTGAGTCCTCTGCCTATCAGGTATGTGAAGTCCAGGAAGCTCTTTTTAACTAATCTGTGCTGAAATTCTCTTATCAATAAATGGCTTTAAAAAGAAAAACAAAAACGTGTTTACGTGAGCTTAACACACATAGCACTCTGGGCACACTTTGGCGTATAGTCAGTGCTAATAAAACCCAGCCATTATTACCAGATGTACGTCTAGAAAAGTTAGCCATTCATTTGACAGCTCACGGTAGTTCGGTTTTCCATACCTATTTAATTAATGGTTTAGACGGAGAGAAAGGCCAGTCTGTGAATCACCGACTTGCTTGACAAGTACTGCATGGAGCTGCTGGTACCTCATCCCTCTGGATGAGACATTCATGCTGCATTTTGCTGGTCCTCAGCGTTTTGTTGTTACGTTTTTTAATGCTATTTTTTTCTACAGTGGCAAAGCTTTCTGTTTTGTATCTCATCCACCATGGACAAACAAATGGTACTCGTGAGTGCCAAGTAACATATGGTTACTTTCTCTACTTTGTGTCAGGCCTTTGAATCTGCCTTTGTTTTCTTCACCCTGACGAGTCAGGGAACAATCTAGTTGCCTTGACACACAGAATGTTACCCAAAAGTGAGAACAGATATATCTTGGAAAGAATGTATGAAATTGATCTTGTAAAATTCCATGCAAAATAGTATTCACTTATTATATTTTTTTTGAGGCATAATCTCTGTGTGTTAGAGTGTTGTAAGTACAGTCAGTGAGTCTGGGGCGGAGCGGGAAACTTTTCATGGTAGTGATATCATGAACTTGCCTGAAATGAAGGGCAGACAATTTGTATGCAGAAGTCAGTGGAGGGGGTTTGCAAGACTGAGATGAAAAAGAACATTTTAGTTTGTAATCTCCTCAAGCTGTTGTAAGCAATTCTTTCAGTAGATCTGAAGTGGGCAGCCTGGGTTATTACCTAACTGATGAGATCTTCAGAAAGCTTTCACAAATCCCGAAAATTTGTTTTTAACGGAACAGGGGAACATCTCACATAACAGGATCAAAGAACCGAGTGCATAAATAACAGACTCTTCGTCATCGATATCCAAACCTCCACTTTTTATTGCTTGAAATTGTTAAAAATGTATCATTTTGGGGAAACACTTCTGGCTTGGGTTCTAGTAATCTGTTAAGTAGGACCACTTTTTCAAGATCCTGCACGCCAAATTAAAAGTCAACAACATGTGGTGAAGAAAATAAACTTCATGTTGCCCGCAATTCATCAAGGAAAATGGTGGTGGATTCCCGAAGAGCTAGAGTATTTATAACGAGGTTTAATTTCTGAATGATTTGCTCCTATGACTACATTGGCTCATATCAGGTAAAGGAATGGGACCTGTTAAGTTTCATTAATTTCATTAAACTTTTCGTACTAAATTCCATACTCGTTACTATAAGGAGACAATTGTGCATTTACTATTTGGTTATTTTGGATGTTTAATTTAATAATTTTCAGGCTAGAGGAAACTAGTTGCTTTTCCAACCCTTTCTTTTTCTTTCCTGTTCCCCCTTCGTCTTCCCTCTTTCTTTCTCTTCCTCCTCCCTTCCATTCCTTCCCCTCCCCACCACTCCTCTCTCTTCCTGTCCCTCCCCTCCCCTTGTCTTTCTTTTCCTTTTCTACTAATATAGAATTTAGGATATCTTGCAATTCAAATAATTAAGACACTGTATAGATTTTATATCTTTAAAGTACTTTAAAATTTGGAATTTTTAGTGGCTGCATGCTGTACTGTTTTTATTAATTGGGCTAAGTATGCGTACTTACAAATAAAACAGTATTAATTAAAGCTTAATTATATTATGAACTTTAAATGACTGTTTCCATTCTGAGTTTATAATATACATTTATAAGCTAGGAAATGATTTTATAATTTATGGGTACGATGCTGAATACTAAAATCAAGCCAGCTAAGGCTTCCACTGCTTCGAAAACATTGTTCCCTGTGATAAGAACATCAAAATTTACTCTCTAGAAATTTTGAAGCATACAATACTTTATTATTAATTATGTCCACCATGTTATATTGGTTTGGCCATCCACAGCAATTAACAATTAATATTTTTATGCTAAATGAAATTTAAAACAGAATTTTATCTCTACAATTAAGGGCATACATTTTTTTGAGGAGCAGAGTTGTATGTTGTAACCGTTGTTATCTTTTTGCCTGTCACACGGTGATGTGTTTGAGAATGCCTACAAACTTCTCAATGGTGACACAGATAATGTTGTTACCTGGCACGCGTCCACGGCCCCTGAACGCACTCCAGCACAGAGCATTCCTGGCAAGACACTACCACCGTAGCCAGCAGGCTCGTTGCACACCTCCGAACTTACTATTCTGACCTCTCCTTGCTGTAGATTTGTGACCGTGTTGCCTATTTAGTATAAAGACAGACATGAATCAAACCTCAGAAAGTACGAGTCAATGACTATGCCAAATCTAAGAATAACATGAATATTGTAAACATTATCTGCTTTGAAAGAATGGCTCCAGAAGATGCATGTAAGAATACATCTGAGCGAGACTGTTGTAGGAGAGAAGGGATAACTCCTTTAGGGAGATGAGATTCTTCTTTTCTTTTTGAATTTGTGATATATTTTCCTTTAGTCTCTTAAAGTTAATCAATTATTGGGTGTGGTGGCACATGACTGAGTTCCAGGAAGCTGCCAAGGTTTCTCTTCCATTTCCCACCTAACAGTGTTATTTTTTTTTTCTTGGCTACAATTCTTCCTCTAGATTATGTTTATTTTAATTTCAGCTTTAGTTATCCAATGAATGAACATGATCCATTTTTCTCTATACATGGAGTTCCCTGTCGTGGCTGCAGGATTCATTTTATACCAGAGTAACTTAAAGGGCTATTAAAAACCCAGGTCATAATCTTTTTAAGTCTCGTTTTCTTAGCAGAAAAGTATAGACTTTCTGGATAGACTTATCGAAGGGCTTCTAGTCAGCCTAAGCATTGGCACACATGGCTCTGGCAGGCATTGCCCTCTCTCCCACCCCCTCCCCACCCCCTTTGCTAAAAACCATTAGATTACATTCCCAAAGCTAGCCAGCAAGGTCACATTTCCTTATTCAGCCACTTCCTCCCCCAGAGGCTGACTACCTACCAAGGTCCGATATCAAAGTATTGGAGCCCAACAATCAAAAACTCCCTTTTGCCCAATCAAAATTAGCCAACTTACCCCACGACAGGAGCTTTCCGTTTTACGTTTACAAAGTGCCATTTGCCTACAGGACACTTCTGTCTTCTCTCTATCCGGAGGCAGTCCTTTGTCCCTATGGGACAAGTACCCCTTCCCCATCTCCCTTGTACTTTGTCTCCCCTCTTTCTTGTTCCCTTCTCCTTCTTTCTTTTCCTTCATCTTCTGATCTTTGTCTCCCTGGGACAAATAAATCTCCTTTGTGCTGAGAACTTGGTCCTGGGGGTCTTGACTCAACTTCTAGGTCCCTATACTTTCTTCATTCCTTTCTTTCACATTTCTCTGTTATGATATTAGAATTCTCCGGTTTCTAAGGGTTGCTTGTTTTACATCTCTGAGGCAGCAGCTGTAGCTAGAGGCAGGTCTGACCAGGATGTAGATGGTTCTGTACAAGAGGCTATCCTCAGGCTGTTTCCTCATCTAAGAATTTACAAAGTTGGCCATAGTGGTACAAGCCTCTATCTCCATTATATAAGCTGCTTCAAGAGGAATATGAATTTGAGGACATCCTGGGTTACATAGTGGATTCCAAGCTAGCCTGAATTAAAATGTTCAACAAAACAAAAAAAACAAACACATTTGCATAAAAACAAATAACAGAAGATTTGTTGTTAAACGGTTTCATTTTCCAGAGACACTTACCTCCATAAGTGAGAGATCCCCATCCTGTGACATATGCAATGGAATCAGGTATGATATTTTGGGTTGCTGCTGGGAGACATACCCTATGGATATTTCTGGTAAAGGTGACAGATCTGTCAAGTTGTACAACTGCAATATCATTATCACGAGTTATGGAGTTGTACTCGGCATGGGCTAAAATAGCCCTTACTCTCACTCTTAACCTAGGACTTATTGTAGAAACACCAAAGGTGGCTGTCCATTGTTGAGGATTCGAGTAGCTAAAAACAACATAAAATAAAACAAAAAACAAAAACATGCTATTAAATAGGGAAT
Source organism: Rattus rattus (assembly GCF_011064425.1). Taxonomy (NCBI): domain Eukaryota; kingdom Metazoa; phylum Chordata; class Mammalia; order Rodentia; family Muridae; genus Rattus; species Rattus rattus. The sequence goes on from NC_046164.1 coordinate 681,008, forward strand.
TCAACATCACTCCATCTATCTGAACTTTGGGTTTTACTTGAATAATAGTAGTTCTTTGAGAATTTAATATAATGTGTTTTGTCATCTCATTAATGTTTCCCTCAACTGTAATCTCAAAATTGTATTGAATTCTTTACTAGCAGCTTAGCAATTTACTTCTAAATATACAGATAAAAAGGCTTTTTGAAAACACATCTTCAAATAATAACTTGTTAGACCATTTTTATCTTTCCCAGTGAGTATATCCTAACACATTAAAGAGAAGTGAAGGGGAATGCTATTGTTTCTTATCCTTCCTTGATATTCCTGTCTGTTCAACAAATGATACAGAAATAATTATCTTTTCTATTTTAACTTGTTCTCTTTGATTGTTGTTATTTTGAAAAGAAAGATCTATTCAGATAGTAGTGAGGTTGAAGGCTATCTTTCTTGTTAATGCATGAATAATTTTTCTGTATTAAATTTTATGCATGTTTATATATATGTATATGCAGATATATAGTGTGTGCATGTAAATATGGACACATGTATAGAAAGATCATTTTCTAACACAAAAATGTAGGAAATTAATACTGTAAATTTGGACTATAGAGTGTTTAGGTACACCCTAAACAGACACATGTAAGGTAAAAAGTGGACAAGTTTTAGTAAATCAAAATTAAGTTCAACATTACAAGTTTATTCAGTAAATATGAAGCTATAAAAGAGTACTGGTAATGCTCAATATTTGCGTTTTGAGATAGGCTCACATAGCCCAGTCTTGCTTAGAATGTGTTAGATGGCTGAGGGTTATCTTGTACCCCAGATCCTTTTGTCTCTGCAATCCTTTGCTTGCTTGCATTATGCCACCTTGATCCCCAGGTAATGTCTACAAGCTTTGAAGCCTTACAGTAATGTCTATAAACAAATAGTAAACAGACTGGGAAGCCGGTATAGAATAGACATGGGCTATTAATAGAAAATTCATGGAAAGTGAGGCCTACGCACCTCTTAAATATAAGAAGAGATGCCCCCACCCACTGGCTGACAAGCAATAGAAATTATAGCAATGAACACCTCATGCATATTAATAAGAATGACAAATATTAAGCAGAAGCACATTACCAAATGACAGGTGGAAAGTTGGCTCTCTTGGATTACTACTCAAACTAAACATTTGGAAAGCTTTCTACTCTATTAATCAATTTGCATATCTACTTCTGAGCACATATCATAAAAATTTCTAAAGGTTTATAAAAAGATAGTATTCCTTTGCATGCATGTGTGTATGAATGTTGGGGCGTGTGGTCTTTTTGGGGCAGTAGTGGGAAATTACTGCATTATAGCGAGATGAAGTAAAACATGATGGCTTCATGTAATGGATTCCTGTGCAGAGGCAGTTTAAACAGATGTGTGTTCCCATGATTTGGTGGAAATCGTAAAGGACAATACAAAACTTATACACACTGCTGTCGTCATAAATTAAAATCATTTAGACATAAAATATCCTATAGGTTTAATAGGCATGTGAAAATTTAGAAGTATTTCAAATATAAACGGCCCAGTAGGGCTATTGAATGGAATGGGGACTCGGAAGTCAGATCCAAGAAGGGGAGAGAAGACAAAATAAAACTTAGGAGAGTTTTTGTGGATCCTGATGAAAAGAAACATTTTCAGTTTTGAAAGTTATTTAACTTAATATTGCTCCTCAGATTGAAGGGAAGCAAAATTCGATTAAATAATACTTTGATAAGAGTTTTCAGGACTGATCAGTGTGCTATCCTAGGGGAACCTTCATTCTTCCACCACCTCTCCACCCACCTTCATCAAACCTGTGGATCCTGAACCATATAGGTTAATTTCCCTTCCCGTACCCAACTTTCCCAATCAGTGAGTCTTCTGGGGAACCCCAAGCTGCTATAAGCAATCTGCTATCCCAGTGGAACCTCCATCCTCCCCCGATCTCTCTGCTGACCTTCATCAGACATGGGGATCCTGAACCATACAGAGCTGTTCGTTCAGCATCATACAGTCCAAGGATACCCACACCAGGACCCTGGAGGAAAACCCCCTACCAACAACTACTACAACAGAAACATCCAGGAGTGGAAGCCACCCAGACGGCTAAAAGTTCTCAAAAGAACACAATCAACAAAGGTCGGGGAAATATGATACCATCAGAACAGAGCTACCCTACGAGAGCAAGCTCTAACACAACCAAAGTATAAGAAAATGACCTTAAATCCACTCTTATAAAGATCATAGAGACCTTTAAAAAGGGATAAAGAAATACAGGAAAATAAAATCAAACTAATGAAGGAAGGAAATAAAACTGTGCAAGACCTGAAAGTGGAAATAGAAGCAATAAAAAAAAAATCCACAATCAGAGGGAATCCTGGAGATAGAAAGCCCAGGGAAGAGAAGAGCAACAACAGATGCAAGTATTACCAACAGAATACAAGAGATAGAAGAGAGAATCTCAGGCATAGAAGATACAATAGAAGAACTTTATAATCAGGCAAAGAAAATGTTAAATTTAAATATTCCTGATAATAGCATGCTGGAAATTTTGGATACCATGAGAAGGCCTAATTTAAGGATAACAGGAATAGAAAGAGGTGAAGAGTCCCAGCTCTAAGAACCAGAAAATATTTTCAGCAAAATCATAGAAGAAAACTTCCCCAACCTAAAGAAAGATGCCTATAAACATACAAGAAACTTATAGAACACCAATTAGATTGGACCAGAAAAGAAAATTCTCCTGTCTCATAATAATCAATACACAGAATCTACAGAACAAAGAATATTAAAAGTGGCAAGGGAAAAAGCTAGGTGACATACAAAAGCAGACCTATCAGAATTACATTTGATCTCTCAACAGAGACTAAAAGCCAGAAGGGCCTGGGCAGATACCTTCCAACTTTTAAAAAAACCTACAGAAGTCAACCTTGACCATTATATCCAAAAAACCTCTCAATCACCATAGATGGAGAAAACAAAATATTTCAAGGCAAATCCAATTCAAATAATATCTTTTCACAAATCTAGTCATACAGAAAACACTAAAAGGAAAACTCCAACCAAAGGAAGATAAGTATACCCAAGAAAACACAGGAAATAAGTAATTCCATACCATCAAAAGCAAGGGAAGCACATGCACACACACACACACACACACACACACACACACACACACACACATCTCTCTCTCTCTCTCTCTCTCTCTCTCTCTCTCTCTCTCTCTATATATCTCTCACACACACACACACACACACACACACCACCACCACCACCACCACCACCACCACCACCACCACCACCACCACCACCACCACCACCACCATCAAAATAACAGGAATTAATGATCACTTGTTGTTAATATCTCTCAATATTAATGGACTCAATTCCCCAATAAAAAGACACAGGCTAACAGAATGGATGCAGAAACAGGATCCATCTTTCTGTTGCATAAAAGAAACATACCATCTATGGTGAGTCTCTGTTCATAGGTTGGGTATAATCTTGGTAGGTCGGCCTTTAGGCAATAAAGACTGACATTACCTCAGAGAAAAGGGCTGGAAAAAAGTTTTTCAAGAAAATGGACCCAGGAAGCAAACCATTCAACCAAAAATTAATCAAAGGAGACAGAGAAGGACACTTTATACTCATCAAAGAAAAATCTACCAAGATGGTATCTTAATTCTGAACATCTATGCCCCAAACACAACGGTACCCGCATTTGTAAGAGAAGGATTGCTAAAGCTTAAATCACACATCAACTCCCCTCTCCCATTAACAGTGGGAGACTTCCTCACTCCACTGTTCCCAATTGACAGGTCATCCAGACAAAAACTAAACAGAGAAATAACCAAACTAACAGACATTACGAGACAATTTTTCTGAACAGAAAACCAATGGCTCAAGCTGGATCAACAATTAATAAATGGAACCTCAAGAAACTGAAAAGCTTCTATAAGGCAAAGGACACTGTCGATAGGACAAAACAGAAGCCTACAGATCGGAAAAGGATCTTCACTAAGCCTACATCTGACAGAGGGGTAATATCCAAAATTTATAAAGTACTCAAGAAGTTAGACATCAACAACCCAAACAACCCAATTAAAAATGGAACACAGAGCTAAACAGGATTCTCAACAGAGGAATCTCAAATGGCCGGGAAACACTTGAAATGTTCAAAGACCTTAGTCATTAGGGAAATGAATATCAAAACAGCTCTGAGGTTCTATCTTACATTGATCAGAATGGCTAAGATACAAAAACCTCAAGAGATAGCACATGCAGGCAAGGATGTGGAGTCAGGGGACTCCCCCATTGCTGGTGGAAGTGTAAACTTGTACAGCCACTTTGGAAATCAATTTGGCATTTTCTCAGAAACCTTGTAATAGTTCTACCTCAAGACCCAGCTATACCACTCCTGCACATACACCCAAAAGATGTATCACCATTCCACAAAGACACTTGCTTGACTATGTTCATAGCAGCTTTATTCATAATAGCCAGAAACTGGAAACAACCTAGATGCCCCTCAATTGAAGAACGGATAAAGAAAATTGGTACATCTATACAATGGCATATGTTCCATTATTAAAAACAAAGACGTCATGAATTCGTAGGCAAATGGATTGAACTTGAGAATATTACCCCGAGTGAGGTAACTCAGTCCCAAAAGGACATGCATGGTGGATAGTAGCCATAAAATTAAGGGTATTCATGCTATGCTCCACAGACCCATTTAAGCTAAACAAGAAGGCACAACTGAGGATGTTTAAATCTCACTTAGAAGGGGGAATAGGATGGTCATGGGGGGCAGATGGAGAGAGGGAACTGAGTGGGAGACGGGATGGGGAGCAGAATAGGGGTGGTTCTGGATCAGATGGGAGGAGGGAAAGGAGAGATGAATAAAAATCTGCAACTGGAGTGGGTGGGGAGGTTGGGGAATCTATAGGATGTGACAGAGATTGGGATAGAGGAGGCACCCAAGAATCAATGGGGGTGACCTTAGTTGTGACACAGCAATGGGGATATAGAACCTGGAGAGGCCATCTCCTGTAGCCTGGCAGGAACCACAGTGGAGGGAGAGGGACACCAACTGACCCACAAAACTTTTGACTCAAAATTTATCCTGACTACAAGAAATGCAGGTACTCTCTTGGGCATGTACCCAAAAGATGCTCCAACATACAACAAAGACACGTGCTCCACTATGTTCAACGCAGCCTTATTTATAATAGCCAGAAGCTGGAAAGAACCCAGATGCCCTTCAACAGAGGAATGGATACAGAAAATGTGGTTCATCTACACAATGAAATATTACTCAGCTATCAAAAACAACGACTTTATGAAATTCGTAGGCAAATGTTTGGAACTGGAAAATATCATCCTGAGTGAGGTAACCCAATCACAGAAAGACATACATGGTATGCACTCATTGATAAGTGGCTATTAGCCCAAATGCTTGAATTACCCTAGATGCCTAGAACAAATGAAACTCAAGACGGATGATCAAAATGTGAATGCTTCACTCCTTCTTTAAAAGGAACAAGAATACCCTTGGCAGGGAAGAGAGAGGCAAAGATTAAAACAGAGACTGAAGGAACACCCATTCAGAGCCTGCCCCACATGTGGCCCATACATATACAGCCACCCAATTAGACAAGATGGATGAAGCAAAGAAGTGCAGGCAGACAGGAGCCGGATGTAGATCTCTCCTGAGAGACACAGCCAGAATACAGTAAATACAGAGTCGAATGCCAGCAGCAAACCACTGAACTGAGAACAGGACCCCCGTTGAAGGAATCAGAGAAAGAACTGGAAAGCTTGAAGGGGCTTGAGACCCCATATGAACAACAATGCCAAGCAACCAGAGTTTCCAGGGACTAAGCCACTACCTAAAGACTATACATGGACTGACCCTGGACTCTGACCTCATAGGAAGCAATGAATATCCTAGTAAGATCACCAGTGGAAGGGGAAGCCCTGGGTCCTGCTAAGACTGAACCCCCAGTGAACTAGATTGTTGGGGGGAGGGTGGCAATGGGGGGAGGATGGGGAGGGGAACACCCATAAAGAAGGTGGCTAGGGGGATGTTGGCCCGTAAACCGGGCAAGGGAATAACACTCGAAATGTAAATAAGAAATACTCAAGTTAATAAAAAGAAATAGTCAAGGAACAAGCAAGGCAATAAACAGAGTCCCATGGGAAAAAAGAAAAGAAAGAAGCGCAGGTACCAGGGATGGAGCAGAGACAGAGGGAATGGCCAACCAATAGCTAGCCCAGCTTGAGATCCATTCCATGGGCAAGCTCCAATCTCTGACACTATTAATGATGCTCTGTTATGCTTGCAGACAGGAGTCTAGCATGGCTGTCCTCTGAGAGGCTCTATCCAGCAACTGACTCACACAGAAGTAGACCCCCATAGCCACAAAGAGGATGGATCTTGGAGATCCCCATGGAAGAAGAGTCTCAGAGATTCTTATGGAAGAACAAGGGGAGGGATTGTAAGCCTTGAGGGTTTTGGAACTCCCCAGAAAGACCAACAGAGTCAATTAACCTGGACACTAGGGGCTCTCAGATACTGAGCCACCAACCAGATGAAATGGTCCTAGGCCTCCCCACACATATGTAGCAGAAGTGCAGCTTGGTCTTCATGTGGGTTTTGAACAACTGGAGTGGGAGCTATCCAAAAAGCTGTTGTCTGTAGGTGGGATAAATTCTTCTACCTTGATGTGCCAAGGTGGGGGGTGGAAGTCACCCTCTCAGAGTAGAAGAGGAAGAAATGAGGGGAGGAGTGTGGGAGGGGGTGAAAGTGAGCAGGATGCAAGGTGAAGAGGTAAAAATTAATTAATTAATTTAAAAAGATTTCTCAGACAATGGAGTTAATACAAAAATAAAATTATGTGTATAAAGTTCTTACATGAAACTCAAGACGGATGATCAAAATGAATGCTTCCTCCTTCTTTAAAAAGGGAACAAGAATACCCTTGGCAGGGAAGAGAGAGGCAAAGATTAAAACAGAGACTGAAGGAACACCATTCAGAGCCTGCCCCACATGTGGCCCATACATACAGTCACCCAATTAGACAAGATGGATGAAGCAAAAAAGTGCAGACCGACAGGGCGGATGTAGATCGCTCCTGAGACACAGCCAGAATACAGCAAATACAGAGGCGAATGCCAGCAGCAAACCACTGAACTGAGAATAGGACCCCGTTGAAGGAATCAGAAAAAAGAACTGGAAGAGCTTGAAGGGCTGAGACCCCATATGAACAACAATGCCAAGCAACCAGAGTTTCAGGGACTAAGCCACTACCTAAAGACTATACATGGACTGACCCTGGACTCTGACCTCATAAGGCATTGAATATCCTAGTAAGAGCACCAGTGGAGGGAAGCCCTGGGTCCTGTAAGACTGAACCCCAGTGAACGTGATTGTTGGGGAGGGTAGCAAAGGGAGGATAGAACACCCATAAAGAAGGGGAGGGGGGGTTAGGGGATGTTGGCCCGTAAACCGGGCAAAGGGAATAACACTAAAATGTAAATAAAAATACTCAAGTTAATAAAAAGAAATAGTCAAAAAGGAACAAACAAGGCAATAAACAGAGTCCATGGGAAAAAAAAGAAAAAAGAAAAGCAGGTACCAGGGATGGAGCAGAGACAGAGGAATGGCCAACCAATAAAAAGATCCATTCCATGGGCAGCTCCAATCTCTGACACTAGTGTGATGCTCTGTTGCTTGCAGACAGGAGTCTAGCATGGCTGTCCTCTGAGAGGCTCTGTCCAGCAAACTCACACAGAAGTAGACCCCCATAGCCACAAAGTGGATGGATCTCAGAGACTCCTATGGAAGAAGAGTCTCAGAGATTCTTATGGAAGAACAAGGGGAGGTTATGGCCTTAAAAAGGGTTTTGGAACTCCCAGAAAGACCAACAAGTCAATTAACTGGACACTAGGGGCTCTCAGATGCTGAGCCACCAACCAGATGAAATGGTCCTAGGCCTCCCCACACATATGTAGCAGAAGTGCAGCTTGGTCTTCATGTGGGTTTTGAACAACTGGAGTGGGAGCTATCCAAAAAGCTGTTGTCTGTAGGTGGGATAAATTCTTCTACCTTGATGGGCCAAGGTGGGAGATAACCCAGGTGGGGGGTGGAAGTCATCCTCTCAGAGTAGAAGAAGAAGGAATGAGGGGAGGAGTGTGGGAGGGGGTGAAAGTGAGCAGGATGCAAGGTGAAGAGGTAAAAATTAATTAATTAATTTAAAAAGATTTCTCAGACAGTGGAGTTAATACAAAAAATAAAATTATGTGTATAAGAAGTTCTTGATTATACATGAATGAAATTCAGTTATAAAGTGAATATAAGTATTTACATATAAATCTTATCTCTGCCACACACAAGCATCATTATAATATGCCAGTCCCTTTAGGGATGCATGTAAGTATGGCATCCTTAGTTTATGTATAGAATGTTATTGACTATGAAGTACTAATGAAACAGAAGCATGTCAAGCATGGAATTTGGAACCAAGTGGGCTGTCACTAACTATAGTTGTAACTCTCTCCATTCATAGCTCAACAAGCCGAGGCTGTCTAGTTTGTATAAGGAAAGTCTTTGGAATTAAAACCTAAATGATTATGATTTCTACACTTTTGGCATTCAATACACCACTTGAAGAGACAAGTGAACTATCAGCAAACACAAAGATTACTGGAAAAAGTGAGAAATTACCATAAAAGCACCACTGAGGAGATGACCATAGAATAATCTTCAATAGAACCTCATCACTTCTGTGTACCTGGATGCAAGGTTGGCTAGTCCCCAACAAGTTCCTACTCATGGTTCTCACTGATGATCGGGCCATTACGGAGGGAACAGTACATGGCTCATAAGGGTTTCCAGCCCTGTTGGGTCCACCAACATGGTGAGTAGTTTTGTGGTGGCAAAATCAAAAGATGTCTCCTTCATTTCTTTGGTGATCATTGGTGATACTTGGGACTGTATCTTTTAAGATAGTGCTACTCTGTCCTCAGTTTTGATAACTAGGTTCTACTACTATGCAGATGTAATCCTGTTTCTAGTGCATCCTTAATTATATTAAATGCCTGCTGAGTCCAGGTATTTACACGTTTGGTTTCCACACTAAGGGTGTGACTGAAAGCCAACAGTGCAGTCTTACTGTTTGGCAACTGATGATTGAAATGAATTTTGTTCCTGGCGTTACCTGAAATGCAGCAGCAACTATGCCCGATTAAACCAGAATCTCAGGATTTTAGGAGGATGTCCCAAATAAATTTCAAATTTATTTAGCAAACACTGGGTTATAAAACAGTGGTAGAAGATAATAGAGAAAAACGTGTGGTTTCCTAGAACCTTTGTTCAGAGACTGCACCCCAGTTGTTTTCATGCTCGCTCCATCTTCAGATAGTAAATGGTTTTGTGAAGAACACTGCAGTGACAGACAGCTTTCTCAGAGCTCAATGGCATTTCTTCGGAATTGTGAATATCTCAAAGAATCCCAGGATGAACAGATGGGGAATTAGAAAGGATACCATTTCGGGGAGAAAACGGCAGTTTGAGAAGTGTCGTAGATGGGAAAATGGCCGAAGAGCCAGATGAGAAAAAGGATGCACACTTCAGGAAGTGAGTTTGGGTTTATTTGACTGAGGGTCAATTTGAATATATGCTAAGGATGCTGTTTTCTACTGGTTAGCCAAGAAAAGAGTGGGTATGGCTAGGGGCCCACTGGGGTTTACTTTTCTGGGTGTTTTTTTTTATTTTAGTTTTCCCCCATTTATAAAAGTTTATTTATTTATTTATTTATTTATTTATTTATTTATTTATTTATTTATTTATTCACTTTACATCCCGGTATCAGTGGTCCCTCTCCAACCTGTCTTTATTCACACAAATCCTCAACCCTTTCTCCCCTTCCTTCTCCTTGGAGAAGGAGATGCGTCCCCTACGTATTTTCATCACATTGATCTGAAAAATCCTTCTCTTAAGAGCAGTGTGACCTTCCCCTGTACCAACGGAGTAAGTTTGCACGGCTTCCCTCCACCAGTCACTTATCATAGTGGAAGAAGTAGCCTGTAGTCCCTCTTAATGACTAATTGTAAACAACCTAATATAAGCATTCCGAAGGCGTATTTGGTACTTCTATGAGGTATAATATTGTGTTCAATATAGGTATTAAATCAATTTTGAAAAATTAAATGAATGAGATTTTGTAATCTCTAGGCCAACTATCAGTCTACTCATTAGCTTTTATTTTATAAATGTGAAAACCCTTTATTAATAAAAATTAAAATAAAAATTATTTTCTTTATTCGATTATATGTATATGAACGTGTTCGGTCTGAATGTATATGCACCGCCTACATGTCTGATGCCTGCAAGAAGTCAGAAAATGTTGGGTGCCTTGGAACTAGGGCCAGCATAGGGATGCTGAAAATTGATCTTGAATTCTCTGAATAAGTGACTAGTGCTCTTAACCATTAATCATCTCTCCAGCCTAGTTAACAACAATTTAACTTTTTTTTTTTTTTTTGCATTACTATGATATGTCCTGTCTGTAACACTACCACGTATATAACAATGTTGCTCCTATCTTGGGAACAGAAGTTGTATAAATTCCATAAACTTTTATAACAAGTATGTAAATTAAGCATTCTCATGTAGGATCCTTTTTTCCCTCCCTCTGCTGTGATGGAGAACTGTGATCCGAAACAGAGAACTACCAGCAAACCAATAAGCTAAAGGAGAAAGAACAATTATATTTCCATGAATAAAAAAGAAAAGACTCAGAAATATTCTTCATTGAATTATTCCAGTGTCAATATCCAATTATGTTTAGTCATACGTGTTATGGGTGGAGTCACCATGTATCTTTCTTTCTTAATTATTCCTAGATGGATGAGTAGCTATGGCCTCACCTTCTGAAGCAGTGAGCTGCTGTCAGGACCCACAAGTTACTGATCAGGGTACCTCCACAGTGGTGGACATTGTTGAGCTGTAGACTGACTTGCCAGGGCCAGTCACCTGTCTCAGCTTGAGTGCCTCCAATGATTCTCTCTTCTGACAGTGTTATAAGGTCTGGACGTGCTCCACATTCTAACAACAGCAGCAGCAGCAGCAACAACAACAACATCTTCATCATCATAATCATCTTCATCTTCATCATCATCATCATCATCATCATCATCAACATCAACAACAACAACAACAACACAAACATGCTGGCAAGCTGGTGGTTGTTCCCATGTAGAAAATTACTGTGGAGATTCTCTATCATTAAACTATATTTAAATATCTTAAGAAACCTACAAACATTTTAATGCCAGAAGGTGAAATGGGTTGGGGTGGCTTTGTTTGTTCAGTTCTTCTCAACCCAAAATCTTATATGACAGTTTTTCTCATGTCTAGTTTAATATTTATTAGTAATGCTAGAGGTATATCATGAATCATAATTTCTATTGCTATTGGCAATAGGTTGCTAACCCTAGACAAGTGCATTCTTACAAATTTCCCAATAAAGGAGATTTAAGTAGACTTCCATTAAGAACATACATGGCTATAGTCTCCTTTTCCTGCTTTCTCCAAATAAATTCCCTAGCAATTATCTTATTACAATTTTGTTCAAAATAATCATAGATTAAACAGAGAACTGAATTGAAAATATAGCGGAATGGAGTCGCACTCAAAAGCCTTTTACGTATCTAAGTTAAATCAGAAATCCAAGTACCTGGAACTAACTTCTAAGTACACTTGGCTGATCTGAGAAGCAAAGTTCATTGTTTCTAGAAATTCTATGCCTGTCCTCCTAGCCTGAGAATATATCTGGGCTGACACTGGCACACAATGACTTTCCCTTCAGGTTATAGGCCTTCAACTGACAAGACATCTATAATTTATTACCTTATAATTAACCCAAATCCACAACAAAGCAAGCCATTTTGGTGGTTTGCAAAAGCTACATGAGTTTTGTCATCAAATGTAATTTACAGGTCTAAGGAAACATTGCTTTAGAACCACAGGAACAAAGCTTCTAAGAACAGCCAAGAAAATTGGCAGGAGTTTGATGCTGAGTGCCAAGTGGATTGCCCTCGACTTCCCTTCCATTCTTCTTTCCTAGGAGAAAGAATTGCTTAAACATTGTTCCACCGACCAGAGTGGAGTGCAGTGCCTGCTTTCAACAAGAACCCTCTGGAGTGAACTCAGAATGAAGGCACCAACTTGACTAATATGGCCTTGTCAGGGAGCTCAAAATCCTTATAATTTAATAGGTAATTTAAAATAATTTAAAAACTTACCTTGAGTCAAAACATTTTCTGTATCCTGGTCAGTGAGTGCTAGCGTTAAGAAAGAAAACATGAGAACAAGATCAACAAAGCAGAAGCTGAAACTCATTTCACCCTGATTTCATGAAGCTCAGTGACGAGACAACCAGAGACGTGGTCACGGGGAGGGTTTGCTGAAATTCGGATTCCCAGGCTCCACCTCGAGCTTTTGGAAATAACCTGAGTCATGTGCCCTAGAAATCTTGCAACTTCATCCCAGTGTGTCGTTGCACTCAAACGGTTGAAGTTGTGCTTACAGGCTTCATGAAATACTTAACAGACTTCTCTGCTCCAAAAGTCATTCATTTCTCTTGGCAAAAGAAGGCTTAAGCAGGCCTTAGGGTAGAGCATGCTATCTTATAGAAGAAGCCATTTGTTCATCTTTCAAATACACCTGCGAGTAGACATTGGTATATGTGCATATTACTTTAGTATTGCTATGTTATGTGTTGTTTCTTCAATAGTGAACAAAAACAAGGGGTCTCTTAACACATTATTTACAGGGAGATGTTAACCAAAATATCATTCAAATGGAAAGTTAGGTGGAGAAAAGGCTAACAATAGCAAGAGGGTGACAGATGCCATCATGAAGGACATAACATTTGCACTACACTTTGAAACTCTAAGGAATGGCTCATGAGGACAAGAACGGAAAGGGCAGCCTAAAATGGAAGGTAAAAACAGCAGCAGTGTTCCCGGATGTCAGATGTGTGTTATGAAATAGTCAGTAGCAGGGTTGTTGGGAGTGCCAGAAAAGCCAACATCAGCGTCACATAGTCTGTGTGCCCTATTTCCAGGTCTCCATTCACAACAGTCTCTAAGGCAGGTCTAACCGTTCTTTCAACCTCAGCATGAACATGCTTTATCAGAAACTTGCTACCTATATTTCCTCCCTTAGTAAGAGATACCATATCTATAGTATCTATAGGCAGTTAGAGATTGATGAAAATCTTCCTTCTCTTATTCTCCTCCCTTTGAATGAACTTCATCCACTTTGCTGCTCTCTACTCTGGTTGTCTGACATTTGTACAGTTCTACTAACTTCAAACGGATTTCCTAAATTGCTATTTTATCAGAGCGATGCTGTCTAAAATGATGTCAGATTGCATTCTGCCAAACTTTAAAATTTTTATCGGGCAGCCTTCTTATTTTCAATAAGATGAGACCACGCTTCCCAAGACAGGTTTTCATGGTCTCGAAAACTGGTTTATGCGAAATTATTTCCAGCTACAAGTTTCACAAGGTTTGTGTGCTTCGTGTGCTTTTGCCAGCATCGGTAGGACTAAGTCATCCTGTTGGAAGCAGGAAAAACTAACAAAATCATAGCTTTTCTTCCTTCTTTGAACAATAAACACTTGAGTTTTAATCCTAACTGCCAGCATAGGAACTCTGACTCTGGCCCCTAATGGAGGCAGCAAAATTACCTATAGGATATCCACCAGCTTCTTGTTCCATTGCTTTTTCAAAGCATGGTGATTCTTGAAGTACTCGGATTTTCCACCTTTCTCTCTTTCTCAGGCCAAGTTCCTTCTTCCCATATCTGAGGATGGGCAGGTCCTTCTCATGTCTGTGAGTCCATCTGTTCTCCAGTCTCTTTCTTTTCTAGATCCCTATAGCAGTCGCTATCTTTACAAGGTGTAGGCTTGACCTGGTGGACTCTTTCTCTTGCTTCATTTTTTTTTTCATGTTTTGAAAAATAATCCAGGGCCTTATGCTTACTATAGAAGTGCACTCAACTCTATACTGACTCTGTATATATGCTCTCAATTATCAAGTCCGATCATTATCTTCCAGTTAGGATTTTTCCTTCCTTCCTTTATTTCTTTCTTTTCTTTTTCTGTTTCTTTTCTTTCTTTCTTTCTTTTCTTTTCTTTCTTTTTTCTTTTTTCTTTTTTTTTTTTGCTGCTTCTGGGAAGTTAGAAAATGCTATTCATTTGCAAAATTTCCCAGCATGCTACCAAATAAATAGCAAATACCCAAGAAACTCTTTGGAAATATATCTTTTTTAAAATCTTTATTAACTTGGGTATTTCTTACTTACATTTCGATTGTTATTCCCCTTCCAGGTTTCTGGGCCAACATCCCTCTAACCCCTCCCCGTCCCCTTCTAGATGGGTGTTCCCCTCCCCATCCTCCCCCCATTACTGCCCTCTCCCCAACAATCACGTTCACTGGGGGTTCAGTCTTGGCAGGACCAAGGGCTTCCCCTTCCACTGGTGCTCTTACTAGGCTATTCATTGCTACCTATGGTTGGTGGAAATATATCTTAATGTGTAGAAGAAGAGGTGATTTTTTTTCTTAGACCTGGTATATGGGTAATAACAGTCAGAAACAGGGAAAGCGTGATGCTGGAGCAGTACCTAGGGCAGTAGTTCCTACATTCCTAATGCTGTCACCCTTTAATATAGTTCCTCGTTGTGTGACGCCCCCAACACACAAATTTTTGTTGCTACTTCATAACTGTGATTTTCCTACTTTTATGAGTCATAATGTAAACATCTGTGTTTTCTGATGGTCTTAAGTGACCCCTGTAAGAAAGGAGCACTGGAGCTCCAAAGGGATCGCCACCTTAGTTGGAAGAGGAGAAGAGAGTTCCAGAAAGGGAAATAGAGGTATGCAGAGAGCTTTGAGGGCTGATCTTTGTCAGTCTAATGCAGTGATTATTTTCCATTAAGCAAGACTTCTAACACTTTAACAAGTAGTACTGTTGTAATAGGTATATACTAGACCAGGGTTGGAACTATGAAAACCCTTTTGATCTTGAGCTCAATGTGAAATCTGACTTGTGACAATAAGAAATGCAGGCAGAGCCAAAGAGATATCTGTTATTACATATTCATTTCTTTAAGTCATGTAACAATTATTTATTGATTATTACATATCAAATTCTGGGTAATAGGAAATAGTGTAAATAAAACTGATATGTTAATTACCATTGTTGTTATAGAAAACAGTCTGGAGATTTTTAAGAAAGACTAAAAATACAACTACCATATGATCCAACTGTCTTCTGCTGGGTAAATATCTAAAGGAATCAAAATCAGTTGTCAAAGTGATGCCTGAACTTTTTTCATAATAAGTTCTATAGAATTAGAATATTAAAAAGTTATTTTCATATTTTTTCTTTAGCAGGTTGGAGACATCAGTCAGGGATTATGATTTTAATTTTTATAAAATTTTTATAATTTTTCAAATGAAGCCTTAAGTTCTTTTAGATCCCAACCTCTAAAGTTCACTGCTATTGGAAAAGCCTTAAAGAACTACCTAATCAATTTCAGAAAGAAAATGTGTAAGTTTTCTTTGCCATGTTCTCTCATTCTATATAGGACTCAAAACAGAATAGAAACAGACATGTTAAAACAAGTTAAAATATATTGCCCTGGTGTGAACACTAGGAAATAGATCTCTTCCCATGTTGAAATTACAATGTCTAAGGAGAAAAATCAAAATTTTAGAACAATTATAGCTAGTAAAAAGTAAAAAAAAATCTTGCATGTTCTATATTAGAGAGCTGTCTATAATATTTAGAATTGTAATACACTTTTGAAAGGTCAATTACAAAGAGTGAGGTGAGTCTCATTTTATTAATATGTGAACTTGAATGAGTGAGGTTGAAAGATGTATTAAAACGAAGAGGCATAAGACATGGTACTTGCATGTTATCTCATTCGAAGGGGCTATTTCCAAGTTCCCAGAGCTGCTGAGTCTTTGTAGCACAGATTGGATTCTGGTTTTCATTGCCTTTTTGTTGTTACGCTTACTAGATCGAAATTTCATGACAACATCCGCAACCACACCACTCCCTTCTTTTCTGTAAGTCATAAGAGACCCTTTGAGTAATTTTGTACTGCTTATATACTCCTCTTGATTAAATGATTTTAAAGGAATCCATGTGAGAACATATTTACATAATAGCACACACACAATGGTATATCATAATACTCCCTCTCAAATTTGATTTTTAACACAAATCACTGTGGTCACCATACAGTATAGCTGGCTTTTGAAGTCAGAATGCTGCCACCAGGTGACTTTTTGCAAACTGTTTAAGTTTTTTCATACACTGTGTCCAAAAATCTTACTGTTTCAAGTGGGTTTTCATGAAGATGATATGGATAAATTGATGTAGAACTTTTGGAAAGAATGCATGGAAAACACTAAGTGCACTATAACTACTATCAGCCTCAAATTGAGAAAATATTTACTGTCTTAAACACACTTAAAAATTGATAAGGTATCACATTTGTGTGATTGATGGCACCAAGTTAATTTTATGTTACATAGACCCGTTTATCTGACCATGACAAGTTTGTAGACACATATTAATATTTTATTTATGTCTTGATTGACCACAGAGACACATTTCTCATAATGAACTTGATGATATCAAACTCTAAACTCTGCTTTATTTCATGCCAATAATGTTGGTTATGAAGCAAACAGCCAAAACAGCAGCAATGCTGACCATGTCCTAAACAGAAGGACCCTGACTGTGTAAAGATAAAGTTACTGGATAAACAGAAGCCTAAGTCCCGAATTCCTCAGGAAGTTTGTAAGGTAGGTTTGTGTTTACCAAGAAAACCACTATCTAACCTCCTTTATCTACCCCAAAGGTCAACTTTCTTGGGCAAGGATGTCTACTTCAAACAAATTATATCAGCTCATAGACTCCTATCCCACTGACTATCAAAAAAATTGGGTTGATTTCTTGACAAGTTCCTGTACTTTGTTTCCCAGACACATTTGACAGTTTGATCTTGTCCCCTACATCTTTCTTTCTACCCACAGAGTGGTCCAGTTTGGTGGTTTCATTGTGCCCTTGGTTACCAATGATTGACGTCACGAGCCATCTCCTCCATCTGGTGCAGGCTTGTGTGCTCTCTAGCATTAGATCAACTTGACCCAAGCTATAGTCATATAAGAGGAGGAAACTTTGATTAAGAAAGTACCTCCATAATATCAGGCTTTAGGCAAGCCTGTAGAATATTTTCTTAATGGGTGATTAATGGAGGAGGGCCCAGCCTATTGTAGGTCATGCCATCCTGGGTGGGGGTAAGGGTCTATAAGAAAGCAATGAAGAGCAATCCAGTAAGCAGTATCTTTCCATGTCTTCTGCATCAGTTCCTCTCTCCATGTTCCTGCCTGTTTGAGTGCCTGTCTTGGATTCCTTCAATGGTGAACAGTGATGTGGAAGCATAGTCCAGATAAATCCTTTCCTCTTCAGGCTGCTTTTGGTTATTGTGTTTCTAGGACAGTTTGTTTGCTTTTTAAAAAAAAAGAGTCCAAATTTGTCTTGATGTTTCTTATATCCTTCTTGGTTTCCTCCTTCCAACTCAACTGCCAGTTCAAATGGCAGACTCACTATCTGTCCCAGGAACTAATTTAATACTTTTAAGAACATGTACAAAATATTTCATGGCGCTTGGCACAACTCTGTTTCAATAAATTAGCTGTGGTGAAATTTCACTGTGGTCACTCTCAACAGTTGGGCAGTTTAAATGGAGCAGTAGACACTCAACAATTACAATTTATGTGATGCTAAGCCTAAGCAATTTTGAAATATTGTACAAATGTTAGATAAAATGGTATAGATTATATTTCAGATTCAAAACTGAGTCTGCATGTTAGTGAGGAAAAACTAGTTATAAGAAAACAATTTATTGTTTTATATATGCTAGAATGTTCAGTAGCCTTCCATTTAACAAAAATGAAAGAACTGGAAGTGGGGTCTTCAGTGAGTACAAAATAGGCGTTAGCGTTGATATTTCAAACAACTGAACTCCAGCTTAAGCACGAATTAAGTAAGAAAAGGTCCTATTCATCATAAAGAAAAGTTTGATCTCTTTAGAAGGCTCAATTATGAATGGGATGAAAAGATTTTTCTATTAGAACAGAGGCAGAAGGAACACCCATTCAGAGCCTGCCCCACATTTGGCCATACATATAGAGCCACCAAACTAGGTAAGATGGATGAAGCAAAGAAGTGCAGGCTGACAGGAACCGGACGTAAATCCTTCCTGCGAGACACAGCCAGAATACAGCAAATACATAGGCGAATGCCATCATTAAACAACTAAACTAAGAATGGGACCCCCGTTGAAGGAATCTTAGAAAGGACTAAAAGACCTTGAAGGGGATTGAACTCCATATGAACAACAATGCCAACCAACCAGAGCTTCCAGGGACTAAGCCACTACCCAAAGACTATACATGGACTGACCCTGGGCTCCAACCTCATAGGTAGCAATGAATAGCCCAGTAAGAGCACCAGTGGAAGGGGAAGCCCTTGGTTCTGCCAAGACTGAACCCCCAGTGAACGTGATTGTTGGGGGGAGGGTGATAATGGGGGGAGAATGGGGAGTGGAACACCTATCGAGAAGGGGAGGGGGAGGGGCTAGGGGGCTGTGGCCCGGAAACCGGGAAAGGGAATAATAGTTGAAATGTAAATAAGAAATACTCAAGTTGATAAAGATAAAAAAAAGAGAAAAGTTTGATTCTCTTTACAAGGCTCAATTATGAATGGGATGAAAAGATTTTTCTATATAATTTGAAAAAAATGAGACTGGCTTTATGATATTTGCATTTGTGTTGATGCTAGCTATTTATTCTCAGAATCTTTAAGGCATTCTCAAACTAAAACAACAACCACAACCACAACCACAACCACCACCGCCACAACAACAACAAAAGAACCCCTTGAAAGTATATTTCCACACAGTATATTTGAAGTGATTAATATACAAGAAGAAATTATAAATATAAGAAAAATATAAGATTTTACCCCCTCAAAAAAATCAGATAAGTGGGGTGTTGTGGTTCATGCTTATAATCACAATACTCTGAAAGTTGAGGCAGGGGAATTGAATTAGCCTGAGGCCATCCTGGGCTTCAACAGTAAGACATTATCTCAACAAGTCAAAAGAGAGCAAAGTAACAAAAAGACCAGGTAAAGCTTTTAGGATAGAAAGCATCCTCACTAAAGTGATAGCTTTACTCCTTCCTCGTTTACAGAGGATGTTGGTCAAAGCTAAAGAAATTCAGGTAACTGAAAAAGTGGGTATGAAGAGGTTGCAGAGTCTAACAACAGCTAAAGCAACAGATAAATGTTGAAAAACGTTTAGAACCCTTTTTATATATCAATTATGGATACATTTGTATGATAAATCTATAGGAGTATGCATGAGAATGAAAATCTTTTTCATTCAGTATCCAGTTCATCCAATACTTTTAAGGGCTCATCTGGAATCACATTACTTTTTGATATCCTCTATGATCTTATTCAGGCCTGTAGCATCCTTATTTTTATTGCTATTACTCCTTAGAGGCTTCCTACTGTCAATGCTGGTCCTTCTCCCTGTGTTCTATCTGACAGTATAGGGATTCTCTAAAACATCTGTGTGTGTTCATTTGGGTGGACATACACATATGTGCCAGCATCTCAGATGTTGTTGGGGCCATCTAATGTTTGAGACAGGGTCTCTTATTGGCATGGTGTGCCTAGAATGAGCAGCCTACGCTGGTTGGTCACTGAGCTCCAAGGATCCTTCTGTCTCTTCCTTCCCGTCCTGGGATTATAAGGATTTGGCAACATGCCCATTTAAAAAAAATCAAAAAGCAAAAAACACATGGATTCTAGAAAATGGAACTCAGCTTCCTATGCTTTCATGGTGAGCTGTTTACCAACTGGGCTACCTCACCAGTGATCCTTCAAAATTCATTGACCACACCCCTTCCTTGCAATGGCTTCCTACGTCATTCAGAATAAACCCTTCAATCTTTAAATCTGTCCAACAAGGCTTGTGTGATCTCATTTCTGTCTATGTTTCTGATCACCTTTAACTCCATTGTAACCTTATAGGTAGTATCCTTTCTGTTTGTTGACTCCATACATGTTATCATGTGAAAGGTTGTTATTTTCAAAGTTCATCTTTATTGTTTCTGTATTTCTGCTCAAATATCATTTCATCATAGGAGGCTTCTTAATCTCATATAAAATAACCAGTCCCAGACTGGTTATTTTTCTCTATGAAACATATTACATTGGACCCACGTCTGTGCTTTTTTTGTTGTTCTTTATCATTTGACCTCCCTCCTAGGGAATATGTTCCCCATCAAAATTGAAACCCAGTTTTGTCCTTTGCTAAATTCACTTCCTATACCTAGAACCATATCTACTGTCTGACACATGGTAAGCACTTCTGAAATAGTCATTTAACCTTGAGAACTATGGGTAAAAGAAGCAGTAGAATTGGTGGTGAGTGGAGAACAATTGAGGTTTAAACCATATTGGCAGGTTTTGATTTCTTGAAAAAAGTAGTAAAATGTTGAATTTGATAAATATGAATGATTGATATAGGTATTGAACAAATATTTTATGTACTTTACTAAAATACCTTGGGGGAAGGAGCAGTGAAAGTTGATCTGAGATTTTAAACACAGGAAATGGGTAAATGAGGTGCATTAAGTATATTGTTTATTACCTGTGTTCTGACGGCTTAATATTTTGGATCATTTCATTCTTGGAGAACATGACTCCTAGGGTTAGCAAAATTTATGATGGTAGAAAACCATGAACCATTTAGCATGGTTTTCAAGTGAAAACACACCAACTAGAGTCTTCACCTTCAAATAACTCCCATCTTTGACATTCATTTAAACTTGAAACCACTGTTTGCCATCTTATAATCCTGTACTAGTTACAAGCGACTGGGGTAGAGCCATTTACCTTTAGCCTTCAATACTCTAGAGTTCTTAAAACTAGGAAGAAAAATTTAATTACCTTTTGATATACATATTCTTGATAAATATGTGCATAAAAGATATACATCTACTATGTTTGTGTGTATAATTTGTATATGCTTGTATCAGGACCCATTTATAAATATATATCTACATATCTACTGTATTTTAGCATTCCCTTATTTAAATATGCAAATATTCATATTTATTTAATAAACACATAAGTATATATATTTATATGTAAATAAATATAAACATACACATCAAACTTCTCAATATAATAATGGTAAAGTATTGACATTAGGATAGTTTTAATTAAGGAAATGGTATGCTTGGTTTTTTCCTTCAAACAATGTTTATGTTTGATATATTCAGTGGAGCAAGAATAGTGGTTAAGAAATGTATTTGGAAACTGTTACAGTCCAATATGGAGAAGGATGGTTACATTACATTAAAAGTTATGGAGTTAGGAGGTATTTCAGTAATCAAAGTTGAAGACTAGGCAACTGGGTATGTGGACCTGAGGGTGGGCAAGTCAAGAATTGAAGATGACTCCCAGATCTTTTTCATAAGCAACTAGTTGATGGTGATGCCAAAGACTGGGATGGACAATACTAGGAGACTAATACACTTGACTGAGATGGTTTCACAGGTACAGATCTCTGTATAGTAATGTTCTCTAAAAAATATCGTTACATTTGTTCACTTCTGTGGATGAAAAATACGGTTGTATCATGTCAGAGATACAAGTTCAAGACTAATCAACAGATAATCAATAGAGAACCTGAAACCAGTGAAAGGAGAGACTGTGAACTGTGATATGTGGCTCACACTGCACACTCATGTTCAATACACGAGGAACATACTAGAGCTAGCAAAGAAAAGAGAGAAGATATCTAGATAGATAACAGAAAAATCATGGCTGTGTAGAGTCCTAAGAACCAAGGCATGATAGTCCATCAACAAGCCAACAATGCCAAATGGTGCTTAGAGGTCCAAGAGTAGAACTAAAGTGATTTCTCTGGATTTCATGATTTGGATGCTGTTGATGAAATTGGCAAGAACACCTTGTACTTTAAAGTGTGGCCAGAAGTTGGACAACAGTGGGGTAGCGGCAAGTGAGAAGTTAACAAAAGGAAAGGAAAGGCTTTTGCATCTTCTCCTTCCAGTGTTGGCTTAAAATTCAGAATGTTACAAGTTAGTACACACCCAAGGTACCCAAAGGAATACATGTGGAACAGGTAAAAATGTGTTCTGTACTCTTCTCATACTTTCTTCCTTATCCTCTAATTCCTCGTTAAAACTCAGTTTAACCAACCCTTTCCCTTTTTTGAGATGTTAACAATGCTTAACATTGATGGTAAATTCATAATATCTTTGCATATCAATGAATTTTCATGGCATTTGAAGAATTGAGCAATGTGGGCATTGAAGACAGTTCTCAACTATTACTCAGTGTGACTATTTTCATTGAAGAGCCTGTTTTATCACACTATGTAGATACTTACATAGTAACTAAGGCATGAGTTGCAGATTCCCACAAAGCCTGCATGCTACCACTCCTATTATTACTCAATGGCAGAGTTGTCATGGAGTTTGCTACAATACCTTCCTTTTATTATAACATTCTAGGAAGTCAAAACTTACTTTTAGTGTTGGCATGCTGTACTGATCTTGCATGAATACCTCCCAAGTATTGTACAATTCAAGGAGACGCTGTTTACATGGACTGCACTATGATATCTAATGGATTTACACAGTAGCATGGCCCTGTTACTGTCCCCTTCATTCTCAGCTTTTCCCGTTCCCTTTCTTCCTTCTCCCATTAAGAATTAAGTGGTATGGTTATTTATATCAATAGCAGAATCAATACAGCCTTTTACCTTGTCTTCTAAGCTGCCTCATTTTCTCAATATTTTCCTATTATTAGAACAATTGCATGAACGTGTCACAGCCACAGTGCAAAGAGAAGGCAAATATTCTAGATTATGACTTTGCAAATATAGCTTTTGGTAAGGTTTCACTTACCTCAGTTTGACAACATGTGTCCTGATAAACTCACTTCGTAGATTTGATTCTCGAAATGAGTCAGTAATCTGTAGAAAGAAAACGAGAAAACAATCTCACTGTAATTACAGTCTTTTCATTTCATTCTGACGTCTGTGACGTGGAGCTTCTATAACATGAGGTAGAAATCTATCAGGTGAGGTCATCTCAGTCTTGTCACAGATAGTATAGGGCCAATGTAGGCAGATGGTGCAACCTTCTGATGTGGTTTCTATTTTGCAGCCATTAAGCACAGATGATCTGGAAAGGGAGTGCTTTTAATACGAGTCACTCCTGATATATGATTTGGG
Source organism: Rattus rattus (assembly GCF_011064425.1). Lineage (NCBI taxonomy): Eukaryota > Metazoa > Chordata > Mammalia > Rodentia > Muridae > Rattus > Rattus rattus. The sequence goes on from NC_046164.1 coordinate 704,437, forward strand.
AGCTGTGAGTCAGGTAGTTGGGAACACGACTCAAGCCATTTGGGAAATCCTTTCATACAACTTCTGATATGCGAGTGGTACATGACTGTGTTTTGAATAGATGAAATAAAAATTAGGGTAAAACTAATTAGAAGGACTAGTGATGAGATATCTGAAGGGGAGGAAGAAGCCGTATACTTCATCAGAGATCCCTGCAGTACAGGGTCAATTATATTGTGATTTCAAAACAGAGAATAGATGGCTTTCACTTATAACACGAGGTTGTACCCTTGTGTATACCACACAAGAATATAGAAATGAGGAATTAGGCACGTGCTGAAAATTATATTATTCTGGGATTTGATACCAAGTTTTTCAGAATCATGTTTACTAACTGCTCAAGTTATCAGACTATTCAAATGAATTCATTTTTATATTCATTTTATTTTATACCCTGTTTTATTGCTGTTTTTATAACATTGGGAAAAATCAAGTAAACAAGGAAGAGGAAAGGATTTTGTGTTTTCCTCATGACTGACAGTTCCAACAACCCTTTCATGTTATAGAATACTCTAGAATCCTCTCCAGTTATATTCATGAATTTTAAGGACTAATACGAATTATATCACTTAAAAAATTTCCAACACATCAAAACATAAGTGATCATCATTATACTAGCAATTTAGTAGGTCATTTAAATGCATTACACATAGAATTAAAGTATAATTCTCACATTTTTTTGGTGTTTTGAACAGAAACACTGTTATAGCTGCTTGTGTGATCTATAAATCACCTTTTCCAGTTTATATTAGTTGACAGCCACAGTGCTTTCTGTTATCTGTGAGGTTAGTAGCAGAGATGATGTTTTGCGGTCTTCTTTACTGTCTATTATCATATTATAATATATAACATTATACAATTATATAATATACAAGGAGTTATACAACCCCACTTTCTTGAAATTCAAAGATTCAGAAAGCTCAGTGTTCAAGGAAGAAAGGAAATAATGTTTTTCAGCATCTGAACGATCTACTATAACACTGGTCTGCAGGTGCACTGCACGTGTGTGTGTGTGTGTGTGTGTGTGTGTGTGTGTGTGTGTGTGTGTGTGTGAGTGTATGTCTTTGTGTGTGCACTTCATTTCTCTTTTCTGAAGAGGAAACAGAGAGGAAATGTAGTTGGGCAAGAGGAGAGGTCAGGTCGAGGTTGGGGGGGGTAGAAGCATGGAAACTGTTGTCTGGATGTATGGCATGAGAGAAGAATCTCATTTGCTTTCAATAAAATGATAAAAAATACAATAAAAACATTAAAGAGACAAATATTAACGTACCATAGACTCGATTCTTTCACTCAAGGTTCTGTATTCATGCGTAGCTGGTGAGTTTAAAGCTTCGGTATAGTCAACATTTAGGATATGAAAGTTGCTATGATAAAAGTAAGCTCTCTTGTCTGGAGAGGAAAGGAAAACAGGTGTACTTTAATGTTCCTAAGTGGATTAATTTTTACTTTACAGAGTATTGAGAAGTTATACAATTAAAATAGTATTCCTTAAACAAGAAAAATCACATATAATATAAACACAGCACAGCTATTTTCTTTTGCGTTTTCAAAAGATTGACAAAGCTAGGATTGTTAAGGTTAAAAAAAAATCAGACTAGTGTGATTGGTACCTTCAAAGTTGTATAGAAATATTATAATTTTATTAGTAGTGCATCTAAATAATCTATCGATTTCCTCATTCAGTAATCATTAATAGATAGCTATAATAGATGATTGTTCATTCAGTAGTAAGTAGGAATTCAAATATTCAAATAGGTTTTTTTCATTTTTTCTTTTCTTTTGCTGGATATTTTATTCTTTTTTTTCTTAGATATTTTTTTATTTACATTAAGAATGTTATCCCCTTTCCCAGTTTGCCCTCCAGAAATCCCCTATCCCATCTTTCCTCCCTCTGCTTCTATGAGGGTGCTCCCCCAACAAACCCATTCACTCTCTCCCACCTCCTCACACTGGCATTCCCAGTGGTATAGCTGGGTCCTCAGGTAGTACTATGTCCAATTTTTTTGAGAAACCTTTAGACTGATTTCCAGAGTGGATGTACCAGCTTGCAATCCCACCAGCAATGGAGGAGTGTTCCTCTCTCTCCACATCCTTGCCAGCATCTGCTGTCACTGGAGTTTTTGATCTTAGCCATTTTGACTGGTGTGAGGTGGAATCTCAGGGTTGTTTTGATTTGCATTTCCCTGATGGCTAAGGATGCTGAACATTTCTTTAGGTGCTTCATGGCCACTCGATATTCCTCAATTGAGAATTCTTTGTTTAGTTCTGTACCCCATTTTAATAGGGTTATTTGGCTCTCTGGAGTTTAACTTCTTGGGGTCTTTGTATATATTGGATATTAGTCCTCTATCAGATGTAGGATTGGCAAAGATCTTTTCCCAATCTGTTGGCTGCCATTTTGTCGTAATGACGGTGTCCTTTGCCTTATGGAATTTTTTGCAATTTTATGAGGTCCCATTTGTCTATTTTCTTTTTTTCGGAGCTGGGGACTGAACCCAGGGCCTCGTGCTTGCTAGGCAAGCGCTCTACCACTGAGCTAAATCCCCAACCCCCCATTTGTCTATTTTTGATCTTAGAACATAAGCTATATAAAATACCTTGGTGTGACTCTAACCAAGCAAGTAAAAGATTTGTATGACAAAAACTTCAAGTCTTTGAAAAAAGAAATGGAAGATCTCAGATAATGGAAAGATCTCCCATGCTCATGAATTGGCGAGATTAATATAGTAAAAATGGTCATCTTGCTGAAAGTAATCTACAGATTCAGTGTAACCCCATCAAAATTCCAACTCATTTCTTCATAAAGCTAGAAAGAGCAATTTGCAAATTCATTTGGAATAACAAAAACCCAGGATAGTGAAAACTATACTCAACAATAAAAGACCTTCTGGGGGAATCAGTATCCCTGACCTCAAGTTGTATTACAGAGCAATAGTGATTAAAAACTGAATGGTATTGGTACAGAGTCAAGCAGGTAGATCAATGGAATAAATTTGAAGACCCAGAAATGAACCCACACACCTATGGTTACTGGATCTTTGACAAAGGAGCTAAAACCATCCAGTGGAAAAAAGATAGCATTTTCAACAAATAGTGCTGGTTCAACTGGAGGTCAGCATGTAGAAGAATGCAAATCAATCCATTCTTATCTTCTTGTACAAAGCTCAAGTCCAAGTGGATCAAGGCCTCCACATAAAAGAAGATACACTGAAACTAATAAGTGGGGAAGAGCCTCAAACACATGGGCAAAGGAGAAAATTTCCTGAACAAAACACCAATGGCTTATGCTCTAAAATCCAATAGCATATAAATGAAAAAGCCAAAGCACTATCACCCCCAAAAATCAACCAAAAAAAACCTTAAAATGGTCATAAGTAAATAAAATAACCCATAAAATAAAAAGAAATATGGATATATATGAATATCTATTTAGAGAAGAATTCTAAGTAATATTAATTCATGTTCAGAAACAGATATAGCCATAAGGGGAAAGACTATGTTTTTAACCTGATAGTATATTTAATTATTTAACCTGAAAAGTACTTACCAAAAGCTAAAAAGTGAATAAGTAGACCTGCGGTCATGGCCAGGAGCCCTACTGTTATTATGACAATGAAAGCTACCATAAAGGGATTGAAGAATCTTGAAGGTGATACCATTGATCTTGGCCTGAAACAGGAATAAAACAAAGGAGGGTCACCCACTTCACTTGGAAATGCATAATTCAATCCACGCGACTGAGTTTGAATCTCTTAGCTTGTTCGTGGGTTTGATTACAGAAGCCTAGTCCTAGAAATTAATGTGAACCCCACCAGGATGTCCTTCCCATTTTCCTTTTGTATTTTTTTTTTTTATTCATAGAACCGATGACTTTTTAAAATAGTTTGGTAAAATTATAAGAACATCTGACCTATGGCATAGAATTACTTTATCTTTTCCTACCGGTTTGTGCATTTTTTGCTTTTTGTTTGTGCTTTTGAGAGAGGGTTTTATTATGTACCTCTGGCTGATCTGGAACTATCTGTGTAGTTAAACTTGGCCTGAACTCATGGAAAACGACCTGCTACTGCTTCCTCAGTACTAGGATTAAGCATATGCAACACAATACCCATCCTGTAATGGTATGCTCTTAAGATTGACCTCTAAAGCTTCTGTCATACTGGAAGACCTTCCAAAAGCCCAATTTGGTACTAGCACAGCAACCCATCCTTACTAGAGGCCATTACCAAGGGTATGGTGAGGAGAGACCCACCCTGAATGTAAAGAATGAAAGAGGAGAAAAGCAAAGATGAGATTGAGGATTATAACAATAACTTTCTTTTTTTAAACAGATTTATTTATTTATTATATGTGAGTACACTGTAGCTGTCTTCAGACACACCAGAAGAGGGCATCAGATCCCATTACAGATGGTTGTGAGCCACCATGTGGTTGCTGGGATTTGAACTCAGGACCTCTGCAAGAGCAGTCAGTGATCTTAACCGCTGAGCCATCTCTCCAGTCCAATCACTTTCGTAAGGTGTCATTTCATATTCATATAGATGACGGAGTGGGGCACAAAAGTAGCAAGACCTGCAGTGGTTTTCAACCTTCCTAATGTATGACATGTTTCTCATGTTGTGGTGACCCCAACCATTACTGTCGTTACTACTTTCATAAGTGTAATTTTGCTACTGTTATTAGTCAGAGTGTAAACATCTGACATGCAAGATATCTGAAATATAACCCATGTGTAAAGGTTGTTCAACCTCCAAAGGGGTAGGGCCCCACGAGCTGGTAGAACCTCTGGATTAGAGCCTCTCCAAAAACAGAGAATGTACGTGACTTATTTTTTTTTCTTATGACTTCATAAAGTGCAGTGCAGGCCAACCAATTTGTAGTAATAGACAATCTCATATTACAGTGGGCATATCATCTTAAACAATATGATTCACTCTCTCCTTTCCACCAGGACAGGCACAGCAGTGGCCACTCCCTTGGGGAAGTCACCAGGGCAGCTCCTTGCTTGGGTCATCACCTTATCATTTACCTGAAGAAATGGGCCAGTAGTGCCTATCTCACAAAGCTATTGGAAGGCGAAATGAGGTTATGCAAATGAGGTTAGCAAGATAAAAGTGTTTCTAGCGAGACAGGCTTATCTGTGAATTCTTTTAGGATATCTTTCAAGTTGGTGTTTCTGACCCTCTAGAGTGTCAGGCATACTTAGGGGGTTTGTAAATATTTATGATATTTATAAATATTTTTGCACATGTAAATTGCTGGCTATGTTTCATATTTTGAAACCTAACAGAACTGGGACTCAACTATATTTAGGCAGATTTTAATCTGACTTTCATTATTATTTTCTATTTGCTTTAGGACATTCTGAGGTGAGAAAGGAATATTCTAAGGTGATCATTGATTCCTTAACTTAGGTTTCATGGCAGGGTTGCCATGCAATGCTTGAATTATGTTCAACCAACAGATTCATAAATGGTGTCCTTCCATTTATTACAATAGATCCTTTTTACATTATGTGCTATGGATGGGGCCAGTGACAATTTAGATGGAAGTTAGAGGTTAATGCATATTTGCTAACTTGTGTTTTTCTTGATTAGGTGCACTCTAAATTAAAAAATATGGCTCTGATCAAACATATCATTTCATAAAAGTGCATTTAAATACATGTACTAGGAAGGACATTACCCAAGAATAAAGCAATAAAGGATAAAAGATGTAACTTTACCTTTCTTTTTTTTTTTTTTTTGGTTTTATTTTTCGGAGCTGGGGACCGAACCCAGGGCCTTGCACTTCCTAGGCAAGCGCTCTACCACTGAGCTAAGTCCCCAACCCCGTAACTTTACCTTTCTAAAGGTACTTTTCTTGTACTCCATCTGGGCTTTTTACTGTACTGGTGAAAACTGGCTTTCAGTCCAACCATGGGAGAAAACTGGAATTTTGACATTCCCTATCTCTCTGAGTATCAGTGGATTCACTTGTCACCTCCAGGGTTGTTGTGCCCGGTGTACCCTACCACAGGCCACAGTATCCGGGTTGTGAGTTCAGGGAATATTAATTCCTACTGGTAGGAAGATAAAGAATTGGAAACCAGAGTTAACCCCAGTCTCCAGGGCACCAGTCTTCCATAGAATACCTAGGGGCAGGCTGTACTTCCATAACAAAATCTGATGTGGGGTAAGAGGTATCAAAAGAGTCTGAATGTTAACAAACCAAAGCTTAGGCATAGCAGAATATCTTTAGGAATTATTTTAGTGACTCACTCTCTCTCTCTCTCTCTCTCTCTCTCTCTCTCTCTCTCTCTCTCTCTTCTTCCTTTTTTTTTATCAGTAGTGTTTGGTTTTGCCTTAGATTTCTGGGTTATCTAGTCTCTGGTTCGTGGTTACATGAGCAGTGTCTAATGTAGGTCCCTTACTGTGGAGTGGACTTGAGGTCATCTGTTGGTTACTCCCACAGTTTTTGTGCCACTATTGCCTTTGCATACTTTGGTAGGTAGGACAGACTGTAGGTCAGCTCTTTTGCGGTTAGGTTGGTATGCATGTTTTCCTTTCAGTCATCTATAGAGTCTCTTCCCTCAACAAATAGACTAGGCCATAGAGAGGTGAGGGCCCCGGTTCCTCAGCCAGTCATTATCAGAGAGGCTTCCTCCGAGCAGCAGATGGGAACAGAGGCAGAGTGTGTGTGTGTGTGTGTGCGTGTGTGTGTGTGCGTGTGTGTGTGTGCATGTGTGTGTGTGCATGTGTGTGTGTGCATGTGTGTGTGCATCTGTGTATGTGAGTGAGCATGTGTGTGTGTGCGTGTGTGTGCATGTGTGTGTGTGCATGTGTGTGTGTGCATGTGTGTGTGTGCATGTGTGTGTGTGCATGTGTGTGTGTGTACATATGTATATATAAAACAGCTGTATTTTTATGGGATTTCTGAATGTGAGAACAAGTAGTTCTCTGTCTCTTGTGCCTGCTCTTGGGTTCTTTTCCTCCCGTTGTGTTGCCGTGTACAACTTTCATATGATAGTTTTTGCTTCATCTTCTTTCTTTTTTCCTTCTTTCTTTCTCTCTCTCTTTCTTTCTTTCTTTCTTTTGTTGTCATGTTTGGTTGTTCTTTTCTAATGAGAGAGAGAAAGGGAGTGGATCCTGAGGAGAGAGGACGTGGGAAGGTTCTGCAAGGAGTAGAGGAAGAGAAAACTATAAACAGGATACATTGTATGAGAAGAAAATCTATTTTCTATAAAAGAAGAAAAAAGAATAAAGCAAAATTACAAAAAAAAAAGAAATGAAAAAAAAAAAAACAACCAACAGTCGGAGTCAGCACACGCTTTGGTTTGGATGAGTCTGGTCTCCCAAGAGAATGACTCTGAGCCAACTCTGCCTTTAGTTCCCTGAAAACATCTCAAATGGGGAGACAGAGAAGCACCAGGAGACATATGACTCAAGAAACAAAGGGCGTGGAGCCTCACCTACCTTAATCTCTTAAGCGATGATTACATAAGAATTGATTGTTCCACCCTGCAGAAAGAGCTGAGGAAGTCTCTGCCCTGTAACGCAGAGGTAGATCCCTGCATCTGCTGATTATAAAGCTTAGGTAATTCTAGTCGAATTGTAAGCTTTGCAAATGTATAGAAAGTTTCGCAATGTTTGCAAAAATTCGTTTGAATTTTGATGTGTAATGTACTTGAAGTCTGTAAGGAAATCGTTTACTTTTTTATCCAGAATCTTGACCAGCAAGACTTTCAGTACTTGCATTAAAACAAAAACAAGTTCTTTGTTGCACTATGCTTACCCAGCTCTCCCTCTCTCCTCTTCAGCAGCCTTTTTTATAGTCCTATTGTGAAAGCCTCCAACAGACACTACCCGTGAGCTGCTGACTCTCGCAATGGTCTCATGAACTCTCTAATAGAGTCCATTCGGAACACAGGGAGAGTGAAGCTGGGGGAGTAAATCCTTTCTGATCAAGAATGACAGAGCTGGAAATGGAAACCAGGAAGTTTCAATGAAAGAACGCATACTCCTTACAGTATATGTCCTAAATTACAACATTCTTCAGAGGACAGAAAAGTGCTGAGTTCACTGATCTCGCTTTGGGAAAAACAAGGTTAATCTATTGTCTTCTCAAATGTCTAGAATTTTGTCTTACACATAGTATTTTATTATATAGGAAGCGTGTGATTCAGGAATTGATTTAATTTGAATTTGAAAATATATCTTAATATACTTATATGGGAGTATTAGCTTTTGACATTGGTACATAGATACGCCTCACATTTAGCTATAGATGAATAGAAATTTGATAATAAATTCACATTATCTATAATAGTCGGAGACCTTAGTGGCAGGGTACTTATTAGATCAGCTATACACAATATTGTAAATATTGAACTTTTTGAGAATTTTATGTCCATTTCAAAAGTCAGTTATGATGTTAACAATGGATTAGTTCACAGTCCTTTTCTGATATGTACTCTTTTCAAATGATCTCACGCATGTTATAGTTTAAGCAAGCAACCAGGAAAATATTCCTAAGACACCTGCTTAGCCTATAGCTCTCTGTGTATTCTGTACCAGTGCTTACAGCTGCTCACTGAATAGCTTATAGATGTTCGACAACCACCTAAATGAACAGCTTATAGCCTCCGTCCCCAGCACGGACTACTTCTCATGTTGATGAGCGCTACACACATGAGGCACTGAGGAGTACGCTTCACTTCATCCCTCATGGATATCTCTCAAATGCAAGAGATAATTCTTATTCTACTACCTAAGTCTTTTTCTTTAGTATCTCTGTATCTTAACTGTGACCTGACAATTGCTTCATTGATGATACTTTTAGCTGGTCTCCTTGATTTTATAACTAATCAGCCTAATTCAACTTGAATAATTTAATTCCAAAGATTTGGTGGAAGTCTGTAATGCTCTAGTGGTTTTTAAAGCTCTTAGGGGCCCATTAAATAAAACCAAATGACCATGCCAGTGGCAATGGATTGAATGCTATTTTCTTAAAATTCTTATATTGAAATCTTAACTTTCCAGCAGATGTGGCATTGACAGTTGATGGAGGTGATTAGGTTATGAGGAGAGTAAACTCCCAAGTGGGCTCAATGTCCTGAAACAGGAAACTACATGTCTTATGTCGTATGTCTATTAAGGTTATCCATAACTATGGAAACAGGTCAGCAGACACAAATACTGCAATTGATGCAGACCTCTCAGCCTCCAGACTGTGAGAAATAAAATTCTGTTGTTTCCAAGTTTCCTATTACATGTGCCACCTCTATATCAGCTTCCGTGGAATAAGATCCAGCCTTCATGATGGGAGCAAGAGTGGCAGATATGATGAAGATAAATAGAAAAAAAATAGAAGATAAAGAAGGGGGAAATGGATCTGTCTGAGGTGCTGAAAAGTTACAGTGACCAGGAAAGACCTACCAAAAATGACATTTGAATAAACACGAAAAAAGTCAGAAAGTACCTATAATGGCAAGAGATCTAGGCAGAGAGAATGGGAGGCAATGAACCAGGGTACCAATTGGTGTATTTGAGAAACAGCCTGGAGGGAGGATTAGTGACACCAATGACCATGTGGGTTGGCAGGCTGAGTGAAGGGGGAAGAAAGAATAAGGAAATAAATTCAATGAGACTGGCAGAGAAAGTCATAGCAGAGACAGTAATTTGGGGCAGGGCCTGTAAAGGCTATCATTTGAGTGAGGCAAGTACTTGAGGTTTGGGACACAGGAAGAGAATCAGGTCCTTTCTTTTAGTGGGCTCTTCTTGGTAGGTCTGAGACGGAGTGAGAGAGAATGTAGGAGGTTATCCAGCATTCAAGGTGAAAGACAATGTATCTTAGATAAGATGTTAAGTGGCCGGGGACTGGTCAGAGTCTAGGCATCTTTTAAATTTGAGTGTATAGAATTTGGAGATGATTTTTTCTGAAAGGTCAATTTTAAGTTGAATATAGAATTTTTATTCCTTTGCAATTGACTCCTGAAAACACTTCTAGAGATTTAAAACAAAACAAAACAAAACAAAACAGAAAACCCTCCCTTCCCCTTTCCCTTATATGGAATCTTCCTGTCCTTAAGATTGTATTTAAACTTTTCATGTGATGTTTGTAATACACGATGATCACCCTTGCCATTCCGTCTTCTTCTGTGCTGCCCTGCCCTGCTTGAGTTGATTTAGCCAGACTCAGTATCTGGGCATGACACCTTGAAGAACCTTTGTGGTTTAGTTGCCTGGGTAAGTTATCTTATCCTTGAGATGGCTCATGCATTAGTCCGCCTCACTGGGTCCTTTTTTCTCCCCCATTGCTTCCTGATCTCAAAAAGCTTGCTTGTTTTTTTTCCTACTCTCTTGTACAAGTTCATATGTCAAAAAAGGGCATTTCTACATATTTCCACTTACAAGTTATTCGCTTGTGAAAGGCATCACTGAGTCTTCTTAGTCTGTCTATTTTGACCAGTAGAAGTTACAGACTTTACGTAGGCATTATTAATGCAAATCAACAAATGACTCTACAAAGATGGTTTTAAAAGTAATTTTTACAATAGTTTGGAGGTACTAAATTAAAGATTAAAGCGTGCGCCATGCATCCCAGTTTTGAATGCTGGTGTACATACAAGTGTAAATCAAAGGACAATCTCTACCAGCTATTAAATGCTTGCCATGTGCCTGCGCCATCCCAGGCTTTCCTACCTCATCTCGCTTAATCCTCATAAAAGTACGCGTTTTATGGATGAGGAAACAGCGGCTGAGGGATTAAGTTACTCAGCAAGTAAGTGACAGAGCTGTCATCTGAATCCAGGTTTGGCAAGTTCAGTTTGCCAAGGTCTACCTCAGATGGGAGGAGAATGCCTGCTAATTATACGTTGTGGTTGACACTCATCACACTTGCTACCTCTCTTGTTGACATTAGAAAATGGAAAATCCAAACATAATTCACAGAATATGCAGATAAAGTATGTTTATGTTACATGCTGGAGTTGTGAAGAACGTAAAAACTATGTCCAAAAGAAGACATTTTATCTCAACTTCAACCCCAGGCAGTTTGTTGCCACAAGGCAGGCAGTGGGAACTATCCAATAAAGTTAGTTTTTATTTATTTATGTTTTATGTTAATGAGTGCATTGTTTAAACAAAGTCTAATTTGGAACCTTAATACTTTAAAACAGATCAAAATAGAAAATCATTTTTTAAAATTGTTTGTGGAAATGGGGTCTCCGTTTCCTGCCTTACTAGCTAAACTCTTTATTTTTGTTTTGTTTTGTTTTGTTTTGTTTCCCTTGATAACCTTAAGTACACATAGAATACTCCATAAAAAGAAAGAAGACAGCATTCTTCAGCATTGTGTAACTCGAGCCGTGAGTCATAATTTAACCCAGAGTCATGGCTTGCTGAGTGTATTGACTTCATAGGGAATTCTCAGTTCATATGGACGGGAAGAATTCTATACTTGAATGAAAAATTGGCCTCACTGTGCTAAAAATCTTATTTTCTTTTAGGGGTTTGTATTCTTATTTCTTTTGACCTTGAATTACATTTACATCCATTTATTTTTCTTGACGTCAACCACTCTATACAACTTAAAAATATAGAGAGAAGTGAGAGAGCCTACTGTTTTCATGAGAACCAGAGAAAGACAACTCCTTTAAAGGGGTGTCCTTTAGGTTGCACATGGCTCCCCTCTGAGGCAAACAGCTAAGGGAGCATGGGCTTCACTTTAGCCCCTGGTCTTCCACTGGAAATCACACAACTTACATACACTTCACAATGCACAGCTACAGAGAGAAAAGCAAAAATGAAGTGTCCTGCAGACTGTTGCTTTGAGGTTTAACATTCTGTACAATAAGACACAATGCAAGCAAAAGACTGCCATGAATTGTGTGTATGTGCATGCCCACTCATGTGAGTATATCTGTGTGCATGTGTTTGTGTGTGTGAGAAGAAATGGGAGGAAGTGTTAAGGAAAGGGGAGCAGAGCGAATGATAGTTCATGAATATCTGTTGTCAGTGAGCCTTGGAATATGAGTTCTGCTTCTTCACAGGCTGGCTATTTTGGCTTTTGGGAGTTCAGTATGTGATTACAATAGACAAGTTGCTTTACTTCTGGGAGGGTAATGAATGTCTTTCATTTGATGCACAGGTTACACTTTCTAGGTGGTTCTATTTTTCAATGAGTTATTTTCATATTCTGGAAGTCCTTTGGCATTCTTCTTCCTGTTCTAATGTCACTATTATTTCACTACATAACTGAAATGTGTTCCAAGATGCTTTAGAATATTAAGAAAATATTTTCACTATATCCTAGTTAAATTGTGTGTGCGTGATTGTGTATGTCTATGTGTGTATGTGTATGTGTGTGCATGTGAGTGCACACTTGTGCATGTGTGCATGTGCACAGGTGGTGCATTGTATAATAAGTATGTATGTATGTGTGCAGGTGCACACACTCATGAACATACATCTGAATGCTAGAGGAGGACCTCAGGTGTTTCCCTCTGTTACTGTCCATTAAGTCTATTATTAAATCTCAAGCTCACCATTTTTACTAGCTTGCCAGCAAACTCCTTGGATCCACTTGTCTCTTCTCCCTCCAGCATTGAGCTTACAGGCTCTTGTATTCATTCCTGACTTTAAATGGATGTGAGGGATCTGAACTCAGGTTCTCTTGTTTTCACAGCAAGCTCTTTCCCACAAAGCTATGTTCTGAGCTCTGAATTCTGTATTGCAAAGGATATACCTTAGGCTTGTGGAATAATTATGAAATAAGACAATATTGTAGACTATGTTCACCACAGTGAGTCTAGGCTGAGAAGGTTTTGGGATAGGAAGCATCATTATGTCTTCTTGTCTTAGAGGTAGGGCTTAAGCTTGAAAAAATAGTATGAAAAGCTAAATTTGACTACAATAAAATGATATACTGGATGAAAAATATAAACTACAGTATATAAATTTCTAGATGAAGGTGGTCAGTAATACATACGAACATTGCTCAGTTCTAATAGTGTGTGTTAAGAAACTTAGGCAGCCATGAACTAATATTTTAAAACACAGCACTATGATCTTATTTTATACATGAGACTAAAATTTTGATGATGCATGATCCAGAGTAAGTAAGGCTTCACTATGGCTTACCAATAGAAATGAAGGAGCTATGAATTTTGGTCTCAACTTCTTACTAGCCAATGCTAACTCTTAATATAATAACTTATAGTGATGAATGAAAATAAACTAAATGTTCATGTTCAGTGCTCAGGTATGTGGTTATTTAAACAGTGGGTTGAAGAACCACACCTACTTTATTAAGCCATCAGTCAGCGAGGGATTAGCTCATGTACTTAGGGCATGGTATAATGAGCCTGCAGTCAAAGGTTTAGTTTTTGGATAGATTTTTTTCCCCTACTAATTCTTAGCTATATTCTGGACAGTTATTCCTATTTGCTTTTTCAAAATGGTGCTACTTTTGTAGTAATTCCTTTTCTCTACTACAAAGAAAGGGGGAAAGGGAAAGAGAAATAAAAGGAAAGAAACGTGGAACTGAGTGAGATTGGCTGGGAACAAAGCTACATCACCTATGGTCCACATTGATCACTCTATTGATGATGTCATGCTGGACTCAACATGTTTTCTTGCTTTATTTTGCATATTTTAATACATTCTAGTTTTTTAACAATAAAAAAATTGCTGATGCAATTATGTTTATCAGATATCTAAGAAAGCTCTATATATTTGCCTGAAAATGTTTTTTCTTAATTCTTAGTTCCCGAGAGAGTCACTATCCAGAATTTTCTATCCCATCCTGGTATTTCCTTATAACCCCGAAGTAACTTCAACTTTCACCTCTTGTTTTACCCCTCTGGACATCCTGGCTTTGCAAAGTTCACTGAAGTCAACTGGATAATGAATGAGGCAGAAATTGCTTCAAAGAAAAAAAGCTCCACTTTCTGGAAAGGACTCATAGTTCAGTTTTACTCGTAGTAAAGAAAAACAGCAACTTCCACACGTAAAGAGGAAAGGCAACCACGGAGCTGACCTGTTCTGGAACTCCATGCAGGGAGAACCAGGCTGTGTGGCTACCATATGCAAATTTTCTTGTCTACTGTTCTCTAACGGTGACAATGAAGACACAGTGGTGCAACTTGCCTTTGGAACAATCCTTCATTGTCACAGAGTTAGCCACAGCACTTCCCTTCACACCACTGGTTGTCCCTGCTTTCCCAGACTTTCTTCGCTTCAGCATAGCATGCTGGGTATTGAAGATTTTGCAGCTATCTTAAGGAGTCTCCCCCCTTAGTCACATTGCTAACAGCCTTTCATTGTAGGTGCTGTCAAGCAAATCTTTGATATCTATGTAGTTTGCAGCAGAATAATCTCAAAAAATATTCCTTAACCAACTTACATGATTTCTTGGTTCCAAACACAAATATTATTTGTCTATTTTCCTCCTCCTCATCATCATCAAGCATGCCCTGATGAATGGCTTTTTTTAAACAAAGAATTGTTGCATTTGGTAGAGGAACAGGTTCACCAATTTCTTCATTCATTCCCGTTCTAACAGACAGGAGAGGTCATAGATTGTTTTGTAATTTCTAGGTCAACCTCAAATATCTCTTCATCTAACTGTACAATGTGTGTTCTGTTTCAAGACTGTCAGCCCAAGACTGATGGGTGTGAGGTGGCACCCACTTAAGAAGAAAAAGACGAGGCCACTTGCTCTGGTTTCTTAGTATTCAATCTGCTCAAGAAGTGTTCATAAAAAGATTTTGGCTTGGAGGAAAGTTGATTCTGATATTGAAAGAATTGTAAAGGATTTTCTTTAAATGATGTGAGTATGTACTTGTGCAGGTCAGAAGAGAGCATCCACCATGTAACTTCTGGGATCTGAACCTGGGTAGGTCCTATGCAAGACCTATTCTCTAAACCACTGAGCCATCTGTCTAGCTGTGTAGCCATGGACTTTTAAAAGAATAACACAGAGATGAATTGCTGTTTTGGCCCATCATTGCAGCATATCATGTTGTGACATTGATCTGCCCCACATCTGGGATTAATAAGCTCGAAGACGTTCCTTAGTTGTAGAAAGCTTATTCAAAGAAACTTAAGCATTCTTCCTTTTAAATTCAGAGTTCTGATACAGGTTTTTTTTAACCATAATCTTTGAAATGAAAACATCTTGCTAGTTGTTTATGACCTTTGTTATTTTTGATATTTTAAAGTAAAGAGGGATCTATGGAGTTCTAGCATAGCTAACTGAATGAATGCTGTCATTGCTGTCATTCTGTGCCTCACTTTTAGGTTTCGGTCTCTGTGTGTTGTATTCTTTCTGCATTGTGATTCATTTTATGTGTTTTCCTGAGAAAATTATGTCTTAGTCTTTTTAGGAAAGTCATAAACTTAATATTCCTTCTGCTTTCAGGGAAATAATTTTATCTAGCCATATTTGGAAGTTTGTTTTATATGCCTTGAAGATTGTGGTAAGCACAAAGCTAGAAATTACAAGATGAGGTTATGACTCCAAAAATCTTCTTGAGGTATCCTCTGCCCCT
The DNA here is from genome assembly GCF_011064425.1 of Rattus rattus. Taxonomy (NCBI): domain Eukaryota; kingdom Metazoa; phylum Chordata; class Mammalia; order Rodentia; family Muridae; genus Rattus; species Rattus rattus. Next base: position 720,008 of record NC_046164.1, read on the forward strand.
AAGCAAACAGTACAATTGGTGTGGGACAGAGATAATTGACAAACTCTGACTGGTCGGGAGAATTGGTAACAGATTCCAGACTTATTTTTACAATATGCTTAGAGCTTTCTGAAAATGTAGTTTAAAGATAGGGGATCAGATAGGGCATACTCCTGGAAGAATAGAACTCAGGAGCTAAGGCAGAATTACTAAAATAACCTTTCCTACTTTGTAATGTAGATGCTGAAAAGATAGTAAAAGGAGTTAGGTATTAGTACTTACTGTTCATAAAGAGACCAGTTCATATATTTGTTGTTTGTCTGGAGTGATTGAAAACCTTAAATACTGCTAGTCTAAAAGCAGGCTGTGTTTGCTTTGGTGGAGACATTCTTTAGATTGTTTGAATTGGAGTTAGAGGGCCAATAATATAAATAAACTCTCTTCAGTTTATATTTTCTAATTGTAACTGAATGTGTAATCCTGGGCGTGTGATGAAAAAATCAAACAGATCAGACAAAATTCTATAATCTGTACTTATTGGATAATCATCAGTCTGTTTTTGTTCCATGAAACCTGTTTGAATAAAGAAGCAACCTGATCGCTGGTCAGTCAGAGCTGCAGGATTTCACTGACCACTACACCTGACTCGCTCCTCCTTTGCCAATTCCTTATCTCCTCTCAGTACCACACTGTCAATGGTTGGGTCTGGCCCCTGGCAGGTCTGTCTGTCTGTCTGTCTGTCTGTCTATCTATCTATCTATCTATCTATCTATCTATCTATCTATCTATCTATCTATCTATCTATCTATGTATCTATCTATGTATCTATCTATGTATCTATCTATGTATCTATCTATGTATCTAATGTATCTATGTATGTATGTATCTATGATCAATCAATCTATCTAACTATAAATGTTGTGGCTTTTGCCTCATATAGCAGATGGTTCAGCTGGGAGAACGTTGTGAAGTACTGAAGAATACTTACTGATGGACACAGCCACATGAGAATTGCCAACTTGCCTCCCCTCAGTGTGTGGCATCATATTTTATAACAGAGCTGCTCTTTTGTTTATTCATTGAAGGCATCTAAGAGCTACTTGACATTTCTGTAAGGAGTCTGTTAATGAGTTTAAGGTATTTTTTTTTCTTATGGCTATATTGCAAAATATATTTGTTTTCCTAAGACAGCACTGTAGAGCTGCACAAATGGTAGATCCTGTGACCATCAGTGATACTGTGAAGCTTATTCCTCATGCATATGGACACGGCCAACAGAAACACTTCTGGAACTTATGATGTTGGTATTTCATGTACATTAACTAGAAGTCATATTGTTTTGCATGTGCAAGCGAGTGTGATATATGTACATGTGTGTTTGTGTCCATGTGTGTATGAGTGAGAATGAGTTGGGGTATGGAAAGTTATATATGTGTGTTTGTGTCCACACATGTATGAGTAAGAATGAGTTGGGGTATGTACATGTGCATATGTTTGGAAAGTCGAATGACTTTGTGTGAGTTTCTGCATCATTCTATATCTGACATACAGAGTCAGGGTCCTTCAAGGAATCCGAAGCTCTGATTCCTTCTTAGTCTGGCTACTCAGCTTTTCTTGAGTATTCTCTGTCTCTACTTCGCATGGCGAAATTACTGTCAGTTCCTGTGCCAGGTAGGCTTTTACTTGGGCACTAGGAATAGACGTCTGAAGCTGACACTTGTTTGGCAAATATTAACCACTGAGCCACCTCCCAGCTCTGGTTATTATAAGTTCTTAAAGTGATGGGAGCAATTACCTCATCGTCTCTATTGTTAAAGAACTTGTCCTAGTGTTCTGAAAGTGCTGACACAGGCTGTCTTATATTGTAACTGATTAGTTAGCTGGAGGGAGCAAAACGTGTACTCTAGAGGGCACTATTGTACAATGGTAGAATTCTATTTCTGAATTCTAAAAAGCTTAGGCATTGGAAAAACACATCAAGTCCACTGAATTTCAAAGCAAGAGTTAACTACTTGGTTGAAAATTTGTTCCTTGCCTGTTCCTAAAGATAACCCAAATAATTATATCTATATCTATATAAAATTTGGATATCCGGATTTAGTGGTAAGGTTGTGTTTTTTTTTTTTTTTGCTTATTTTTATTTTCAAAAAGATGTTCTTTCACCTTTATTTTCCAGATATTTGAAAATTATGAATGTCCATGATGGCATGTGCTGTTTAGTTATCAAAATGCCACTTTTGGAAATGAATATATTGAATACTTGGATATCTTTTGGAATAAAACTGCTCTGATCTGATTTTGGTGACAGTTCAGAATTGCACTAAAGACACAATGGAATTCCACACTTTAAACACACAAACTATTCAAATTTACCTTTTAATAATGGTTTACATTATAATCCTACAATTTTCAAGGTTTCTGCAAGTAATTGACAACGTAGGCAGGCTTAAAATGACTCAGAAACTCAATAGGCCAGGACTCAATGCAGTTGGCAGGCAACAGATCTAAGAGAGAATATTAAATGGGGCGGGGGTATTGTTGATGGTAAGCAATTTGTTACACATAATAGCAAAAGCATCTGAGATTTGGAATGATTATCTTCTCTCAAAATAAAAAAAAAAAAAAGCTCTTAACTCTAGAATAAAGCTCCTCCCATGCACTTGCATTTTCTCTTACTGGGTGGAGAAACAAATAGCTCACTAGAGACTGCTCAGGAACCCAGGGAGCCCTCCAAAGGTGTAATGTATATTTGCATCAACTGTCACAGGTCAGAGTGGAGAAAAGCTGGGGAGACGGAAAGCCTCACAATTCCATTCAGGCTGCTGAAGCGAGAAAAGCTACTGTCCTGTGAATGTTTCTCAGCCCGATTTCTTCTTTCCTGGGCCTGAGCTGGCCAGACAGGATTGTTTTTCCCACTTACGTGAGCACACAAACATTTATATCCCAAGTGTGTAGCATTTTAAAAATTCACAGCATTCTTGGAGCTCAGGAAACTGCTACTTTGACTCATTCAAAGCAGGAGAGAAAGGATATGTTAAAGGACATGTTTATTCACATTTAACTACACCAGAAAACTTTTTGATATGCACCTCCATTTCCGTATTAAAACCTCTAGAAGCTATCTTAAAGCTTTATAAAATAGTTCTTTCCTGTGGCGCTTCTTAAAATTTAAGGCACATGGGAATTGTCCGTTAAAACGCACATTTCAAGTCGGTGGCTCTGGGTGCAAGACTTCATTTGCAGTGAGCTTCTAAATTATGCATAACTATTGAGTTATTTTATAGCAGGAGTTTTAGAATCAATTGGACTACAAAAGTTCAAAGACAAAATTCAGAGCTTTTATTGACATACACTAGGTCCCTGCCTCTTAAAGTCATCCATTAGGCAAGTTTCTTCACTAGATATTCAGACCCTTAGCCTTTTGCACCATTAAAATAAACCAACCCTAATGTGTAGCTAAGTGTGATTTAATTTTTATAGAAAAAGGACAGAAGGAGAATTAGGGGTGTCTATGTTCAGGTCATAGAGATGGGATACGTATTGTTTTCTTTGATACTATCTCTACAAAATATGTTCCAAGGTGATGAGGAATCGGTTCTCTCCAAATACTCTCTTGAATACAGAGGGTGATACTATTGTTGAAAATGTGTTCATTCTCCAGTCATTAATTGGATTGTTAAATATAGACCTAAATATGAAAATGTTCTTGACAATTATCAGGAGGATAACCTCATTAAATTTGAATAGAAGGAATAGAAGCTGCATGAAATTCCTTTAAGGTGTTGGGGTCAAGAGTGGGGAGATCGGAAGTGAAATGAGAAGGATGACGGAACAGGAGGAGGAATACCAAAGAAATAGATCATTAAGTGTATAAGTTCTAGCTATAATATACTCATGGATGAAGAGCTTGAAGTACAAAAGATATTCAAAATATATTGAATAAAGCAAGTCAAGGGAGCTGGTGCAAATATATTGGGACCATTCTTTGAGAACAGCTGACCAATGGTTGCCACATATGACTTAATGGGCAGAACTGGGATTGTGCCCTGTTTGTATTCATCATGGTTAGTTTCCTTTAATTACTCTCTCTAGTAAATGACAATTGTTCTCATGGACAAAGTGCAAGGAGGCTTTTAGTGAATCACGGACCACGCCCAAGATTAGCTATTTCAAATGCTTTTAAGTAATATTTACTTTCATGCGTGTATTTTTCAAACCTCAATCTTGTATGGTTTTCAGAATCAGAACGAAGAACTGGGCTGCTCTGTATCGTTTTCCCAGGATGCTTCAGTTCCTAGCAAAATGAGCAGAGTTGCATGGTCTGTGAAACAAAAGTTCTGCAGCCATTGCAAAAGGCGTCCTGTCTCAGAGCTTATGAGGTATACTGCTTGTTACCTGCTTATGACCTGGGAAGCAGTTTTCACAGGGGGTTGGGGCACTGCTATGATCAGTTATTCTTCTTGGTGCCAGAAAGTCCTTTCTCTCGACCTCTTTTTTCTTCTTTGTCATTTTGGACAAAAAAAATCGGTAAGGTTTCTGGTGACTGCCACACTTCTTCCTCATTCTTCTTTTACATTGAATGGAACTCCTCAGTTCTATGACCCATCAAACAGACGCTCCTACCTCTCATACAGGCTCCCCAGATTTGTCAGCACTGTATTCCTGACAGGAGTATGTAATAGGAATGGGGAAGAAGATCGTATTTTATTTAAAAAATCATATTTTATTCAAAATATATTTTATTCAAATCATACTTTATTCAAAAATGCCATAATGATAATGTTGTATGGTATTAAATAAGGAAAACATGTGTGTCTGCTCATGTGTCAATTACTTGTTTATCCATCTCTCCAATTGCCTTGCTCAATTGTAAGCTCAATGAGACAAAGGGAGGCAGATGGCACAGTATACTCAAGAGCCCAGACTGAGCCTACATGAACTGAATTTCATCCAGTTTTTAATCTACTCTGTGAACCTAGGAAGTCACCTAACTCAATTTCCATATCCGCTAAGGATAAATGAGTTAAAATTTTGTTAAAACAACTATGATAGATAATGTTGGGTTCTTGGAAGGCCCTGTAGTAGGATTTGGTATATTAAAACAAAAATTCAACACAAAAACAAAACAAAAAGTGAATGCTGGTCCTGACTGATTTGTTGCATACCACGGCATCCAACCTGAGTCTGTACAGGCAGTGATGGAGGTAAAGCCTTGTCCAGTCTGAGTTTCTGCTACACTTTCTAACCCCAAGTGGAAAGCCAGGCATCAAAGGAATCCTTTTATTTTCTTGAACGATGTATCGTGTAGTCTGTTGCTTCTGGTCTTATGTAAAGATGCATATGAATCACTGTACACAGCCTCATATCCTTCATTACTACACAAGTAATAAAGAAGATACAATTGTGACAACTATGGGTTTTGAAATAACACAGTCCTAACTGACTACTAGACAGGGATGAAACCACTTTGAACATTTGTTTCTTTGTGCAAAAAAAATTTGAGAATACGTACTTAGAAGTTGTGCGGATTAAATGAAGTGCCATCAGTAAATTATACTTTTTTCTTCTATGTAAATCCCAGTTTTAGTTGGAAATATAATTTAACATGCAATAAAACTGATATATCATTTAAAATATTTAACTGACCAAAAATTAAAATGTAATTGAATAGCACAGTACATTTTTCTTATTTGTTTATTTATTTATTTATATATTTATTTATTATGTATATAGCATTCTGCCTGTATGTATCCCTGCAGGCCAGAAGAGGGCAGCAAACTCACTATAGATGGTTATGAGTCACCATGTGGTTGCTGGGAATTGAACTCAGGACCTCTACAAGAGCAATCAATGCTCTTCTGAGCCATCTCTCCAGTATTGCAGAGTACTTTGTTTATAACAACATGCTGGAAGATTGGTAGCAGTTTGTAAAATGACAGGATATTGGCAACAGAAAGGAACTTCAAAAGCATCTCCTTCCCTTTTCTCAGGCAGATGAATAAAACAGTAAGTGGACAAACGCAGTACTACAAAGGTCAGCATTTATGCTTCTTGATCTTTTGCCTCAAAAGTTTCTCAGAAGCTTGTTTTTCTCTGTAACACAGTGTGTGATGGGAATTGCATGAATATAGTATTTATTAATGAACATTGAAGCCTTCGTAAACAACTGAATACATTCATGTAACATTCTACTAGGCATTGGAGGCATGAAGTGTTGCCCTTGTTTTCAAATCCTCATTTCTAATTGAGATAAGGTCTGAGTATTACATCTTCTAGGTATTTCATAGTCATAGAAACATTCACTTTCATTAAAGCACGGTCTTTTGTTGGTAGTAAGTAGAGAAAATAGGCTGTATAATATATATATATATATATATATATATATGTATGTATGTATGTATATGTATATAGTCTTCAGTACAAACAATAAAAGTTTAATTCCAGACTTGTGATTCTGGCTGACGGACATCTGTATTCTTGTATTATATGACCCACTTAGACATCATATTTGTATAACCACAATAACTTGACACTGAGGGGCCTACTCTGTGGTCAACTTCTCCATTAGAGTCAGTAATAAATGTGATTGGTACTCTGCTGCTTGGCCTGGACTGAGAACCAAATGCTCACAAAGCTGTCCTTTTCTAAAATAGTCTTCTTTCTCTTTCTGTCCCTCTCTCAATCTCTTAAATACCTTTTGCTAGTTGCTTCGTCTTGAATTTCTTAGTGTTGTTTTAGCTCTGTTTATTTTCTCCCCAATTCCTCTAGCTGATCTAATTCGGACAGTTTTAATTACTGTTCTAGCCAGTCATGTGCCTAAGAACAGAAGGAGTTTGGGAATTGCAAATTTTCATGTTCACCATCCACACAATTTCAAACAATCTGCTTGTGCTGTTCAAAAATCTACATTTAGGAGTCTGATAGACAAGAATAACCAAAGTTCATATTTTAAGAAACATTGATCTATGCATAATTTCTTGGCTGTAATGTCCAACTGCAACCTTCACGTATCTCCACTTGGCATTTAGCATTCGGTGTTTCCAAAATGAAGTGTTCATCTTATCCTTTTAACTCTCACAACCTTCTCTTGCCCCCCTGCCCCAACAAACAAACATTTCCTCCAATTTTCTGTCTTATTGGATGATACCAATATCAAGCAAGTTGCTCACGTCACTCTAGTGGAAAATACTCCTGTTCACGGTCTTTCCTAGCTTTACAATTCTTTTAAGGATATCATGCAAACTCTTTAATTGCCTTTAAATGAGTGCGTAATCTGTTCTGTATGCATTTAAGTTTCTGCTGATAGAATAGGTCCTTAAGGAAGTTTTCCGTGAATAGGTAGATTGATATGTTTTTCATGACAATAGACATTTCATCTTACGAACAAAGATGAAATGGGAAATTCTCGATCACTAATATGGTTGGCTTTTAGCCAATAAAGGTGGAATTTTCAGTAAATATTGCCTGGTATTGCTGAAATTTCCACAAAGCAAAAGTTTCACAGCTGCTTCCATTCATCCTAATTAGCCAAAGCCCCTAAAGTTGCCTTTGTGGCGTTACTATAACTAGAATTGGACAGTGATTTACTTATTTAATTTTTTAGTGGCTGTTCTTCCAATAAATACGACAATAACAGAGCTTAGACTTTTTCATTCTAATTCTGTATACCTTGTATCTAATGGTTTCTACTAAGAAAAGCAGATTTATGTTCAATGGATGAGCACATAATGTATAAGATAAGCAATAATAAGACAAATACTGCAAAAGGCAATATTAAACAAGACAGTTAAGCATGGTTCATCTTGCCATATGATCTTAAAGCTCATTTTCTTTTAAGGAGTTGGGGAGGAAAGGGTTTATTCAGCTTACGCTTCCACATTGCTGTTCATCACCAAAGGAGGTCAGGAGAGGGACTCACACAGGGCAGGTACTTGGAGGCAGGAGCTGATGCAGAGGCCATGGAGGGATGTTACTTACTGGCTTGCTTCCCCTGGCTTGCTCAGCTTGTTCTCTTATAGAACCCAAGACAACTAGCCTAGGGACGGCACCACCCACAATGGGCTGTGTTCTCCCCCCCTTAATCACTAACTGGGAAAATGCCTTACAGCTGGATCTCAGGAAGGCATTTTCCCAAGGGAGGCTTCTTTCTCTGTGATAGCTCCAGCTTGTGTCAAGTTGACACACAAAACCAGCCAGTACAGTACCCCATCGGGAATGAGCTCTGTTGTACGCTGTTTAAAGCTCATTTTCAATGAAGAAAACTTTTGTGCTTCTCGATGAATAATCATGGTCACCTGGGGCTACCAATTGCCTTCAAGATCACCAGCTTACACAGGATCCAATCCTCAAGGATAAACAGTATCACACAGAAAACATAGGTAGAAAAGAGAAGAACTACTCCTCCAGTCCAAATTTAGGAGAAAGGAAAATGAGAACCATCTTTTTAACAAGCTGAGAAATAAAGAGGGTGGGTGGGGTCAGAGAGAAACCAAGAATGTAGAGAAAGTTATTTTATTTACATTTCAAATGGTGTTCCCTTTTCTGCTTTCCCATCCATAGGCCCCCTATTCCATCTTCCTCCCCTTCTACAAGGTGTTCCCCCTCCCCAATCATCCCCCATGACATTCCCCTACACTGGGGGGTCCAGCCTTGGCAGGACCAAGGGCTTCTCCTCACGTTGGTGCCCAACAAGGCCATCCTCTGTGGAGAATTTAAAGCTTTATAGAATTCATATATAGAAGAGGGAATGAACAGCGATGGAGTGCTTATGAGTAAGACAGGCATGGAGACCTACATCAGATTTTGCAATGTGGATGATTATTAAGAGCTAAACGCGAGCTGTTTCAGAGGTGTTTTAAGGAGAAACCATTACTACTGGGATAAAATTATTTGCAAACATAAGCATGCACACAATGTGTCACAGAAAAATAACTTGTAGAAATATACCCTAAAGGGACTTTGTGCATTTGTACCACTGAATCTGCTAGGGACCAACACTCTGAATGGATGTCAGCTGTAGGATACCCTTAGAATGTAATTCTGATAGCTATGATTATGGACACACTATTACAGGCCTCCCAGGACAATTTTGATCACATTTTATACATTTATGAAAATAGAAGTTATGTTTTAAAGGACGTGCCCCAAAGGTGGAGAACCATGAAGACGAGGAAGGATTAAGACATCACCCACAGACAGTAGTTACACTAGAGAAGGTGAAGGGAGAGAAGCCGGAGGATATGGCACATTTGTATAGGTGCCTACAGGGGCATGGATATCAGTGATATTTATTTTAAGCAGATATTAATTATCCATAAATTCACTTTTAAATGCCCACAGTTTTGAGAAACCATTACTTTGCTTATTAGAATTATTATTTTGAATCTTTTGTAAGTTAAAAAGCATTCAATGAAGGTAATTTATTTGTAAATCTAACAGCAGACATTGCAGGAATTGTATCTTTTCAGTATAAGGTTAACTCACATAAAAGCATCCTTCCTCACTATACAGACAGGTCTAACTTTCGGCGTATGTTATCAATTGTATGGCCGAGAAATGCTCTACAGGTTATTCTTGTGAGTAAGCCCAACTTTATCAGTATAATTTCCCAATGAATATCTTGTACCAGCATTCAGAATAGAAAACTGCTGACATCTTGCCACTTTAGCTTTTTTTTTTTTTTTCAAAATAAGTAAGACATTGCAGGTCGTATCCCTTTATTCTTTCTTCTCCTGTCTGGTTTCCTGTTCCCATTTTATAGTCAACCGAGCATTATGGGTTTAATGCCTCTCTTTTTTGGTTTGTGTGTAAGACCTTTGCATAGTTGGGTATTATATTCATGAATTGAGTACAGTATTGTTCTGCTATTTTTTACAATTAATCAAAGCAGTGCCTGGTATAGGTGCTATCATGTAGCATTTTCTGAGTTATTAATTGACTTGCATCTGAATTATTCATTTAAACTGCTATATAGTAAGTCTGTTATAAAAATTATGCTATCTTTGAATGGATACTAAAGACTTTCAATTTAAAAATAGCTTGTTTTGACTTTGAAGCACTGAGCCCTAAATGGGATGTCTTTATTCAACCCTTCTGTTCAAGGCTCAGGAATTAATCTATGCAGAAGAGGAAACAGAAAGATTGTCAGAGGCAGAGATGATGGATGACTCCAAAAACCAGTGTGTTCCAGACACAACTGTGCTGATACACATGACCTCACAGTCTATGAGAGCACTCCCAGAACCTTTACAGTTCATATCTGACAAACCTGAGCACTGAGAAAGGGACTGGATAGAAAATCTGACTCTTAACCAAGAAGCTATTTGCAGTTGATACATCTTGGGAAAACAAACATCAGTTTCTTCCAGTGGAATGCAAGTTGGTCTATCAAACACATTTCAAAGAAGGCCCCATGCCCAGGGAGATAGACTCCATGATTGTGTGTGTGTGTGTGTGTGTGTGTGTGTGTGTGTGTGTGTGTGTGTGTGCTTTTAGTTTTGTATTTATATTTGTTGCCTTACTGTCTTGCTTGCTTCTTTTTGACATTTGTTATTTGTTTTGTATGTTGAGAGAGAGAGAGAGAGAGAGAGAGAACAAGAAGTTGAATAGGTAGCAGGTCGAAAGAATATGATCAAAATGTATGTTAATGACTTTTAAATGAAGAATTTTAAAAGGAGAACAGCTCATTTTGTGTTCAGTTATCATTTACTTATTTTTATTTTAACAGATAAATAAAGATAAATTTGTTTATAGGGTGCCACGTGGAATTTTGATATTTGAATGTATCATATAATATTTAAATCAGCATTATGTGCATGTCCTAAAATATTTATCACTAACTTAAGATAAAAAGGTTCAAGTGTTTTTTTTATACATATGGTATACTATTAGTATGTTATCATTGTCTGCGCTCATCTGTAATTGGACTTTTTGTGTGTCATAGTTCATGATACCTATCATAACAAAAACTGAAAACCAAAAAAGGATGGAAGATAGATGCCGGTATAAAGCACATTTTAGAAAAGTTCCACTACTAAGGAGAGGAGATGTTAAAACAAGAAGTACTTGAGGAAGGAATTTTTAAGTGAAGATAATTCTACATGTCCTTATACTGATGATGTTTCAGCAAGATGACGCATGTGTGCCTTATTCCTTCAAATGTTAAGGTTGGGCAGACTTGATTTAGAGGAGCCAACAAAAGACTTCATGGGTTATAGAATAGCTTATGTTTCAGGGGAAAATGAAATCTTACAGAAATACCTTGTGTGTGATTTCTGGTGGTCAAAATGACAATAGTTATGAACTAATTTGCTCTAAAATATGTAACCCTGGATGCCAAATTGGAGCTGACCTGTCTGTGTCTCATGACATCATCACTTCTCCATCCCATACTAGCATTAGATGGTCTCCATGACCACAGAGACACATTGGTGCTTACCTACCTAGTTTGTATAAAGAAATACACGCTCTGCCCAATGATTCGCAAATGTAAACACAGATTTTTTGCAAGTTGAAACAACAATTCAGAGACCAAAATGGAAACTAGAAAAGGCGTAAAACACATTTGGATATAGGCAGACTCAATTTTCAATTTATCTCATGTTCTTCCAGGCTCTTATTTCAGGCCCTTATTCTGATCAGAGTTGGCGTGTCTCTGTATTCAGCTAATTGTATCATCAGCAGTGACAAAAGAGAAGAAAGAGGAGATGTGGTTTGTTATGAAAGGAGGAACTCTGCCAGGACCTGTCTGTTCCTGGGCTGAGATAGGCTCACGCACCTTAAGTATTCCTTTAAACTGTGTTCTGAATGCTGACTTGGTAATCACCATCATGTTTTCTAAATCTCAGCCTCATCTTGCAACTTTTATGAAATCTGGTGAATATAAATACTCTGGATGGACCTAAGAAACTCTGGAATACCACAGAACTTAAATGAATAACCACCATTTCTCAACATAAGTGCCTAAGTTCTGGAGCCTGATTTGGGGCTTCTGTCCTGAAGGAAAGGAACATGAACAAAGAAAGGAATACATCATGTGTGCAACCTTCAGGAAAGGTCAGCTTGGATGAAATCCCAGAGTGCTATGCATATAAGAGAGCAATCAGATATCCCATAAAAGCCCACTGTCAAACAAAACGGTTTCAGTGTTACCCAAAGATGCATCTAAAAATAGGTAAAAACTGCCTAGAATTACCTTAAAAAGTATATTATTAAATCTGTTCTCTTTTCTCTACCTGACCTGATGTGCTGACCTCTCAGATCATGTGGAAGAACTGGGAAACTGGAATTTAATTAAAAAAACAAAACAAAACAAAACAAAAAACCCCAAAAACCTCCCAGTGCCATTTGAAAACTTTCCCCAACTCTACACTCTGGAAGTTCTAAGCTTTACTCGGCTTGACTGATGGAGTGCACTGTCTCCCAGGCAAGCTTTCGCAAATTTCAGAATTTCACCAATTTTGCATAATTATGGATTATACATAATGAACAAAAAGAAAACAATTACAGTAGGAACAGCTTGTTTAAGAGGCAAAATGTGGCCAAATGTAGAGTCTTTGGAATCAAAACCCCAAGAGAAATATGAAAGAACTTATTTTTATGCTATTGCTGGAAATGTAGACTACCATCTATTTCTCACATTCCTGTCGGAATACTCAAGTACATATAATCTTACATGAGTTTTCATTATTCAATATGGTTTGACTTTTGTTTCTTCTTCTTCTTATGAGGTTAGAGAAAAGCTCAACCATTCTTATACCTACCCAGTGCCCTTGCTTTTATTGATCCTCCTGTTAGCGCAGTCTGCTAGTTAGTCTGATATATCTTTTTTCTATGCTAATAGAAATGCAATATGTATAATATATACGATTTTCATTAGGTTAGCTAAACTTGTATTGCCTGAGGGCAGGTTAGGAGACAATTTGTATTTTATGTAGATGTTTATGAAAATAATTGATCATTAATCAAAATGAAAATTGGAGAGATGACAGTTTTCCTAAATATTAACAATACTAACTAAAAGTTAGAAATATTATTGCATAAAATATAGACAAATACTGCCTTTAATTTTTTAGGAAGGACATTAGGGTTCATGTCTTATTTAGTAGGTAGCAATGATATTGCTAAGAATCAAAATATCTGGTTTTCAAAAGTTCTAACGCAACAGAGAAAGTTTTTTACTGATTATAGGTTTTCAAAGTTCACACTTCAGTTTCTAGTAACTGAGACATGACAGAGACCTTTCCTTTTTTAAAGATAATGTGGTGATGCTAAATCATCTCCTTAGGTTTATTCATTTGGTTTAAACAAATCCCCACCCCCTCCCGCAAAGGCAGAGACTCAGCTAAGCATGCTGTCTAAATATTAGGCACATTACTTAACAATTTCCAACAGTTTCACTGAAGTTTTTAAAGAAGTGACTGTAACTATTTTGTACAGCCCCAATTTTTAAAACATCTTTGCATTTCACATACTTTCAGACACAATAAAACACACAAAGCTTCAGCAACAAAAGCAGGTCTTACCTATACATTTTACTCTTGAATAATGAAGAGGTCCTTGGTTCTGTCCGTCCTACTGCTTTGAGATTCCCTCTCAACTGAATGACTCTTTCGTGTTCTGTGTACCTGAAGCCAAAGGAGGAAATCCCGTGTAATTAAAACCCAACTTGTAAAACAAGTCTGAAAGAATCAGCTTGAGCCAATGGTGTGACTTGTGGGCCAGAATCAGAGATGGAGACACCTTACAAATCAGAAACAATCCCATTCATTCTGGTAAGTAGTGAATACACACGACTAGAGGTGGCAGGTGTTTTTCACAACCCGATGACCACATATCTCATTGTCATTTTTATGCAGGAGGATGTGACACTTCTGCTTACTGTCATACTTTTCATTCCTCACTACAGAAAACCAAGAACTATCAGAAAATACCATGCACTGACAGATAACTCCCTCTGAATATTCTTTTCTCTGTGATAAAATACTTTCCTCCTCTTTATGACAGAGAGAGAGAGAGAGAGAGAGAGAGAAAGAGAGAGAGACAGAGACAGAGACAGACAGAGAGAGACAAAGAGACAGAGAGATGCAGAGAGAAGAACTTGAGAAGGCAGGATACATTGTTATGGGATAAGCAAGCATAAAAGTTGAAATGAAAACATACCTCCTCTCCCAGAAAAGGACTGAGATAATGCTCAAGCTGAGGTCTAAGCTTCAAGCCCGCAAGCATTGGGGCAGATACAGGTACCACTGGACACCAAGAGAGACCACCAGGCAGAAACCCAAGGAGTCCTCTTAAAAGGAACTTGGACTCTCTGAAGCTCTGGAAGCCTTGAGGAGGCACTCTCTTCTGAGTACCAAGGCAGAGATGGCGTCACAGGGTTTCTGCCTCCCTGGTGTGTCTAGCCTTGCTCTTTTTATTAATGTTTTTTCAACTTCCTTATTGAATTAGGGGGCTGTTGGGTGTGATGTCTATCTCTGGTACATTAACAACAAAGCTTGTGTTCATAGAAACCAAAATGACTGCTTTAAAATTAAAAAAAAATTAGATGTTATTAAAAAAAAAACCCTACTCTTATTCCAAACATTGTCTTCTGAAAAAGCATCCTAACTCAGTGATCTAGAAGATAAATAGAAAAGGGGAGTATGGATGTGTGGAGGATTAGGGCAAAAATGGTAGATTAGGAGGAGTGTTTCCAGGCAGGAGCAGAGTCTGACAAGATACAAGGGAAGAGTCGGATGACAATGAGAAAGAACATTCCTGTCTAATGTGTTGGCAAGGAGGATGGGTGATGTTGGGTGGCTGTGTTGGGAATGCTTCCTGGGAAATAACAAATGCTGGAGAATTGAAGTGGAATACAATCAGACTGGGTAGTAAAACTTGAATTCTAATCTTAGCCTTTTCACCAACTGATTGTGTAACTCGAGGTGGGGAGCTAGTTGAGGTGTATACGTCAGTGGTAGAGCACTTACTTCTCATGCATACGGTCCTGGGTTCAGTCATTAATATCAAAAAGAAAAGAAAAGGAAAAAAAGGAAAGGAAAGAAAACAAAGCAACAAAGCAAAACTCATTCCTTCACGAGTTTCTGTGTGCCCACGAGACGTGGAAAGCTGAAGAGGTTCTTGGAGAAGGCTTTTGACTTTATCTTATACATCTTTGATAGGCGATGGCTAATGAATTTACCATAGGGACTCCATTTAACAACTGATTTTAAAATAGAACACATAATCTATACAACATTGCTAGTACTAAGTGGTGGCCCCTCTTTATGTATTATAAATTCATCTTTAGCCACTCTATCTTATGCCTGATATTCAATGAAAGAAATAAAATACGTTCAAAAAATTACACATTTTACCTAAAAATTTTTTATTTACTTCCTAACTTCAAGTTATTTATTTACAGATCTCTTCAATGCATGAGTATGCTAGTACAAAAATTTATGTTGCATTGTATTTGCCGATGTTATTCCATGAGAATGTTCTAACTTCTAAGTCTTATATCTAGTAGTTTATTTTGCTCACTTATTTTAATGTGATTTCAGACTCAAAAATTAAAGTACCTACATTTAACATTTATTGGCAATTTAATGTCTATATCAGAAAAAATAAATCACATTATCCTGAGTAGATCCATCATTAAGTACAGTAACTGCTTTTCTAAGGTGGAAAGTTTTGAATCTTCTGTTTTTTTTTCCATTTCAGGTGATTCTTTCTTTGTTAACTTCATAAATATAGTATTTATATTTCATGCACATATTGAATTGGGACTTAAAATACATTGAGAAGTCATATTAGACCAAATGAGTACAAAAGCTGTCTTTGAACTAACAATTATTCTCCTACCTCAACTTCCCAAGGGCCAACATTATAGGTGTGCATTACTATACATAGGAGATTTAAATATTTTGATGACTTTATATTTAAATCTTGTTTTAATATTTTTCTATATTTGAAGCGCTGACTTCTGTTTTTATTTACAACAGTTTCTCCTAAATGGTAGATCTTTCTCCACCTTTGGATTCCTATAGATTCATTTCTTTGGATTCATTAAGAGTGTTTTTACCAAGTAGGTGCTTAGTTAACACATACTGTTTGAATGTTCAACATCTTACTGCCACACATCTACTGCTATTCAGTTACACAATGTCACAACAGAACTTGAAAATGAGTCAAGGGAGTGTCGTGGGGAAAACTGAATTCAGTCTGAAAGTGACTTCCTGGATGATCACAATGAGCTCAACACAGAAAGGGAGGTGGGGCTGAAATTATGGCTGGCTGGTGAGACCAAGTAATTGTTCATAATAGGAGCTAGTTTTAAAGGTGTTGACTCTTAATCTTCAGATCCACAGGGAGTGGCAAGAAAAACCTTGACAGTTTCTATTCTTAACCAAAAAGAATAGGGAATGTAGA
Source organism: Rattus rattus (assembly GCF_011064425.1). Classification (NCBI taxonomy): domain Eukaryota; kingdom Metazoa; phylum Chordata; class Mammalia; order Rodentia; family Muridae; genus Rattus; species Rattus rattus. The sequence continues at coordinate 736,397 of NC_046164.1, forward strand.
ATTGTATTATACACAAAACATAAGAATTAGTTCTCCATTAGACTTGGTTTTAGTCCTGCAGTTATATAATTTTCAAGGCAACCTGCCAGGTTGATTGATACAGGCTTTAAAGAAATGACAGAGATCGTTAGCATGCAGAAGACGGACTCATGTTAGAGACACTGACACTGGGGAGTCTTTCCTGTTGAGGGTGAAAGAGAGGGATTATGACTAAAATAGTATCTTTAAGTTGGTCACTCTTAAGCTTTGGAATATTTATCCTTTAATACCTATTGTGTCTTGGCTTAGATGGGAGGATGACTCATTCAGCGATGTTCATCAAAACATTATGAGTAAAAATCAAAAGAGAACCCAGCAACATCCTGAAGCTGATGATCTAAAGGGTGTGACCAGTCGTGTTTTGTCCTTGAAGTTTGTTTATTCATCTAGTTCAGGAAATATAGTCATATGAATGGTCATGAATTTGTCATAGCCTCCTTTACAGAGTTACTGTAGTGGGAGAGAATAATTATAAAAGAAAAGAAAACAAACAGACAAAAAGGAGGAAAATGGAAAATAAAATGAAGGTAATACAACTTCCACACCTAAGGCCCAACAATCGATGCAAAAGGGTGGAAAAGATATAAAAGCCAGAAGAGCAGGAGGTGGCCATGAGACTGTTTCTCCTAGAAATGTCAGAAGCGATTCTTACCAAGTCTCACCAACATGGCTGCCTACACATGAGCTAATGGATGTTGAGAAGGCACACAAGGCCTTAACCATAAACAAAGGACTGTGGACAACAAAAGAATGTTGAAAGCAGGCATGGCAGTCTTCTCCAGGGAAAAGCACACTGATTGCTTATTCAATACCAAGTGGTCATCCTGAAAACATATATCCAAGTTACATTATATATACTGGCAGGATTATATTTAGGAGGTGTGTGTGTGTGTGTGTGTGTGTGTGTGTGTGTGTGTGTGTGTGTGTGTGTGTGTAACAACAACAAGTGAAAAAAGAGGCCATAAATTTGAAAGTGAACACAGAAGTATACATGGAAAGGTTTTAAGGGACAAAAAGAAAGAGGAAAATGATGTAATCATTATCTCAAAAAGTGAAAAAAATATTAAAAAATAAAAGTAATGTGTATTGCCTACCTAAAAAAGGCTATAAAATTATATTTAATTGTGAATGCTTCACTCCTTCTTTAAAAGGGGAACAAGAATACCCTTGGCAGGGAAGAGAGAGGCAAAGATTAAAACAGAGACTGAAGGAACACCCATTCAGAGCCTGCCCTACATGTGGCCCATACATATACAGCCATCCAATTAGACAAGATGGATGAAGCAAAGAAGTGCAGGCCGACAGGAGCAGGATGTAGATCGCTCCTGAGAGACACAGCCAGAATACAGCAAATACAGAGGCGAATGCCAGCAGCAAACCACTGAACTGAGAATAGGACCCCTTTTGAAGGAATCAGAGAAAGAACTAGAAGAGCTTGAAGGGCTCGAGACCCCATATGTACAACAATGCCAAGCAACCAGAGCTTCAAGGACTAAGCCACTACCCAAAGACTATACATGGACTGACCCTGGACTCTGACCTCATAGGTAGCAATGAATATCCTAGTAAGAGCACCAGTGGAAGGGAAGCCCTGGGTCCTGCTAAGACTGAACCCCAGTGAACTAGATTGTTGGGGAGGGCGGCAATGGGGGAGGGTGGGGAGGGAACACCCATAAGGAAGGGAGGGGAGGGGATGTTTGCCCGTAAACCGGGAAAGGGAATAACACTCGAAATGTATATAAGAAATACTCAAGTTAATAAAAAAATTATATTTAATTATAAAGACATTCATTTTACATATTAGGTTAAAATTGGGTAATGATCGGATTTTAAAATATAAACAAATTTAAGGATTGTAATTATATGTAATTATAACTTGTAAGCAGTTAGAAATGAGATGGGTAATGATACCTCATTTCCACCTGTAGACATTATTTTACTTTTCTTACATGTAAAAATAGAGTTTACACACCATTCTCACAGCCTTATGAAAACTAAATTCAGTCAAAGGAAGTAAAACAAACTAGTGAGCTTAAGGCACCAGGCATCTTGAGTCCACCGCAGAGGAGCCATTCTCTCAGTAGGAGTGCTTAAGGCCGTGCGTGTTGATTTAGGGGTCATGGGTACTAAAGAGCAGAAGAATCATTCAGCTTGCAAATGGCACCCATCACATTTACACATTATTTTGATTGAGACCATTCTTCTCCCGAAAGCATCCATATAAGCTTGACTAAAAACAAATCACATTCATCAAAACCTGGCATGGCTTTCACACGGGCCTTCAACTGTTTTCTCGAATGTCCTCATGATACTTTCAATTAGGTCTTCACAGTAAGTTCTGAAAAAAAAAAAGCATCTTACTGGTAGACATTTTTGTATTTTGTTAAATGAAAAAAATGACCATCTATCCTTTTCAAGTCTTTCTTAACATTCACGTTATTTTTCTCCTATAGAAAGTGTGATGGTTAATCTTGAGTGAACTTGATGAAACTTAAAATCACCTAGGAGACAAATCTCTCGATGTGTTTATGATGGTGTTTAACTGAAGTGGGAAGACTTACTAGGAAGGTGGGCAGTACCATTCCATGCACTGTGATCCCTGAGCAAAGATGTGAACAAGTGGAGAACCAACATTTACCTCTCTCTGCTTCCTGCTTCCTAACAAAATGTGACTAGCATCACAGCTAAAGTCACTCTCACTGCCCCCTAACACACAATGATGGACCATATCCTCAAACTCTGGGCTAAATTAACCCCTTCTATCTTTAAATTCCTTTTTGTCTAGAATCTGATTGAAGCAGTAAAAAAAAAATGGAACCGTGTGGCCATCACTGCCATAATTCTGATCATACATCTTTAGGCCGTTGAAATGGGTTTGGAAGTGGTATGATCAAGCTTGGAGCTGTGGGCTAGAGAATCCCTAGACTGTCCCAAGCACAAAAGTAACCAGGCCATTCTCATGGGATCTTGGAAGACCAGAGTGCCAAGAGAAATGTGGAAAATGGGGACACAACTCATGAGTTTTCAGAAGAGATTGAGGATTCTATCAAGTACTAGATTGGGTAGCATTTCTCTTATAGTCCAGCAAGAATCTAAGAGGACAGCAGATAGGGCAGGAAGTTAAGGACAATGTACACTTTGGAAAGGAAAAGTCTATCGACAAATTAAAAGGTGCAGACAAAGAGGCCCTGAGAAGAGGTCTGCAGTTGTAAAAAAAAGATCAGTGTGTTTAAAGAGCATCCCCATGCTCTGTGCTGAGACAACAAGAGAGGTTCCCAAAGGTGAGACTCCACATATAGGTTCTAATTTATGAAAACACAAATTTATTTAGAAGAAGGAAACCCAAATTGAAAAATTTCCTGCTCAAAACCAAACCATTCCAGAACTGTTTTCTAAATTTCAGCTGCTAAGGTACACCAACATCATCATAGCTGTGACAGGTGAAGGCTAGACTCCATCTTGAATGGCAGAGCAACTTGGTAGCATTATTCATACAGTTCTAGATTTGTAGGCATGCAGAGTGTAAGAGTTCTGGGTCAGACAGATTTACACTAAGGTTAGAGGTAATCTATGGTAGAGTCAGGTTCCCTGCAAGGAGGTCCAGTGTAATCACTGCAAAGCTGTAAAGCCCGACTTGCACTGAAGACTTTAGGGTGCTGGAGATGCCAGGTCTGTGTGACAACAAAGTAGGAAAGTCACAAGCATAGAGTAGAACTGGTCCAAGAGAAAGGCCTCAAATAATACAAATAGGAGAACTGGAAGGTTCGAGTTACCAAGACTGTTGGAGATCAATGATGCCATTAAAAATAGCCCCAGATGTGGGGCCGAGAACCACAAAACCTGATGGTTTTCCTGCTGGTTTCTGGAATTTATTTGGTCTGATCTTTCCATGCTATGCTTCTATTCCTTTTGAATGGGGATGTTTATTCAGTGCCATTGGACATTAGAAGTATATAACATACCTTTTATTTGATAGAGGCTTACAATTAAGAGATTATCTGAGACTCTGCACTTAACATGTTTCAACTATTTGTCACTGTTAAAAGAGTTCACAGAAGCCCAGCCCACCATGTTGACTGCCTATAAAACTCTATGCAGCCCACAAGGCCAACTAATAGCTTTCCCAAGCTCACCTCAACTTGCTTCCTGTTCTAAAAGCTTTAGCCAGACTTCGGGGGCACTGGTAAGAAATTTCTCTGCCTCAGGAATCTCCCATGGAAACCTCAGTTTGAAGAACATTAGAGAAACTCAAGCTAACCCATGAAGGTCTGGTAAGAGTTCCCCCTGAGACCCTGAGGAATTCCCCAAGCCCACCACACTGACTGTTAGAAAATCTCCAGTTGGCCTATGAGGCACTAGCCAAAGTTCCTCATCCACAGGTCCCCTTAGAAATACCCCAAGCCAATGGCACCCCACTGACAGACAGCCCTCCACATATCAAAGCTGCCGATAACAAACACAAATACCAACCTAATCCTACAGTCCAGGTCACATCACAAAATCATCACAAATACAAATATCAATATAGAACAAGCTGGGTCCCCCAACACCAAAATCATAGTGATGATCCTTATTAGGAACAACCTAGAATAAACTCAAAACATGAAATTCAAAAGAACATTTATAAACTTGCTCAACGAGTTTAAGAGTTGAAAGAAGAACAACAATATCAACCAACCAGACCCCCAGAGCTCCCAGGGACTAAACCAACCAAAGAGTATACATGGGGGGAGGGGGGGTGAACCATGACTCCAGCTACCTATGTAGCAGAGAATGACCTTGTCTGGCATCAATAGGAGGAGAAGTCTTTGGTCCTGTGAAGTCTCATTTTCCAAGTGTAGGGGAATGCCAGGGTATTGAGGTGGGAGGGGAAACATCCTCATAGAAGCAGAGGAGGGGGAATGGGAGAGGAGGAAATCAGGAAGAGGGATAAAATTTGAAATGTAAATACATAAACTCTCCACTAAAAAAAAGGAGTTGAAAGAGGACATAATCACCTGAACAAACTTAAGGAAAACAGAAGGAAAAAAAATAAAACAAAACAAAAACCAGACAGAAGCCCAAGAAAACACAGAGAAATGAAATAAGGGCTACAATTCAGAATATGAAAGTATAACCAATAATGGGGTAGAAATACTGAAAAAAACAACTGAAATAAAGCTGGAAATGAATATTTCAACAAGCCAGATAAAACTCTTGGATACCCTTTCTAACAGGATGAGTCATGTAGAAGGCAGAATACTAAGATTTTAAGACAAGGTATAAAAATTGGATCATTCAATCAAAGAAAATGATTAATTTAAAAAGTCCACATGAAGAAAAGATGTAAGATTTTTGGAAACTGTGCTAAGACCATATCTATGAGTCACAGGCATAGAATGTGGAAAAGAGTTCCAGATAAAAGGCATAATCTATAGTGAAGTTTTGATGCAAGTGAGAAACGATAATTTCTCAGAAAAAAAAATTGATAGAATCTGAGAAATGACACCCAAGGCTGTACTCTGCCTCCATATGTATAAGCACATATATGTAAAAGCACACACAAGCACATGCACACATGCATACACACACGCATGCATGCATACGTGCACACACATGCTCAAACATTTGTCTGATGACAAATAGCTGTGTTCTGGCCTCTGTATTGAAGAAACAAATGAAGCAGTTGGGATTGATAGGATCTGTGGTTATGGGAGAAAACAAACTGCTTGGCTTAAGCTGTTCTCCAAAATGTCAAGGCTTTCATGACTGGGATTAGTGATTCCATTTGCTGTTTGTTTATATTACGTAACGAGATTGATTATTATATACTCGTGTCCACTCATTTTATTATAACCTCATTGCTTATTGTTATTTTAATAAATCATAAAAAAGGCATAATCTAATTAATCTAATACTAAAACCAGATAAAGACATAACAAGAATAATCAAGCTATATGGCAATATCTTTGATGAATGTAGATGTAAAAATTCTCTACAAAATGCTTGTAAAACCTTATCCCTGAACACAGCATGCAGCAATAATAAGCTATTAAGAAATCTGCCCATTGTCACAACAGTAGTGGCTCATTATGGAGTCAACTAATTGATTCCTGGTTAGATTTGAGGTCTATCCCACAGAAGAAAAATCAATGCTTGGTAAGGTAAACATGGTCCAAAGCTCATAGATGGGAAGTTGTTGATTGATCTAGTGAGGGATCTGTTGTTTTTCTTAATGGTCATACTGTTAGACAAATCTTCTAAATATACTTGTGACTATAGCCATAAATCAGTGTTGCTTTCAACACCATGGTCATAGAAACTCTCTTTTTCTGTTTCTAGTGGCTGTGCAGAAATTCATAACGTGTACATGCTGAGAATACATGTTTTTGAGAGCTCAACTATACTACAGTTTCTGTATCACCACTTCCACCAACTCTTCAGGTAACATTACAAAAGAGGTGGAAAGAGTATAATAATTAGAGGGTGGGGAGTAATGCTGGGAAGCGCTAGCTTCTGGATATGATGTAGCCACTGGACTCATGAACTGACGGTAGATGTAATTGTCTTCAAGACCCACATAAGAGCAAACCAGATCAAATTTCAGCATGAATGAAGGGGAATGACTATTGAGACCCTCATTTATCTGAAGAGCTATTAGCATTTGATTGAAAATGGGATCTCATAAAACTGCAAAGCTTCTGTAAGGCAAAGAACACTGCCATTAGGACAAAACGGCAACCAACAGATTGGGAAAGGATCTTTACCAATCCTACATCTGATAGAGGGCTAATATACAAGATATACAAAGAACTCAAGAAGTTGGACTCCAGAGAATCAAATAACCATATTAAAAATGGGGTACAGAGCTAAACAAAGAATTCTCAGCTGAGGAATATTGAATGACTGAGAAGTACCTAATGAAATGTTCAACATCCTTTGTCAACAGTGAAATGCTAATCTAAAGAACCCGGAGTTCCACCTCACACCAGTCAGAATGGATAAGATCAAAAACTCAGGTGACAACAGATGCTGGCAAAGATGTGGAGAAAGAGGATCACTCCTCTATTGGTGGTATTGCAAACTGGTACAACCACTCTGGAAATCAGTATGGCGGTTTGTCAGAAAATTGGACATTGAACTACCTGAGGACCCAGCTATACCACTCCTGGGCATATACTCAAATGATGCTCTAACATACAACAAAGACACATGTTCCACTATGTTCATAGCAGCCTTATTTATAATAACCAGAAGCTGGAAAGAACCCAGATGTCCTTCAACAGAGGAATAGCTATAGAAAATGTGGTATATGTACACAATGTTGTACTACTCAGCTATTAAAAACAATGACTTCATGAAATTTATTGGCAAATGGATGAAAGTAGAAAATATAATCCTGAGTGAGGTAACCCAATCACAAAAAAAACCCCACATTTGGTATGCACTCACTGATAGGTGGATATTAGCCCAAAAGCTGGAATTACCCAAAATACAATCCACAGACCACATGAAGCTGAAGAAGAAGGATGACCAAAGTGTGGATGCCTCACTCCTTGCTAATATGGGGAACAAAAATATTTATAGGAGAGGATATGGAGACAAAGTTTGATATCAGAGACTAAAAGAGTGGCCATTTTGAGCCTGCCCCACCTGGGGATCTAGCGCATATATATATATATATATATATATATATATATATCCACCAACACTAGACAGTATTGATGTAGCTAAGAAGTGAAGGCTGACATACCTGAAGGAGCCTGATAAACCTGTCTCCTGAGAGGTTCAAGCAGAGCTTGACAAATACAGAGGTGAATGCTATCAGGAAACCATTGAACTGAGAACAGTGTCCCTGTTGGAGGAATTAGAGAAAGGATTAAAGTTGCTGAAGGAGCTTGCAACTCCATAAGAACAACACCAACCAACCAGCGCTCCCAGGGACTAAACCACTACCCAAAGACTATACATGGGTTGACTCATGGCTCCAGTTGCATATGTAGCAGAAGATGGCCTTGTTCGTCACCAATGGGAGGAGAAGCCCTTGGTCCTGCCAATGCTGGAACCCCCAGTGTAGAGGAATGTTAGGCGGGGGAGGCAGGAAGGGGACGTTGTTGGGGAGGGGGAACACTGTTATAGAAGAAGGGGAGGGAGATGGTATAGGGGACTTATGGACAGGAAACCCAGAAAGGGATTAACATTTGAAATGTAAATAAAAAATAGCCAATAAAAAATTTAAAAAGCAAAATGAAATTTTAACATTTGCAGATGAAAAGATGAACCTGGAAAAATATACTGAGTGAAGAGAACCAGAAGCAGCACTCATTTTCCATCATATATGGATTCTAGTTTTGATTCTATAACTTTGTTATATATTTCTATTATTTTTTATATCTGGAGTATCTGTTAAAGCCCATTGTGAGGTTACCTTAGATAATGGAGATTAGTAAAATGTAGGGACTATGAAAATACATATACGGAGAATACTAGGAATGAATAGGGTTAAGTAAGACTGAGGCGGGAGGGTGGGGAGATGAAAGGATTTGAGGAGGGTCGACTAAATCAGAAGATTACTTAGAAAGTCATAGGTAAACCTAATAACTTATAACTCAATGAGAAGTAATATGATTTAATCACAATTCAAAAGATGCTCTGGCTCGGCAATCTATGTAATAACATGCCTAGAAGTGATTTGAACAAGAACCCCAATACCAGGTAGCGGTTGTTGGCTCATGAAGTAATCAAGGTTCATGCCATACATCTTAGTTGATGTTATAGTTCTACAAGTTAAGAAAACAACTGGTCAAGCAACATACAGAAGGATTTACTTGGACTTTGGTTCCAGAGGAATAGGAGTTCATCACCATCCCTGAGAGGGAGGCATGACATCAGGAAGCTAAGAACTCCTTGAACCCCAGACATGAAGCAGAGAGAGCAACTAAAATTGATTGGCGTCTTTAAACTCTCAACTCCCACCTTCAGTGACACACTTCCCCAAACAAGTATACATTTACTAAAGCTCCCCCAGAGAGCTCTACCAACTGGGGATCACATATTCAAGTACATGAGTCTGTGGGGAACATTTTCATTCAAGCTAGCATAGTTGCTCCCAAGACACACTGTTGCTGAAACTACAATGCATCAAAAAGTCAACCTGGAACTGAACTGGGAGCTTTCTCCTTGCTTGCTGGCTTTCATAGTGCCAGGTGGTATTATTTAGGCTGGAGGGTGAGAAAAGACGTCATGAATCATCTTCAACTGTGGAGCATATGGACCATAATACAAACTTGATCAGGGAGATCTGCACAACCGTGCAATGGTAGCATGATCATTATCAGAACAATCAACTATTCTCTGATTTCTTTTCAGGATTCCTTCACAGGAGGAGTTCTATTTGCAATGCTGTAAATCCAGTATAAGAAACGAAAAACAAACAAACAAAAAAAAGCACAAAGAAGCAAACAAAAACATTGCTGAGGTAATCAGCAGACTACACGGGGAACTTAATACTGTTTTAAAATAAACATGCATAATATAGAAATTATAATATATGTATGTTTATACTGATGGGCAAATGCTACGCTGAGCTTTACTCAGAGAAGCTTCTCTTTCCAATGAATGTAGAGACTTTAGGCTATCTAAGGGGTTGCTAAGTAACAGTTGACTGCTCAGCTATAAACAACGTATTTATATAATACCTTGTAAGGCTCAGGGAATATTGCAGAAGAGGGACTAAAAGAATGTAAAATTCAGAATATGTGGAGATGGAATGCAAAACATCATTTCCAGAGCAAGATAAAAACAGCAGCAGCAACAATAACCTTTATGATCACAAAATTATTAGCTGTGGTTGCCTGCACAGGGTCTACACAAGAATGGAAATGACAATAGGCAGGAATTGATAGGGAAGGAATATTGAAAATTACAAACCTCAATGATTAGCAATGGATTATTCTGGAATTGTCTTTAGTTGACTACCAACTGTTGATACCACTAGACTCCAATGACTAAGTCTATGTGAAGGGTACACAGACAGCCTTGGTTGAATTCAGGACCCAGAAGAAAACAACAACAACAACAACAACAACAACAACAACAACAACAACAACAACAACAACAAAAAGAACAAAACCCACGAGTTTGGAAAGTGATTGTTGTGGTGTGTGTGATAGGAATGTGATGACGATAGAAGAGGGTGAGAGACAAGAGCCACTAGAATGTACTATATACACGTATGGGATTGTTAAAGAATAATTTTAATTAATTTTGCCATATTATACAAACATGAAAAGTTGGGAACCTTGAATGCAATATTTATAATTTCAAAGAGAAGCGTTTGGATGTCAAGTTGCCATGTGCTAAGAAAATAGTAAGTTGAGGACAACTAACACAACTTAGAAATTGAAATCGAGAATTATTCCTTGGTTAGACTCTTGGGAAACCTTCATTGCATGTGTCGAGTGATCAGGAAAAGTCGAGTGCTGAGCACAAAGCTGAACAGAGAGTCTAAATGCAATGACATTAATGCTCGACTGAGTTAGTTCTGTCTTCCAAGGTCTGGACACTGATTGGAAGACTGAGAATCCAACATCTGGAATTTGAATGTTTGACTCTGTGTCTTTGGAGGTCTACAGCCTACAACTTATTCTGAGTCTTCTGGCCTTGTACAGATAGCTGTCCTATTTTCATTGAGAGTAAACACTCTGGAGAGACACTAACTACAGAGTCATTTTTTTCTACGAATGACAGCAAATAACTTTTCCAGGAGCTATGTGCATCTCTTCTGACTGTCAAGTCCATTATAAAAGTTAGGGCACAGCACAAGCAGCTTGTTGTGTTGTGGGAGTGCCTCCTAGGATCCCAGAAATAATGACGGTCCATACTGGACAGTACTGGGATGTCAGCATTATTATTGGACTTAGTGGAGGCAAGGGATTAAAAGGCTCAAAATAATTAACATGGTGGAATGAATATTTTATGTGAAGCTAAAAGACTCATCAGAAAATTATGTTTCCCCTTCTAAGAAGGCCTGAAGTATCCACATTTTGGCCTTCTTCTTCTTGAGCTTCATGTGGTCTGTGAATTGTACATTGGGTAATCCAAGCTTTTGGGCTAATATCCCCTTTTTGGTGAGTACATACCATGTGTGTTCTGGGTTACCTCACTCAAGATGATATTTTCTAGTTCCATCCATTTGCCTAAGAATTTCATGAAGTCATTGTTTTTAATAGCTGAGTAGTATTCCATTGTGTAAATGTACCACATTTTCTATACTCATGGGAGGAAATACAGGGACAAAGGGTGGAGCAGGGGCTGAAGGAAAGATCATCCAGAGACTGCCCCACCTGGGGATCCATCCTGTATGCAGCCACTAAACCAAGACACTATTGTGGATGCCAAGAAATGCTTGCTGACAGGAGTCAGATATGGGTGTCTCCTGAGAGGCTCTGCCAGAGCCCTACTGATACAGATGAGAAAGCTTGCAGCTAATGATTGGACTGAGCATGGGGAACTCAATGGAGGAATTAGAGAAAAGACTGAAAAAGCTTAAGGGGTTTGCAACTCCACAGGAAGAACAACAATATCAACCAACCAGACCTCCAGAGCTCCCAGGGACTAAACCACCAACCAAAGAGTACACATGGAGGGACCCAGGACTTCAGCCTCATATGTAGCATGAGATGTGTTCCTTTTTGGTTCTAACTGAAATACAACTATGTGATGTGATGTGAATTCATCTTCCCCAATATCATAGGTTTGTATTTTTATATTTTCACTTAAAAGAACCTTTCTGCCAATAGACACACAACTCAGACCTAGGGATTAAGCTTGAGGCCTCAGACATGGTAGGCAAATTCTTTACTATTGAACTATAATCCCAGGTTTCTGTTTTCTTTATAGATGGTGTCACTTCAAATTGCCGAACTCCTGTAGTTAGGACTAGCTGCTTTTTGATCAAAAATTAAAATATAAGTGTCATTATTAAATGATGTTAATTAAACTAAAGACAGTATATGAAACTCATAAACTCTTGGACATGATTATTGAACAGTTTTAAGACAGTTTTAGGGTCAGACATGGTTGGTCATGTATATAATGCCAGTTCCCCGGAGTTGGTTGTGAATCTGAAGCCAGTCTGGGCTACATGGTAAGACCTTGTCTCAAACAAAGAAACAGTCACACACAGGCACAAACAAACATACCAAACAAACAAACAAACAAACCCCCCATAAAACCAAAAAAGAGAAATAAATAATTAGATAAAAGATTCTGACATTATCAATGATATATTTTAGAGTATTGATTATAAAAATTAAAGAAATTGAATCATAAATTAAAGACAATACCTTATCATATACTGACCTGATTTTATGATAATGGTTTTGTTTTGAAAAAACAATTATCATTGTGCATGCACTATATATCTTTAATGTGTATGCAGGCACACATGTGAAAGTCAGAAAAACATAGAACCTGTGGATGTCAGTCCTGTCTGTCCACCCTTTTTGGTACAAGGGCTCTTGTTTCCCACTGCACATGTCAGATAGCTCACCTGTGAGCTTCCAGGGACTCTCATACCTTTGCTGCCCATCTGGCTGTTAGAGCACTAGCATTTTGGAGATGTGCTATAATGTCTGATTTAATGTGGGTTCTGGAAGTCTAACTCAGGCTCTCATGCTTTCCTTAAAAATGCTTTACCAGTGAGCCATATATTCAGTGTTAGATTTTAAGGGCCAGAGAACTCATGCGATTAATGCCCAAGGTGAGTAATAGTCTTAACACCTTATGAGGGACTGCCATGATCTCTTTAGAAGAACACAGTCAGGTCTCGGTCAAAGAAAAAAATGCACTAGAGAAATATTACTGGTATGAAAAACTAAGTGTATATTAGTAATGAATGCTATTTTTGCTTTTAGATAGTATAAATGAAGCAAACTATAATTTTTTTTAAAGAACACTGATTAAATTATTATAAATAGGATGTAGCAGACTTCCAGCCAAGGGAGTGAACTCTCTAGAAATATCTGTTGAGGTATCTTAGCTCTGGGGATTCATATGTATTTAAATATCTATCTATCTATCTATCTATCTATCTATCTATCTATCTATCTATCTATCTATCTATCTAATTTAGCTTACAAACTAGTTGGTGTCTATAACTCTTCTTTATACATCCTTAGATTTGCCTAACCAACAACCTATCTTTTCTTCTGATGTCATGGCCCTTTTTCTTGTTTAAGCCTTTAACTTCCAGAAATTGCCCAGACTTAAAAATTATTAAAAAATGATAGATATTATTATTTAAGATGTATTTTAGAGTTGGTTAAATTAACACTAATCCCTTTGACTTGAGTTATATCTTCCCATTAATCCCTATCATTTGAATTATATCCTTAGGACCATATGCTGGAATGAGAGAACCTACTCTCACAAGTTGATCTCTGTCCTCCATGTGTTTGCTATGGTACACTTATGTATTCATTCATACAATACATAAATATATAAATCTTTGAAAAAATAATAAGGGCTTGCTCTCCTGCCTTCTTACTCTCCCTATCTCCTCTCTTCTTCCTCTCACCCCATTCCCCTCCCCCTTCCATGTGCTCAGGGCCAGCTTCTACTCCTCTCTCTCTCTCTCTCTCTCTCTCTCTCTCTCTCTCTCTCTCTCTCTCTCTGCCTTTCTCTGTCTCTACTACCCTCTCAACTCCCCTCCCCATGCCCTGAGTAAACTGTATTCTACACTAAATGATGATAATAATAAATGGCTAGAGTAATGGCTCAGCACATAAGATCACTGGCTGTTCTTCCAAAGAACTGGGGTTCAGTTCCCAGAATCCATACATACAACTTGACTGTCTGTAGCCCTACTTTCATGGGATACAATGCTCTCTTCTGGCTACCATGGGCACTAGACATGCCATACATACAGACCAAACACCTAGACATATAGAATATAAAAATTAAGAGAATGTATGCATAAATTTTGTTATGACAGATCTTCAATTTAGGGTTTTATTTGCAAATGCCACCTTCATTTCTGTGACAACATGATATGTCCGACTTGATCAGTAGTAGTATGAAGCTTTTATTGAGTTGGAGTTTCCCTGCTTTGACCCTGGGGAATTTCAAAGCAAACTTCTTGTATTCCAGGTGCCCTACACACTAAAACAAACTCTCAACATCATCTCTCAAATCTGGTGAAAAAACCATCTATCTTTCTATATTGTCTTGAACCAATTCAGAAAATTCAAGATTACCTAAGTTTATATAAATATTTAATGACCTTAATTATATCTGCAAACTACCTCTTTATGTATACAGCATGAATATAAGCATGATATCAGTGATGGAATGATCGTGAGGATGGGGAAGAGCATTCGACTACCAGACTAATTTATTTTAAGGAAAACAAAGGAACCCAGGGTCCACAGTTGGCAGACAGATGTATAATTTCCAATTTGGTGGTTAAGAAAGTTTTAAAGAAAGTGGATGTTGGCTAAATTTCTGAAGAATCTGAAAGAAAAGCAGTGGATATCTAGAAAGATTGTTCTAGTTGTAAGGAGCAAAAAGCCTAAACTCACACAAGCACTGATGAATTCAAAGATCAGCAAGCAGTCAGACAAGCTAGAACACAATGTACGCAGGAACGGGGAGAAGGCATGAGGAAGAGACACAACAGAAACCAGATGACTTTGGTTTATGATGACGTCACCAGGGCTTCTAAGAAGGGTAATGACACTTAGTATTGCACTGCACACAGTGGTTCTGGCTGTTCCAAAGTAGGTGAGGGCAGAAACAAGAAAAACAAGGAGAATAATAATAATCTGAGTTTCTCACAGTCTTCATCCAATTCATGAACGGATCCTCTTAACTCTACCTATAGCAAAGAATCATATTCTCACAAACATAAAATTCACGGCAACTGTTCTGCTTTGAGCCAGGGAGCAGTGCTTGACACAGTAGAACGGCAAATAATGAAGAAAGTTACATGTTTTGGGTGGAAACTCATAATGTATCTATTAATTTAAAGCAACTGCCCCATTTTCCTAAAATTTATGATCAGTTTGCATTATATTACAACACAGTGTACCAATCATCTCTACCTGAACTATGAAGATTTGCCCTATAGGTTTTAACTAAAAATTAAAATTCATAGAGACTGTATATAAATTTGTGCTCTCCAGAGTAGCAGAAGTAATTAAATGTACAGAGAGAGAGAGAGAGAGAGAGAGAGAGAGAGAGAGAGAGAGAGAGATTAGGATTTTACTATTGTAGTTATGGAGATTGGTAAACCCCAAATCTGTAAAGTGGGATGTCAGACTGGAGACAAAGGAAGAACCAACATTATATTCATCTGGATGCTACTTTTTGGCAGAATTTCTTCTTTCTGGAGGTGGGGGCACATTTGCTCTTGGTTCTGACTGACCCTTCAACTGGCTGGATGAGGACTCTGTCATGTTGAAAGAAAATTTATTCATTCAAAGTCTACAGATTTCAATGTGTCTATGATTTTGGTGTGTCCCCAGCACCTACATGTTGGCCACGTAATTATAAAATCCAGAAGTTAATGGTATTTATGGGTAGGGCCTATAGGAGAGAATAAAAATAAGATGATGTCATCAAGGTGGAGCCCTCTCAATGGCATTAGTAGCTTTGTTGACAGAAGAAGGCCTGAACTAGCATGCTTGTCTGCCCATCTCATGTGCTGGGTCATGTTACCAAGATTCATGAAGATCTTCAGTAGATGTATGTGTCATGGTTGAATTTCTACACCTCCACCATTGTAAATAAAATTTAAAAAGACATCCCTTTTTTTTAAAAAAAATTATTTACTTAATATGTGTGAGTACACTGTCACTGTCTTTAAACATAGTAGAAGTTGGCATCGGATCCCATTACAGATGGTTGTGAGCCACCATGTGGTTGCTGGGAATTGAACTCAGGACCTCTGGAAGAGCAGTCAGTGCTCTTAACCACTGAGCTATCTCTCCAGCTCCCACCCCAAACCATTCTTAATAAGTGACTCAGTATCATGTATTCTGTTTTAGCAACCTAAAACAGTTAAAAGCAGATGGGAACCTTATTCAAAGATGCCCCCCCGAGAAGCATGCGGGATAATATTTGAACCTAGTAGCTGAGCATTTTGGGTCAGACAAGTTGACACAGAAAGTTAATCACACAAACCGGTTAAGGTATAACATTCCTGCAGTCCCGGCACCATATTAGAGATTAGTCTGGGCTCCAGAGTCAGATCCTGATTTAAAAAAAGAAGAAGAGAGAAAAAAATTAGTGATCGTAAAGCTCAAACAGACCCACACCACTAACCCAGCGTATTGTAGAGCTAGGCTGTGAGCTGCAGATCTTCATATCATTTGCCTTGACATGATGCCATCTGAATCCAGGAAATGTGTGCTTTGGTTACTATATCTTGTACATATGTCTTGAAAATATTATTTGAGCCCATATTAGATAATCAAATTGGTTTCATATGAGCATCTGTGATCACGCTTTGCACTAGTGCCTCTCTGTTTTACCAAACGGAGACATTTGTATCTCTAGAGGCATTCAAGCAGCAATCAAGGCCAAGTGAAACCATCAGATTATAACAACTCAGTCACGTAAAATTAGCAATTCCCTACTTGTTGGAGGGTGTGTTCTTGAGTTGTTCTTTGGTAATGGACTCATCTTTATTTCTTTTTCCAAGAATGTTTTAATTGATAGCAGTTTGGGATGAAGGAACAGTTTATACTCTTGGAACACAAAGGAACTATTCACCTTACTCTGAAATCCAGTCTACAGTTTTTTTTTTCCTCATTGTTTTGAAATAGAATTTTAAACTCTGAATTTAAATGAGAATGAATAAAGAATATCAAATGGATGGTATCCTGTGAAGATGGCTCACAATTTACATGATTAAAGCTCCCAGGTAACCAATGGAAAGCAAGGTGGGGCCAGTCTGTTCCCTAGGCAAGGGTGACTACAATATAAAATTCCTCGTTTGCCATAGTACAACATACCTTTCACGTTTGTGAGTATTACTCCGAGGATACCACGTCGTGAGTCACGGTGTAGACTGCCACCTGGAATACATCCTGTTCCTTCACTGCTTTTACTCAGAGCTGATGGTCAAAATAGTCAGAGAACTCTGGAATCCTAGAAGCCAAGAGCGTTGAGACTGGCTAGAAGCTTCTTAAAACTTCTCTCAAGACAATTTTGAAGTTATGTAGCCCCAGGCTTCAAATAATACATATGAAGTCCCTTACGGATACACAGAGAGTTCCCAGTGGAGTCAGGGACTGACAGTCTGTAGAGATGATCCTGAAGGCCTTGAACTCAGAGTTGCTCTGCTTTATAAAGAGAGTGACTATATAACTCAGCTGGTGACAGTGATCATTTTCTTGCCCTATGATGTTACTTTTATCAGTTCCTAGAAACAACGCAAACGTATTTGGCGAAGTATGAGGATAAACCTAATGACTTTGCATGGCATGTTATACCATCTATTCTAATACTTTAAGACAAAAGGCAAATTAGGATGATCTGAGGAACTGCTCTTTTCCCCCAACTCCTAAAGTCTAGTTGCTTCCCTGAATATATTAGCTAATATAACACTAGTCCGCTTTCATAAAATTCATAGTCTCTGTATTGATCCATTATCCATACCCACCACACCACAGAATTTAAGCCATTTGATACATACTATTCAATTTGAGAAAATTTCTTTTGGCTTCTGCTTTCTGTTAAAATCTATTTGTAAGTGTGTCTGCATGCTAATTAAAGCTTTTTCTGACTTTTAGATTTTCAATTACATTTACAATTACAGCCAAAAAGTCCCTTAGAGTAATTATAGATGAATTAATTTTGTTGTTATTACTTCCAATACTTTTTCATTTAAAACTCTATGATCTGCCCCTCTTTATTTTCCACTTTATTTTCTATCATAACTCTAAGTCATTCTTAAAAATAATAGATATTTGAAAATAGACATTTTAAGGGCAAGGTTAGGTTCATAGAATAACTGAGTGGAAAGTAGTGAATTCCCGTATATCTCCATCCCTTAAATCCTCCTCCACCATCTCAAGCAGTCCGTTTGTCGCTACCTAGGAGTCAACATTATGCACTTCTCTCACTAGGAGTACAGCAGGCTTCATTCTTTGTGTGGGGAATTTTATGGGTTCAAACATATGTGCAAATATTTATAACCACCGTTATATTTTCACGGAAGATAGGTCACTTCCCTAAAATTTTCTTGTCCAACTCTTTGTTCATTTACCTTCAACCCCTAACCTCTTGGAACCATCAACCTTTTAATATCCTTCTAATTTACATCTCCCTAAAGCAAAGGAGTTAAGTTCAACTATTACATAGCTTTTTCATACGTGTCTCTCATTTAGCAATGCTCTTCTGTTCTCAAAGGCCTGTCCAGATGTGCCAGTTTATCCACTTTCTGAAGGATGTCTTGGCTGCTTCTGTGTTTTGAAAATTAATCACTGCTGCCAATGTCTGTGTGCAAATTTTTGTATGAACATAATCTTGGGGTCATGTGGGTGAATATCAAAGACAGTGATTGATGAGTTATGTGTTTAAAAAAAATACCAAGCTTTCTAAAACATCTAAACCATTTTTACATTCTCCTGGTGTCCTTGTAGCTCTTAAAAATTATTTTTCCTCTGTATTTTGTGAAGCATCATCGTGCTATGTATCCCAGGCTGTTCTCAAACTCACCATCATCTTTCCTTATATCCCCATGTGCTGGGATTCCATATATATACTTCTATGTGTACACCATTTGAGGAAGATGTAGGCTATAAAGAGTCAACAAGTTCAGGTTAAATGGTATGCCAAACTCTGCATAGTCCACTGTGTAGAATACAATGTCTGATGATCTCTGACCAGTCTCAGACGCCAGTGGTCTGTTGGAAGAGTTCCTTTGAAGTGTTAGCAATTATTACTGTGTTCTTCATTACTCATCATCAACATTGACCTTTTCTTTCTAAGCCGGTGCTTGTGTATAACTGACTAGGACTCTTACTTCTATCTCAAAATCTAAGCAATGTTTAATAGAGGCAGAAATCTGAAATATGAAGAATTTCCCAACTAATATTTTTGTCTATGTAGCAGTGTACAGGTTGAGGGAAGATGTCAGTGCTACTTCATGCTGAAGAAATGTACCAAACATACATGATGTCTTTTAGTGACTAAAAGTGAGATAGTTTCGTTAGTTATGCTAACTTTGGCCAGTAGTATTACTCCATTAAAATCTGTCTGATTTGCCATAAGCTTGGATAACTCAGTTTCAAATTTCCGCACTCTTCTTGATCCTCTTGGCTTTCAGATTTTCTAGTGTCTAAGTAGTTTGTGTATAGATATTCTTCCTCATGAGATAAAATATTTAGTTTAAAAATCTCTAAGATGACTTTTAAAATGAGTTTTTCATAAAACCATAATTCACAGCAATTCTAACTTTATGTTTCTAAAATCCTCAATTTATGTACAAATGATGCTTTAACTACTAAATCAGAATGATAACATGCTAAAGACTTAAGATGGATATTCTAAGCACCTGCTTATATTGAGAATCTGAGTACTAACTCAAATTTCTAGTCTCTTTTTAACCCTTGACTTCCAGATCACTTCTGTTACTGTACTTTTGGATTCATATAACATGTAAAGTGTTTTTCCTTCTGTTTAGTGATTTCTCTCATGAGATTGGATTCCTGGGCTTCCAGAATTAATTTTTAAAATTTAGTGTACAAGCTTAGTGAATAGTATGCTTTCCAGAACCTGCCTGAATGGCAGGCAGGTGTGGTGTCTCATCTATAATCCCAGCATTCAGAAATCAAAGACATGAGTTCCCAAAGGGGTTTGACTAGCTAGACTAGTCTGTATTGGTGAGCTGTGAGTTCAATTCAGTTACCAGTTTGTCTTAGTCAGGATTTATATTCATGCACAAAGCATCATGACCAAGAAGTAAGTTGGGGAGGAAACAATTTATTCAGCTTACACTTCCACATTACTGTTCATCACCAAAGGAAGTCAGGACAGGAGCTCGCACAAGGCAGGAACGTGGAGGCAAGAGCTGATGCAGAGGCCATGGAGGGTTACTGCTTACTGGATTGCTTTCCCTAGCCTGCTCAGCTTGATTTCTTATAGAACCCGGGACTACCAGCCCAGTGATGGCATCACCCACAACGGGCCTTCTCACTGTTGGTCACTAATTGAGAAAATGCCTTACAGCTGGATCTCATGGAGGCATTTCCTCAAGGGAGGCTCTTTTCTCTGTGATAACTCCAGCTTATGTCAAGTTGACACACAAAACCAGCCAGTACACTGCCTCAGTGAATAAGGTCAAGAGCAGTCAAGGAAGATTCTCTGTAACAACCTTGGGCCTCTCCATATACATCCACACACATACATATGCATACACATGAGCTCACACACATATGAACAATCATATACACATTCATGAATACAAAACCCACACGAAAAAGCAAGCTTACCATTAAGTCCTAATCACTAATATAAATAAAAAGGCAATCTTATGTGAAAAACTAAAATTTATAGGTATAATATCTCTGTTTTATGAAATTTATATCCCCTTGCTTCTATGAGCTCTAAAGACATATATATTGCATATAACTATCAGTTTTATTTCTCTTATAGCTATTAGGAAATGTCAACAAGGAAAGGCTTCAAAGGAAATGATGTATGTTGATCATGGTCACCTAGAAGTGCCAGAATTGTGAAATATTTGCAACAAAGAGCAAGAACGGAGGACAGTGATAGATTCCATAAAGAAAACAAAGGGTTTGTAAAGATCTTCAGAATGAAGATATGCTTGTTGGCCTAATTTCTAGATCTATGTATGAATTTCAGGTATGTTCCTATGTGGAGATATGGAGAAAGATTTTGAAATAACAAGTTCTCAGAAAGAGTGTTGACCTGTATGAGGGGATTTCTTGCTTTTCGCATAGGTTAAGAGCAGGGGGTCTTTAGGAACATTCAAAAATATGTAAAATGGGACCATTTCAGTTCAATAATTTAGTAAAGGAAATAATGGAGAGAGGAGCTAGGTAACCTGAGAAAGAGGTTTCTTGACTTACTTAACCTTTCTGAAATTGTTCTTTCACTAACCAATTATCTAAAACATATATTGAGTATTGTTTAAGTACTGTGTGAGACAAGAAAGAAAGAAAGAAACAAAGCAAGCAGTTCCTAAGCCTTATGGAATATGAAACACTTTAAGAGTTTATACACTTATATAAAAACTACAATGCACGGTGAAGGTTTAGAAATGATTTGGAGAAAGAGAAAAATTACTACAAGAGATTTATATAGTGAACAATTTTGCCTGGGACAGTAAGAGGAACATTACATGCAAAGATAAAACTTAATCTTAGATTGGAGTGTCTGCTCCCCCCTCCACATTTCACAATCTCCCTGTCTCCCAGGAGATCTGCTGTAACCAGGGACACAGGTGAGACCTCTGCCAAAATAACCACTCCAACACGGCCCTCGTCAAGGCAGGGGGCAACCCACCCATCTTCAAAATTTTTAACCCAGAATTGTTTCTATCTAAAGGAAATGCAGGGACAAAAATGCAGCAGAGACTTGAAGAAAAGTCCATCCAGAGATGAACCCAACTTGGGATCCATCCCATGCACATACTACGAATCCTGACACCATTACTGAGGCCATATTGTGCATGCAGACAGGAGCCTGGCATGGCTGTCCTCTGAGAGCCTCTACCAGCAACTGACTGAGACAAAAGCAGAGATAGCCAACCATTGGATTGTGATTGGGTACCAATAGGGAAGAGCTAGGGGGAGGACTGAGGAGCTGATGGGGATTACAACCCCATAGAAACAACAACAGTGTCAACTAACACAGACCCCTCAGAGCTCTCAGAGAGTAAACCAAAAACCTAGCAGTATTCATGGGCTGTTTCATGGTCCTGGGGCATGTGTGTAGCAGTGGACTGCCTTGTATGGTCCCGGTGGGAGGGGATGTGTCTAATCCTATTGAAACTTGATGATCCAGGAAAGAGGGATGCTGGTGGGGGTGAGGACAGGAAGGAGAGCACCCTCTCAGAGGTGGGGTGGAGGAAGGAGGGAGGATGGGGTGAAGAATTCAGGGATGGGGGTCCAGGAAGGGAGGCAACTTTTGGAATATAATTAAAATAATTTAATAAAAATGACATACTTTTAAAAATATCTTGGTTTTATACAGTAAGCAAAGCAGTGTGATCAAAAAAGGAAGCTGTTCTCACGAAAGAAAATGGGACAAAAGAGGAAGTCGTGTTCATGAGAGGCAGAGTCACGAGCAAAAATAAATTCCATTGGTTGATACATGGCTGATTCTCAGGCAAAAGTGATATCAATGATATTTTGACTGAAGGGAACCAAATTATGGGGTCATCCAACTTGGTAACTACTCATTAAGTGAATACCACCAGGAGAGCCCTGGAAGAGGAGAGTAGCAGTGTAACACTAGGTGGGAATGGGTAATAGCAAGGACTATTCAGATTATCTTCTGAAGGTGATGACTTAGTAGATTACAGCCAACTTGGTACTAGCTTCATAGTCAAAGAAACAATAAAACTATTCCATCACACTCAGTAAGGATAAGTGAAAAACTTCAATCTTCAATCTAATCATTACTTATGTATTTCAATGTGTGTGTGTGTGTGTGTGTGTGTGTGTGTGTGTGTGTGTGTGAGATTATGACATTAAAGTATTCTGTTTCTTCCTGTGTATTATCGTCAGGGTAGACGGACTAGCAGAAATCGTGCTCTCCCTCCACACAGTGAGCTTGGAGTCCACCTCTCTGCCTGGAGTGTGACTTGGTGCTGTATGGCACACTATATTTAGAGAAGATAATTAGGCAAAGGAATTTAATGATATTTACTCCTTTCTAGTTCCGTACATTTCTGTTATGCGTGTTTATCATGCCCGCCCACCAGTATCTCACTTCAGCTCAACCAATCCCCATGCTCCTCAGCTTCACCTCCTCAGGAGATTTCACTTAAAGTCTCCCACCTGTGACCTCCCACCTCGGAGGTAGAAATTCTCCGGGCTCATTTTGCGCGGGGAGATGAGCCTGTATCTGAAACACCTACTGACTGGCACTGTTCATCCATCCAGCTATTGCCCCTGACAACGATACTGTGTTTTTTGAATACCCAATGTCACCTCTTTCAGTTCCTGGTATTTCTTTTTTTTTTTTATTTCTTTCTTTTCTATTTTTTCAGAGCTGGGGACCGAACCCAGGGCCTTGTGCTCGCTAGGCAAGCGCTCTACCACTGAGCTAAATCTCCAACCCCTGTTCCTGGTATTTCTAAAAGTGATCAACCGCCTTCAAAACAGCAATTCTCCTGAGGCATAATTTCATCCTTCGGAGGATGTTCGCTAATACGTAGAGGTAGAGGTCCTTTTGGTTATCAAAATTTGTGGATGAGGGGAGCTACAGACATGAAAGAGGGCGTGGTGAACCCTCTGAACTGGGTAGCTCCCCGCAATCAAGACTGATTCAGGAAAAGCTTCAATAGCACCAAGGTTAAGAGTTTTGTTTTCTTCAGAGTTACCCTAAGTAGTAATCTTCAGAGTGTGATTCTTTTGCTGGGTTTTGTTATTTTCTGAGACGAAGTCTCCCACAACCCAGTTTGGCTTCAAATCTCCTGAGAAGCTGAGAATGACCTTGGCTTTTTTTTATTTTTATAAAAGAGAATGTAACCCTTGATATCAGTTGAAAGACCCACACTGCTGCCTGAACACAGACTCAGAGATACTGTCTATGGAATGCTCTGATCACCAACTTTATTAGATTTAAAATGATAAAACAGTATTTGTTCCCACACAACCCTGAATGGAATGCTGCAGAAGACAGTTTGGAGGACATTATTGACAACTCTAAGACCAGACTGAGTCTTAGCATTAGAAACACAATCACATTTAACCACCACAATTCAGAAAATTTATGTGACAATGGATATTTACATATAGGAAGAAAGAACCTTGCTTTGAAGTGAGTAGTCATAGTAATAGTCTCCTAGTTTAAAAACTGATCCCATAGCACTTAGTGAGAAATGTCATAGGTACTCTCCTTCAATAAATACAGCGGCCATAAACAAACTTTGTAAGGAAAGGGGACACGTGACTTTGACAACAAAGGATGAAAACTGAAAATAGCTTTGTCAAGCTGTTTATACACCTTAATCTGCAAATCCACGCATCTCATACTGTATGGTCCTGTGATTGTAATAACCAAAATATGAACCTTGGGGGAAACTTGATGGTAGAAATAAAGGCAACAAAATTTCCTTTCTGTGAGGAGAAACAAATGTTTTTCTACGTGTTAACAAATTCCCTATTGTTTTCAATCTTTTGACCCTAAGATAATGTTGGACAAAAATCTCCCCCTGGTGACCAAAATATGTCAGTGCACATTCAAAATGTCAAATTCTTGTACACCTGTGCTGGGACAGCTCACAAAGTCATCATCCCCTCTCAACTTTTCAGGATAAAAATTATATATTAAGTAATTCCCTTATATAAAATATCGATCAATATTTATCTTACGCATATCTATGCAATCAGTATGGTGATATGAGTGTTGTTTACATGCTTGTGTTTCTAGAAAGTCATAGGAAAAAAAAAAAACAGAAAAATTCCCAGCAAAATTTAAAGTAACTTTGCTCTATTTTGCCACAGAATTTTGATTAGTCTTCTCTTCTAAATTCCCTGATATACATATAGAGGTAACAAACTTATTTCCCGTGATGGAAAAACTTAGGAAAATCTAGAAGGAATGTGAAGAAGAAAAAAAAGATGTTTGTGAATTTCGAATAAGTCATAGGGACTTGTATGAGCACCTGGAGGTATCTGAAGGTTCAAAATATTTTTCTCTAGAAGGGAACCCAGGAGAAACCTACTCTAAAACTCTCCCAGGCTGTCTGCAAAACGACAGAATGCATCTTGTGTATACTCTAGTTAGCTTGGTTTAAGGAGATGAATATTTTTACTGCATTTTTCGATGATAAATCAACCCATCCCTTCACAGATATGTGATTCTGAAATAGATCATGTGTTTCGTGTTGCTAGGTCCAGCTCTTTAATCTTACTTCATTGTACCAAGGCCACCAAATGAATGTCTGAATTCTTATATACATATGACCATCATGCTACTGTTTTCTTTAGCGAGTTTATCCATGGCGAGTTAGAGACCCGTTTTTGAAGCAATCCAGCGTCGGTAATAAGTCACTTGAGTGTACACCCCAGGCTTGTTCTTTTGACCACAGTTGTCTCCCCAGCTCACAATTCCAATGAGATACCAGGTATCTTTGTCGTCTCTTACAACCAATGGGCCCCCAGAATCACCCTGAAAGTAAACATGAGAAAAACAATTGGCTACACGGTTTCTCATTTATGAAAGTTGATGAGCCGTTTAGTTTATTCTAAGTGTGTGTATAGATTCCCAACACCAAATAAGTAAATAAAACCCATAACATACAAGAAAAAGACCAGTACAGTAGAAAATGCCCAAACATGATACAAAAAAGAAAGTCTCCAAAATTACGATTGAGTTGTTTTGTGTTGGCTCTCTACTGCTGGGCATGGGGGTCCAGTGTGGTTTGTAGAGCCAGTGAAAAACTCTGCTGGAGATGAGAATTTTTCCGTTGGGAGCTGTTGTCAAATGAGGATAACTTCTCCCACCCGCTATGCTCTGCAGTGATTTGAGCATCTCCTTAAGAACCACCTCCAACCCCGCCCTCCCCACAGTGCCCGGTAGTGATTACAAAGGGAATCTTTATTTCATCAAACTCTTAACTGAGCTCCAACCATAAACAAAATTGCAAGTCTAAGTTGTGAGAACCTGTTTAGTTTTTTGGAAGGCAGGGTTTCTCATCAGCAAGTCTGTGCTTGGATTTTGTTTACCTAGATGTTTGGTGGAGAAAATCTCACTTTCACTCTTGCTTTCTCCTGCTCTCTCACTATCTCCCTCCCCTCATCTTTCCCCTCCCCTCCCCTTCCCCTCCCCTCCCCCTCCCCTCCATCTCCTTTCCCTTCTCTATGTAAAGGGCATTTATTGAATTCCAGATAAGCATTTGGCGATGTAAGGAAGCCAGGCTCATTCTGGTGCTTGTAATTCTGTTTTATCAGAGGCTCTGAAGTCCTGCTCAGGCACCCCGTTATCGTCACTGTTCTCCAGCACTTGAGCCACTTTTCCAATGACTTTTTCTGTGAGTAGAGACTTTCTTATATTTCTTTGAATCCAATCCCAGTGAATCCTCTGAGCCACACATGTTTCCATGGATCTCTGAATTATCATTCCCCATCAGTTGCAAGCCTTTTGATGAGCTTCCGCTCACCTCTTCCTGCCTGTCCCTTGGATCTCTAAATTATAGCTGTCACACTCTTGGCAACAGAGGTTAGCTATGTGTTAGATCCTGTTCTGAACTGGCTTGGGTGTTATAAATGTTTGTTCTTTTTTTCCCCCAACAGTTTGTTCTGTGTCATCTCTTTGTCTTTGTCAACCCATGCCACCAACACTCTCATTTCACTGTGCAGATTGACCTCCTTGATGTTTACAAGGGTCTCATCTCAAAAAGAAAATGTTTGCATATGGCAAGAAACATATTCAGGTTTTTTTTTTTTTTTTGTCAGAAAATATACGTGCCACACAGATTCTGGAAGACCGGGGAAAACACTGTAAAGATCTGTAGGCTATTGACAAGTATACCTAATCAATCTTTGCACCCTTCTGCTTGTGCTTTGCTTGGGGTTGCCAATTACAGATTATAGTAATTGGTAATGTTATAAATGTGGACATCTTCACAGTTGTAGTTATTCTCCCCTCTTCTGTAATTGCATAAGTGCTACATATTCTTTAGGTCTCAGTAAAGCATCATTTCTCTGATGTTTGTTCTGAGAACGTTTTCTTGAAGGGGAGACGACCTCTTTTCCATTACATTCTTAGAGCACTGCAGCTCACTGTACACAGTTGCTGCCTTTGTAATTCGTGAGCCTGTTGGAATGTAAGATGTCATTACAAGGCTCTTATCCCGAGAGCTTCCGGACTAAGACAACTACATTCTGTGTTTGGTTGCAAAGAAACCTTTGTTTCAGGGTTTTCAATAATAAAACACTTGGAAGTCCTTAGGTGTATGTGACATTACCACATTTGAAGATGTCAGCATGCCCCATGTGACTATAAAGAACATAGAGTATTTCCTGGGCTAGGCAAAAAAAAAAAAAAGATTTTGAGTTAGTGACTTTGAATTATTTTTCTCCAACCTACCCTACAGGCATCGTAAATTCCTTCCAGAAATCCAGCACAGAACATCCCGCGTTTTATTTCATTGCCGTACACATGTCGCTGCTTGCACACGTCGTTGCTTATGATTTGTACTCTGGCTTCACGGAGCTCATTTTGGGACTCCCCTTAGAGAAAAAAACAAAAACAAAGCATTCTCACCACTTTTCAATAAGTCTTAGATGGACCGAGGAAAGGAGATTCTGAGCTAACCGTCTTCATTCGAGAGTTGTTTACCCAGACTAAGGCTAGTGTGAGCGGTCCTAGAAAAAAAATGCTAACTAAAATCTGGCGTATGCTATAAATACCCTTATCAATACCCATAGACACAGAGATGGGTGTACCTCTACAAGTCTGATACCAGTTTGTTCTACAGGCAGGGTCACACAGTGAGACCCTGTCCCAGAAAACAAGCAAACAAACTAAACTGTATTATTCATTTTATTAAATACATCTACAAGCAGTATTGCCATTTGTTTTCTGGAAAATCTTTGAATTTTTACTTTAAAATTAACTGGTATTTATTGATTTTGATTTTTTTTGTTTTGTTTTATGTCTGTGAGAGTTTTGCATGCCTGTACGCTTGTACACTGCATCCATGCAGCGTCTGTGGAGGTCAGAAGAGTTGGATCCCTTGGAGCTGGAGTTATATATGACTGGGAGCTGCTGGGTGAATATTGGGAACAGAACCTGGGTCCTTTGGAAGAGCCAACAGTGCTGTTAACTGCAGAGCCTTCAAACCAGTCTTTATTTTTAAAAGACAGCATTCTTTTTTTTTTTAAAAAAAAAGGGGGCTGGAGAGATGGCTCAGTGGTTAACAGCCCCGACTGCTCTTCCAGAGGTCCTGAGTTCAATTCCCAGCAACCACATGGTGGCTCACTACCATCTGTAATGGGATCTGATGCCCTCTTCTGGTGTGTCTGAAGACAGCTACAGTGTACTCACTCTACAGTGTACTCACATATGTAAAATAAATAAAAAATCTTTAAAAAATGTGTATTTATTGATTTCAGATTGTTTCCACAGAAACTACATGCTTAGTTGGTATTGTTTCTTGGCTTGATAAAGTACCTCTTAAATTATGTTTCTCCAGTCCTGTACATTTTTAAAAATCTTTTATGTATATGATTATGTTACATGACAATGGCTTTGTCTCAGAAAAAAATGTAGGGATCCAGTCTAAGCTAGGTCCTCATGACAGGCAGAAGCAGAAGAAAATGAAGAATATTATAAACATTCTTAAATTATTTTTCTCAACCACGGACTAGATAAGAAATCATGATATATACCCTGGTTGGCAGAACTCCAGCATGGCCCCAAGATTCTTGTGTAATTTCTCTTTCCCCAAGCATGGGATGGACTCAGTGAACATGATGAAAATCATTTTTTTAATAATTAAGTTTAAGTTATATGTGTCAAAGTGCTGAGAAATTTTTATACAAAATAATATTTTCAACCAGATTGACCTTGGCATTATCAGAAGGGAGATTATCCAAGGCAGACCTGGTCAAATCAGGTGAGGTTTATGATTTCTCCATGTTTGCTCACACATGTTTGCTGAGGAGGCAAGCTCTATAGATGCAAGAAACAGAATTTAAGCACCCAGTCTGGAAGGGAATCTTGAACAACAGATGAGGCTATGCCCAAACCACTGTTCTGACAAACTCAGAAAAGAAGATCCAATAACCTGAACTTCTGACCTGTTGTAGAAATTATTAAATCCCGACTCGGGATTTCTACCCTGCCTTGGGTAGAACTTTGGTAGTTTCTGGATGAAAAACATACACAATCTTTACATTTATAGCAAGCCAATAGTTGGGTGAATACCTACCCTCCATGTTATTAGAATCTACTTTCCTATTGATAACCCAGAGTTATTACTATTTATTATGTTTCGTCTGGACTCCTCTTAACTCCAATTGACCAGTCCTCAGGACCATGTTCTTATGGCTCACCTAACCCACGGCAGCTTCTCCTTCCTCCTCCTGTACTCCTCTTCTTCCCTTCTTGGTTCATCCCTGGATCTCCAGCTCAGGAAACCTAAACCCCACCTATGTTTCTTCTTCCCAACTATTGGCTGTCTACATCTTTATTTACCAATCAGAAATAGCTTGGGGGCAGGGTCACAGGGGCTAGTGCAGACTTGAGGTCCTGGGGGTCCACACTTGCATTACAATACACAATAAAAGGCAAACCTCAACAATTTCTCCTTTTAGTCCAATGAAAGGGTCTTTTCTCTCAGTTATCACAATTATGTAAATTATAATGTATGATATATTTTTATAATGGCTAGCCTATCATATTAGGCAATTTAGATGAAATATTTTATCATCTATCTTAGCTTAATGAATTTACAATTCTATATTTAAATCATGTTTGATTTTAACTTGTATTATCATCTGAAAACCATCCTTTTAAATTTGGAACATCATCAAGGCTATACAACTTAAGTGTAATTGTGAGACTATAACTATTTAGTCTTCAACCCTGTTAGAGATTTGAGAAGGGATTAAATATTATTTGAGTATTCAGGAAGCACAAATACATAACTTCCAAAACTATACAAATGACAGAGACAGCTGACTGCCTGAGTAGTCCCCAACATTCCTTATAATGTTGGAACATCTGTCTTCAGCCTTCCCGCCCAGAATATCTGGTCGACCTTAAGTGAAGTAGGAATTATGAAGGACTAGCTTACCCTGTATTGGCAGAGCTTAGTAATGGACTATTCCTGTCCATTTGTCCTTTCGGACAGCATTCTGTTTGCAGATAAAATTAGGGCATTTCTTGCCCAGTGGCTAGCTTGCTCTATTTAAATCAATTCTACATGGAGGTATTGATGCTCAATATTGTCTTTGAAGTGGAATGTTGGAGTAGACATGTCTTGTAGTTAAAAGACCCTTTAATAATGAAATAACATGAAATGCCATATTTCTGTGGATCTCTGACAGTTTTGAAGACTTTACTTATACATAGCACAAATGAAGTGTCAAATATTGATTTTTTTAGCTACTTACTATTTGAATAACCTCGAGAACACTTTATTGTAATTAACTAAATCAGAATCTAATATGACCCCGAGTTTAACTATGCGACTATTAACTTGTATTGTTTAATTATTTTAAATAGTTTGTAATAGCAGCTATTAAAAGGACCAAGTCTAAGCATTGTACTCTTAAATGAGTTGCATAGGAACAAAATTAAATTTAAATTTCATATCAATATACAAAGATGTATACAAATAAAAACCTTAAACTTGTACCAATATACAAATTCTGTACCAATGTAAGAAAATATAACTTTGATTCTGCATCAAGATATAGATTTCTACCAATATAAGATTATGTCTATAAAATGCTTTGTCTCTATATAAATATAGATATTTATTATTATATCTGTATTATCAATTTAAAAAATTCCATTTCCCCTTTGGGAAGGTTTAGAGGACATTACAACTGATAATTTCTAGGTGATAGATAAATTAATTACTTTTATAGCAAACTTCTTGGCAAAGTGTAATAAAATTAAAAAGGCATAGTTCCAAAATTTATACCTCTAAATCCTAACAGCTCCCGACTACTTTGTGATCTCTTATTGGCACTTCTTTAAAGATTATTGATTTATATCAAAAAGCTTCATTTTTATCTGCCCATTTTCTCTACTTTTTCATTTTCATTATTTTCCATTCTGCTTGTTTTAGATTATCTTCTCATCCTTATTAGTGCATTAAAGTTGACACTTAGCTTATATATTTGAGATTTTTTTAAAGTAAAAACAAATACACTCTGTAAACAGTATTTTTAATTTGGTTCTAGGTACTTTTAAGAGATCCCCCCCCAGACTTTCATTTATAAATGGGTCCTTTAAGTTCTAAGCATCTGGACATTTTCCAGTTATTTTTGCTATTGTTTTCCAGTTGGAGTTCATATTGTCTTAGAACATACAGCGTAAGACCTCAATTACTTCATATTTACTAATGGTGACTTTTCATATATGGAAATGGACTTTCCTGGAGAGTAAGCCATAAGTTCTTGGCGTTAATGTATGGCCTCCTATTTCAAGGGAGACTGTTTTGTAAATGTCTAATCTTATTCCTAGTCACAATGTAGTCTGTCAGGTATGTGTCTGTTCCAACCTCAAACTATTGCCAGAAGAGGGTGTTCTTATACCAAGAGGTATTCACCATGTCCCTTTCCTAATAACCAGTGGTTATGTTACAGAGAGAGCCTTAATGTGCAGACATGGTTGGTCTCAGCCTTGCTATCCTGCTGGAACTAAGAAACAATGGGTAATATTTCCTGCAGTCAGTACTATAACCATGAAGAAAGCAACGTATGCTCCACATGCCTAAGATGGATCTGAACTGCGGAGAATGTCTGAAGAAAATCTAGAGTCTTCAAAGCCTGGTGATGTTTGTCTAAGTGTTTTCCTAGTTCCTTGGTGGAACCTGAGATTAGAGTCTTCTTCCTTGAAGTTCATTGTGTATACATACATAAGACAGACTGCCTTGAATGGATGTTCCCATTTTCGGAAGCCTGTTTTGCTTTTTCTCAAGACTGAAGTTAAACCCCCTAGCAGTATTTATTTATATACCCAAAGTACACTCTAGAATCCAGAGTGTGTCCGAAAATGACTGAAAGCATTCAGCAACAATCATTATAGGTTAGTAATAAAGTTGGATTGTTATAGGGAGGGTAAGAAGGTTTTGATGATTTATCTCTCCATTGGTTTTATTCTTAGCCACCATTAAACTAGCTGCATAGGCATAAAAATATTTAAATTGGTCAGTCAATCCGGTACTCCTGAACCGCTGTGAGCCACTTCTGCCACTGGGTGGAGCTAGAGTTCCAGATCGTGACGCTAATCTAGGGGGAAGAAGGACTTGGAGGCACAAAGCTTTAGTGGTTCAGGGTTCAGCAACATCATTTAAACTCTGCATTCTCCTTATATTTAAATTGTATTTCTCACAGGGGACTACTGAACTACAATGGCTAAATTTGCGTTGTTTCTTCTTTATGTTGGATTTCTGTTACCTGTAAAAACAAGAGCACCAACTGACAGAACGAGCTGTGCGGAAAGGGATGGCAACAAAATACTCCTGATCAAAGAACTCTGTTAAAGAGCTGAGGGGTCTGCTTGCTGTTCTGAGGTACCCACCACCATAGTAAAGTGCTCCGAATCCTGTGATGTAGACAGTTGAATTTGGTGGGAACGAGGCAGAGGGTTCTGGCAAACAAATTCGGCGTACTTCATCTGAAAAGGTGACTCTGGGAGAAAACTGCACAAGAGCTATGTCGTGGTCTCTGGCTGGAGGACGATACTTCTCGTGCATAATAATTCTTCTGACTTCTCTTTTCATTAAGGGAGGATTTATTGTTGTTCCAAAGCTAAGAGTCCATTGGCGAGGGTTTGCATTGCTAGAAAAGATTAGCAGCATACATGAGAGGCACAGTATCCATTGACTCTACATTTAGATGAATTAACAACAAGCACTTACGTGAATTAATGCAAAGGAACATGCCACCCTGACAATAGTTGGTTGTAATTATAGTCTCATTGGCTATTTAAATATGTCTGCTGCTCACGACTTAAATATAAGAACATATACCAATAGCACATTGCTGGTAAACTTAATATTTAATTATTGAGTTTTAGGACTGTAAAGCACATACAATATTATTCGCTTGCTCCCTCAGCAAATACTTATTAATTATGCATGTGAAGCAAGTGAACAAAACATAAATTTTAACTTCGAGTATTTTGGTTGAAAAGAAACAAATTATAAAATACGTTAAAATGTTGACAAATAATATGAGTTCTAAAGACGATTAATAAAATAAAAGAGGACGATGAGTAATGCACCAGTGTGAGGTTTTGTTTTGAAAAAGAGTAGATTTAGGATAAGACATAGCTGGTGGCAGGGAGTCAGCTATGAGATGATGTGGGAGACAAGGTTCCAGGTGGGTCTCAGTTCACAACACCAGTGGGATAACGGTGGAAGATGACGCTGGAAAGGAGGTAGGCAGGGACCAGAGTTTCTTACAGGGAGAGAGAAAATGCCTAGGCAGTATTTAAGGGAGAGTGGAATTCTTGGATGTTTTAAAAGTGGAAGTTATGTATCTCACTTATGTATGTATATCTTTTGATGCTAGAACATCCCTTTGGGATGTCAATCTTTCGTGTAATGACTTCTCATGTTTACTCACTATTAGCTTGAGATAACAGGGTAGTTTTTGTTGTTATGTTGTTAAGTGACATCTCTACTAAACAGTGACATGGTATTTTCTATCGTTTGTTTGTTTTATAAATCTGTACTTCTGAGTACTTCTAGACTCACATCTCAGTAAAAGGGCTTCCCCCTCAGGCCTTACACGGAGGGAAGACTCTAAGAATTATATGAAGTGTCTAATCAAGTGCCTGTAGCACCCTGGAGCTTCATAACTGCGCTGGTTGCTGCTGGGAAGCCACCGTCAACTCTCCGTTGCCTCTGCCTGATCCCTCTGCAGATGGAGGCTTGCTCCTCTTCGGAATCCCTTTGTTCACCTCGGCATCCCTTTCATCTTTGAGCAGCTCTGCCTGCTGGCAAGTTCTTTCTTGACTCTCTAAGTCTCTTCCAGAAACAGGACAGGACTTCAGATCAGTTAATGCAACTCTATGATCCGTATGAGAGATTTCTCAGCATGAGATTGCATCATGCAGGGCGATGTTTCCCAGGTATTCATGTGCACACCAATGATTTGGGGCT
The DNA here is from genome assembly GCF_011064425.1 of Rattus rattus. NCBI lineage: Eukaryota > Metazoa > Chordata > Mammalia > Rodentia > Muridae > Rattus > Rattus rattus. The sequence continues at coordinate 770,472 of NC_046164.1, forward strand.
CTTATTAAAAAGGTGGGCGCTGCTGCTTGAACTGCCCTTTGAGTGGCAAGGCAGGTGGCGTACAGCCTGCCCCTTGGTCATCTGACGCTTTGTATTGATATTCCATCTTGTCAAGCTCTCTTTAAGTATGCCACCCAGTTCAGAATTTACTCTCCCAGGTAAGATCTGGACAGCTTAGAGCTCACATGTCATATATTCTGGCTTTGATTTTTTTTTTAAAGATGTAATGCCAATCACAATCGAACTCTGGCTACAAATGCCAGCGCTTTAAAACTTGACCTGAGCAACGGTCACCCACTCCCTGCCCTTCTTGAAGACTTTATCTTCAGGTTATTACTTAGCATCCTCGTGGGCCTGACCAAGTGCTTAATGAAACAGGCGTTAATGTTAAGTGGAGAGCATTACTTAAAAAGGGGCTAGATTTATCAGTAAATTGCTGTGTTCTGTTATCGATGCAATTTCTTTACTTAGACTCTGAAGACTTAATTAATGGATTCTGGGATAATATTCAGCACTCCTTTATTCATACCAGACTTTCCTAATAAGTTTGCAAGTATAACATCAACCTTTAGACAAGGATCAGGAAGATTTTCTTATTTGACTTGATTGGCAGTAGAATACAGAAATGATCAAGGTTTTAAGCAAATCTGAGGACTGGCTTGACTTCAATAACTTACGTTCTAAAGCAGTGCGCTGCAGTGACGACCCACATGTTACCAATCAGTGTGCCCCCACACTGGTGGATGTTGTTGCGCTGAAGGGAAACTTGCCAAGGCCAGGCACCCTTGGCTGCAGGGTTTCCAGACACTATTCTGTTGGCAATTAATGGGATGGCTCGCTTGCCGCAATCTGAAAGAGACGAAACCATTTATAAGAAACGTCTGTCTAGCACGGGGACCACAATGGAGGAGTTAGAGAAAGGACTGTAGGAGCTGAAGGGGTTTGCAACCCCACAGGAAGAACAATATCAACCAACCAGACCCCACAGAGCTCCCAGGTCCTATACCACCAACCAATGAGAACACATGGAGGGACCTATGGCTCCAGCCACATATGTAGCAGAGGATGGCATCGTTTGGCATCAATAGGAGGGGAGACCCTTGGTTCTCTGAAGGCTCAGTTCCCCGTTGTAGGCTAATGCCAGGGTGTTGAGGTGGGAGTGGGTAAGTGGGAGTGGGAGCATCTTCACAGAAGCAGAGGGAGGGGGAGGATGGATGAGAGGGAGGGAGGAGATAACATTTGAAATGTAAGTACATAAAATGTCCGATAAAAAAAGAAGCGTCTGTCTAGCTTTTGATGCAGAGGATCCCATAGAATATTACAATGCAGACCTTGTACCTGTCACTCTTTAGGCATGACCGCTCTTCATTCTTTGTGTTTCCTTATGCATCGATGCACTGCTTAGTCCAAGCTTTGTATACGTGTACATCTGTTGTTTGTGAAGTTTTACTAAACTATAACTATGGACTCACAATTGGCAGTTATACAGTTACTCTTGCAGCTCCCACCAAGATTATTGTTTTGCAATTGTGAGTAATCCAATGGGGTTGGGCTGTCACCATGGAGTCCTCATCAGAAGGACAACTCCTTCTAGCCGGCTAAGCTGTGGTCTGTTTGGTGGAAACCCGTTTGATGTCTACCTTTCTATAGTGACTATATTCTAAGGTGTCCAAGGACTAATGCATCATGGCTAGTCATTCAGTCATTAGGATGTTTCCACATAAACTTCACATCCACCATCAACAAGAATAAACATGAACTCGATCACCTCAGACGCTGCCTTTGTACTCGGGGCTGCTGTGAGACAAGAGCTTCTTAAGGTCATAGTGTTTTTAAAAGAAAGAAAGAAAAAGAAAATGTAGTAGGTTGGCTTTTCTTCATATGAGTAAAAATTAATTGTGTGTGTGTACATTAAATTAAATGTGTGTACATGGCCGTCTCTGAAATCTCCATCATGTTACCATGACTCTCAGGTAGACAACCATTTTTGTCATCTGAAAAAACAGAAGAGTTCCCACATCATTTGCTCACTTCAATCCTGTCCTTCTGCATTCTGTTTGCAGCACTGGACATTGAATGGGCTTTCTGAAATGTAGGAAACTTTCGTTGCCCTCCGAATGAAGTAAAACTCTTTCCGGGGGACTCTAATGCATGACTATTAGTCACATCTCTCCCCATACTCCCAGCTCCCAAGTCTTTCTTACAGCCAAGCAGACTTTTTCATTTGTAGGAAATGATGATGTCTCCAGTTGCCTGGTCTCCTTGTCCTATATACTTACTACCAGCCACTTGATTCACAGACTTTCTTCTTCCTATTTTAGGGATTATTTTATATCACAACAAGACCAGCTTAGCTAACTCTGTTAGACTCCTAAAGCACTGTATATTTTCTTAAATCATTTGTCATACTATATTAGCATTTTTCCAAGTTAGTTTTGACCTCTTTTACTTTGGAATTATGGGTTAAATAAGATCATGTCTTAGTCACAGTGGTATGACCAGCTCATGAAATGCTTTGGCCACTGTATTAATAGATGCTAAAAGATATTTCAGAAATGAGAAAAAAAAGTAGTACAGGTGTTTGCAAGACACAGAAGCAAAGGAATGACTCGCTTCAAGTTCTTTACCATATATGGTGGTTTGAATGTGCTTGGCCCAGGGAGTGTCACAGGTGTGGCCTTGTTAGAGAAGTGTGTTGCTGTGCTGGTGAGCTTGGAGACCCTCTTCCTAGCTGCCTGGAAGATAGTATTCTCCTGTCTGCCTTTGTTGAAGATGTAGAACTCTCAGCTCCATCCCCATATCTGCCTGGATGCTGCCATGCTCCCACCTTGATGATATGGGAGTGAACCTCTGAAACTGTAAGCCAACTCCAATTAAATGTTGTCCTTTATAAGAGTTGTCTTGGTCATGGTGTCTGTTCACATCAATAAAACCCTAACTAAGACACCAATCATACTTGTAAAGTCTCCCAAAATTCAGGCCACAGAGAGTTTCTATGGATTGGTAAAGTCACTTCTGGGCATGAAGATAATACTAGTATATTTCAGTAGTCAGTCTCAGATAATGGGTTCATTTCTTCCCCTTGTATCATCTTAATTTCAGCAGAAAGCAGGTCTCATAGCCCCTTTTAAAACTTAGAAAAGTAAACCCACTCAAAACTGGAAACATGTAATTTTGTTTTAACTTTCTTAGTCTTAGAATTAGAAAAGCACATATCCTATTATTATGAATTAGAAAAACATATATCATATTGTCTAATAGTCTTTGAGATGAAGATATGAGTGTGGATGAGAAATTATAAGCTGATATTTGAAGATACTATTGCCGATGTAGAAACTGAAGTTGTTTTTATAAACTAACTAGGGTTGCATGCTTGGACAGTTAGTTTGAGCACATTGCTCAAATCCAAAATATAGTAAGAGTTGACTTGATGTTCTCTTGGCTCATCATAATAACCAGGAATTTCCAGAGGTCACTAACTACTGTGGATTCTAGACAGTTCAGCAAACAGACTAGTCAGGACACTGGGTTTCTAACATACACTGGATATGAGAGGCAGCATCTAATTAGTTGGGTAATTTCTTACTCAACTAATATTGTGTTAGATAAAAATAGTGGATAAATAAAATGCACAAATAGTTTCTATTAATGCAGAACTGTGGTTTTCCAGGAATACAGGGTGAATCCTCTTGGATTCCACTGTAGGATGAGAAGAGAGAATAATTGCATGGGCCCCTAGGCCTCACACTTTGTCTCAACCAAAACGTGCCTGCTTTTGTCTCTTTTGTTTACTTAAGATTTCATATAAGCTTGTTTTCTCAATGCCTTTAGGATGAAAAAGACTTTGAGAATCTCCAACATAAATTGTGTTTAAAGTACTTCTCAGACATGTTCCTAACCAATTACATGCTGTGGATTAAGAAAATATTTTAGGTGGACACAGCGGCACCTGCCTGCAACTCAGGAAAATCACAAGACAGACCCTTTCTCAAAAGATAAGCAAAAAGGGAAAAGGAAACGCTCACATATCAATATATAATACAAGCTGAATACTGTGAGAGATCTTCTTTAGGGTTAAATTCTGCCAATTTCCAACAAAGTCAGAAATCTGACAAAGGAAACGAACTTTATGTATCTACGAAATAACATGTTGGAAACAATGAATATTTACAAGTTGTACTTGTGAGTAACGCTTGGGAAATGTGATGGGGGAAGTTGCATAAAAACTGGTGACATTTTGGTTAAAGGGACTCACAGAAGAAGGTTGTGATAATAGTCTCAAATAGTCTCTGCAACCTATTTTTCTCTTTGAGGGAAAACTATAATTTGCCGTTCTGCTAACTCAAGTCCTATATGAGTTTTATGAGTTGCTGGTGACAATGACCTTTATGAAGCAGAAACTTGAAAAATGATGAACCCCATGTCAACCTTGGACATCCACCGGTCACAGTAAAGATGCAATTGCTGTAGTTTTCAGTGCTTAGCCTATGGAAGAAATGTGATTTTCTAGCTAAAGTAGTTTGTAAGTTTCTTGAACAGAACACACACACACACCACACACACACACACACACACACACACAATCACACACACGAATGCTAATAAAAGACCGATCTCCGCTGAGTGCTTCCTTCCTCATCCTCTGGAAGAAAGTTGATTGCCTTTATCCCCCTCAGGTTTCTGAGGAAGAAATGACCAGTTGCTGTCTGCCCCTTTTATTCTGAGAAAATGTACTCTTTTTGTCTTGATGATAATGGCAGAATTAATGATTCGTTGGAAAGGGTACAAAGAAAATGTTAATTCCAAAACTTCCTTATCAATAACTTTTCTTGAGATTTACAGAGCCCAGACCATGTAGCAATGCAGTATATCAGCATTCTGCTCAAAATAAGGGTGGTGTATCCTGAATTTGTAACTCCCCTGGGTGCCCACCTATCTGTATGCTTCTCTACAACTCCCTAGAGAAGTTGGGTGCTTGCTTCCACCAAAAGGATGATATTTGTTGGAAAGAGCATGTGGTGGTTTGAATGAGAATGGCACCCTGTAGGCTTGTGTATTTAAATGACTGGCCCCCATTAGTGGGAATGTTTGGGAAGGGTTAGGAGGCATGGCCTTAGTGGAAGAGGTATACCTCTGGGGGCAGGCTTTGAGGGTTTGAAACATGCACCATTTCCAGTTGGCATTCTCCCCTCACCCTCTCTCTGACACACAGTTGCCATTTCAGGATGTGAGCTGTCCCCCACTGCTTCAGTACCATGTCTGCCTGCCTACCGCCATGCTCCCCACCATGACAGTTATGGACTCACCCTCGGAAACTGTAAGCCCTGATCAACTCTTTTCTTCTGAGAGTTGCCACTGCCATGATGCCTTGTCATGACCATAGACAAATGACGAAGACAGAGGCTCTGTCTTCTTTGCTTTGGTTAAATTTCCGAATGTGTCTTTTTTCATTACCCCAACAACCTATCATTAAATCACGGGTGCTTTGAGTAGCAAGCAAGGTACAAGGCTCATGGTTACACATTAGAATGTTTTGATTAGACTTTCATTGATTTGGTATCAGGAAAATACAAAATGTCCATCTCCAAGGATGACTCCAGGGCAAGCACTATAGCAGCATCATTGGAAATAACATTTCTCCCTTCTCTGTTTTTGCTTTTGACAGAGTCTTGCTCCATTGCCCTGGTTGACCTCATTATTTATGCTGGCCTGGCTTTAACTTTTAGGGGAACTGCCTCTTCCTCTTGAGTGTTGGAATTAAAGGTATCTACCACCTTGCCTGGCTCTGGAATTGGATTTCTAAGAATAATTTCTTTTTAGGGAGAATGTTTAAAAGGTTATCTGTCAGTTTCTAGATGAATACTTCCAATGTTTATAAAATACTTTTTTCTTTCCAAGGCACAAAAAACTTTTTATACTTTTTGGAGGTTAAGAAAATTTTGCCGTAATAGCAGTTTTGCAGACTACAGCTCTTGTGATAAGAAAAGGGGCACAGTGCCTCTGACACAGACAGTGAGCTGTTTTGTAACAGTAGTGACTTTAGAGATACAAAGAAGTTGATTGTACCCTTGCTTTCCCAACACTGTACCTAGTGAAGGATCCACACTGCCCAGTTAACTATTCAAATAAAACAGATTCTTGTTAAAGTATGGAAGAACGTTGAGCTGAAAAGTTACATGTAGATTTAATTTAGGTTCTGCCATTTTCTAATTCTTTGAATAGTTCTCAAATAAAAATGTTTTCTGATGGAATAGTTTTATTCAATTTTTTGAAAATTTCGTACAATGTGTTTTGATCGTGTTACCTCTCCCCCACCTCATTCCCTGATTTACATCCCCTCCTGATCCACCCAACCTTGTATCTTTTTATTTCTTTCCTTTACCTCTGCCTTCATTTTTGTTGCTCACATACTCTTGGACGTGTGGCCTTCTACAGGAACGTGGCCAATGTACTAGGAGCAATACTCTGAAAGAAAAGTGACTCTCTTTCCTAGCAGTTACCAGTTTGCTCTTACCTGTGAAAGCTGCCTTAACAGAGAATGGAGAGAGCTCAGTCAGAAAAGTGCTTAGCATCCACACAAGAAAGTTTGGAGCTCTAACTATCATGTAAAAGTCTGGATATGGCCATAGTGGGATCCCGTAACCTTAGCACTGGGGAGCTAGAAACAGTAGGCGCCATATAATTAATTCACTGCCGAGCCAGGTTAGGCAAAAACACTGTACTCCAAATTTAGCAGGAAACTCTGCCTCAAACAAAACAAAACAAAAACAAGGTGGAAAGAGATAGAAAGACATCACACACACACACACACACACACACACACATACACACACATACACACACACAGACACACATATACACACATACACACACATATACACAGACACACACACACACACACACACACATACACACACAGACACACACACACACACACACACACACACACACACACACACACAGACACATACACACACAGACACACACACATACACACAGAGACACACACATACATACACACACACACACACACACACACACACACCTGCTCCCTGTGCATATGAGCTCTGTAAGCTATGGTTCTTTTCTAGCTGCTCATAAACACTGTGCATTTGGGAATTCTGCAGCCTTTATTTATAGTTTTGCTCTCTCTCCTACTAGTCAATCAGCTTCCAAAGGGCATGTAATTTTCCGTAGTCTGAAGTAATAGTTTTCCAGTGCTGTACTGTTTTCTAATTTCCTATATATTTTCCTCAGACTTTAGTGTTGTCAAAAAGAACAAACCTTGCCATTGCACGTTTACAGCTTTTAAGAAAAAAAGACACACACACAGGGGTGAACAATTACTCGTACATGGCAGTAATGAAGGGACTTTAAAACTGGGTAATGCAAATCAGGCTCTCTATAGGAATGTCCTCGTCTTAAATATAGTACAATCATTAAGGTACATGAAACTTACAAGCCAAGCTCAAATGGAACAGGAAGGCCTGGTGGTCAGGGACTATGTGAAGCTTCATCTCTGGATAGTGTAGACTTTTGAGTTCCTGAAAATTTAACTCACTATTGGAAATGACAGACAGCCTATCATGTAGCTCATGACAACGGATATTATTTCACAACTCTAACACTTAAAATGGATCACAATTCTGGCAAGTCCCTTCCTTCCAGTTGGGAGGGGTCCGTAGATGTAGGCTCTTAGCAACTCGTTTATGTCATATGAGCAAGCACCCATTCATCCATTACCTTGGTGGCTCATTTCCTAATGAGGTTTCCTCTTCAAAAGTCAGCTTGACCCTTACAAGGGCAGGGCACCCTGTTTTATTTCTCACACAAATCACTTGTTCTTACTGTCACAAATCTGGTGTCTAGTGGAGTTTGTGAGATAATCTGTACCTGTCTGCTAGAAGTAGATGTTGTGGTTGCACACGGTCTGCAGAGTAAGTAGATTTCTGGTTACGTGGGCTCCTCAGAGTCTCAAACATGCTGATAGAGGGATGAGTTCCCAGGAGACAAAGATCATAGGATTTCAACATTTGTTTAGGCTCAAATCCCCCTTTTCATTATGCCCATCAATAAACTAGATGGCTAGATTTGAAATCTTGGTGCCTTTTAATTATTATGCTCCTTAAAAATTTCACAGCAACGTAAAAGAATTTCCATCCCTCATTAAGATATTAAATTAAACTCGTTGCTGTATGTAAAGTGTACAGATGGACCTGGATAGAGATGGATTTTGTACAATTAGAGAGGTGGTATTAGTGTAATGAGTGAAGATAAACAGAAAGAGAAAAGTGCAGTAATATACAAATTGCAGTCACTTGTTTTTCCCCACTGATACTCAAGGCAGTATTTATCAGATAGTTTCAGTGGCTCTAAATGCAGGTTATCTTTTTTCCAAATACTATAGGAAGAAGAAGAAGAAGAAGAAGAAGAAGAAGAAGAAGAAGAAGAAGAAGAAGAAGAAGAAGAAGAAGAAGAAGAAGAAGAAGGAGGAGGAGGAGGAGGAGGAGGAGGAGGAGGAGGAGGAGGAGGAGGAGGAGGAGGAGGAGGAGGAGGAGGGGGAGAAGAAGAAGAAGAAGAAGAAGAAGAAGAAGAAGAAGAAGAAGAAGAAGAAGAAGAAGAAGAAGAAGAAGAAGAACTTCCTAACACCATAAAATTCAGAAACTACCTATGTTTTTAAAGGCTACAGATGAGTTTGTGTCTTTAGAAGGTCCCACCCAGAAATCAACTATTGCTTAATTTCACGTGATTAATCACGGAGGCAGTGGCTGGGTTGGATTAACCCTGCTTGCTGTAAAGATGATTTTTATTGAGAACTGAGCACCGATCGGTTACTTCCAGGAAAACCACATCATGACTCATGTTGGACATGCTTTCATCTGGGAATAATCAAAACCTGAATTGTTTCATGTTTAGGTTGAATTATTTTCCATACAATTTCTTACTATTCTTTGGAATGGTAATGACACAGTGAGTTTATGAGTGTATGAAGATTTGTATCATGTGGGAATCAGTCTACTTACCATTAACTTGAATCACAGAGACATCAGCCGGCAAAGCTCTTGCGTTCCTTGTCTTCTGGTTTAAGATGCTATGCATCTTCTCTTTTCCTATGGTCCCTTGCCCTGTAGAAGGAGGCTGGAACACCATAACAATGTCTGCTTTTGTATCATCCTCTTCTGGACTGGAAACACAAGAGCAGGGTTCACATTCAAAGGGTGCCTGGGTATTGTCTCAAGGTCCTCCCTGTGATTTCCTGATCTCTGCCTCAGATGCTGAGACTGTCAAGCGCTAGGTAATCTGCTCACATCCATGCTCCTCCATATACTACCTCTGACTTAAATGCATTTTCCACGTTTCTTCCTCTATCTTTAAAAAAAATATTTTGAGTTGCACCCCCTTAACTTGAAGACATGTTGCTATATTTTTATTTCGTAAAAAGGTTTGGTAGTCAAGGGCTTTTGCAAGCAGTATAGTTCTCATCCCTCAGCTGGTCAAAATGCAGAGAATAAGTAGCCAGCTTCGAGGTGTAGGTTCTAAAATGGGAAACAACCTTATTATATCCAAACCTCTGGGAATATCATGGAAGCGGGTATGGAAGATTGTGAAAGCCAGAGAATCAGGAGGTCAGCTGCGAAACAGTCGTGACAGAGGTTATACGTAAGAACTCCCAACAGCCATGCAGCTGTGTCTGACTGCATAAGATCTGAACAAGACCAGACCAGTCAACAGTACTGGAGGCAAGAGGGTCCATAAGACCTTTGCTGTAATTATTGAGCTTCAGGAAGCCAACAGCTACTGAGGGTTGGAAGAGTCAGTTTTCCTCAGGGATGAGTGTCTTTATAGGTTGCCTACATGCCAGAGGTCAGTCCTACCCCTATGTGTATGTATGTGTATGTATGGGTATTGCTATGTGTATGGGTGGTGCAAACAGCCTAGTAGGGTGTGTGTGTGTGTGTGTGTGTGTGTGTGTGTGTGTGTGTGTGTGTGTGTGTGTGTGTGGTATCCATATGTACACATGTAATAATAGAAACAGAGAACACAAATATGAAAGGGAGACGTTGGGGGCACACAGGAGGAATTGTGGGATATGATAAGATGCACTGTACTCACAACATTGTCTTAAAAACATAAAAACCTCTGAGGGCTGAATGAAGCCTCATGTTCTGGTGGGGAATGATTCAGGTATCTGATATAAGGATCACCTCTACAGCATGGGTGAGAAGTGGTTCCCCAACCCCAGAGCAGTCATTAAGGTGTGGAAATTTTGCTTTGCTTAAAAGGGAATGTTCCCCTTGTTTAGCTCTATTTTTAAAGTTATTTATGTAGAACTCCGAGTGTCCACCCTTTAATTTTCCGTGACGCAAAACTTAGAGCAACCAGTTTCAAGCATTTTTGCATCAATCCCTTTTTCCATATTAAATGTTTGAAGGCAGCGGTGTGTGGTCTCTGGCGCCTCCAGATCGTCACACCTGCTTCCTCAAATGGCTTCAAGTCCCATCACCTGTGCAAGTGAACTCTCACAGGGACTCACAGTGGGGATACGAAACTATGAAAGGAGTTCCTTTCCAGAGATGAGGAGGAGAGTGAGGTTTTGTTTGGGACTCTCAGCATGTGTATCTTTATGTGCAACTAACCTGACTTAAATATTCAAACACAAATACTAAAAATTTCCACTCAGTATTGTCTTGTTTTTATGTTTATATACAGCAAAATATACCCATGTGGTTCATTAAAGATGTTTTTAAAGTTGAAAATGATACCTAATGATCTTTCATTGCCCCTATTTTTATACCACAAAACAACCATTCTAAAAACTCGTGAGTCTAATCTATTTGAATCTTTTGGCGAAAAAAAAAAAAAAAGGCAGTGATATCAATTCCGACACATGATATGTCTCACATTCCATTTTGGCTCCAGAATAGGGTAATATAACTAACTAAAATTTAATGTTAAATTGGCAAAGGAGAACCTAGATATTTTTTCCAGAGGAGTTAAGACAGTTTACTGAGTTTAATGTTCACAACAATAACATACTCAAAATTGGTTACAAATTATGAGTTTCTTAGACGATGGTGATGTCACTAAAAGGCTACGAAAATCAGAATTCAAAGTCAGAAATATGGAAAGCTCCAGAATGTACATGCTTTTTACATCCTAAATTACCCAACCATATTGTAATAACTTCGTGCAGGGGCCGGAGAGATGGCTCAGTTGTTGAGAGCACTTGCTGCTCTTATAGAAGACCAGAGTTCGGTTTCCCCCACCCACATGGTGCCTCACAGTCATTCGTTGGCCTCCAACAGCACAGGACAGGAGGGATAAACATATGGTCATGCAGCCAAAACAGTAATTAGTGTAAAATGAAAATTAATTTTTAAAAATTCCTCATGGAAGTCATGAGTTGTCCCGTATACACAACTGTAGCGAGCCTTCAATGGTGCATTGGTTTACTGGTAAGGAAAACGGTTGGCACCTTTCCCATCCAATAAATCCAGCTGAGTAAATCCAGTTGCTGTCACGAAGCTTTTTTTAGTATATGTTTGTTGTACAAAGTCGTGGGTTTCATAATTACATCTTTGTTTGAGTATCTTTTTCTCTCTTTGAAATGATTCATACAAACTCTTGGCTCTGTGCCTGTCTGTTCTGCTGTGTAGTTTTTTTTTTTTTTAAATAACAAAGTTGAAGCCTCTGAGTAATTTCAGCAACTGATATGAGTCGTGCCTCCACACCCAAGCAAAAGGGAGCATCTATTACAACACGGATCATCTTTGGTTTGGGCATGTCGCCTGCCACTAGGGCTTGGTTATGGATAAAACTTATGATCCCATTTTATAGTAAACTTTGCCTTCTTGGTGTTTTTGAAACGCTGTATCTGTCAGAAGTATAGGACTCGGTGCATGCAGCGACATGGCCTGGGTTTACCGGTGGTTGGGGATTAAGGTGGATTCTGGGCTGCACAGCCACTGGGTAGGGCTTGAATTGTAACCGTCTCCTGGGGTAACATCGGCATATCGCTACTCTCCTCCCCACATCTTAGCTTCTGAATTCTCAGGATGGGTTCAGCCCTGTACTTGACTATAGTAGAGAGAATATTTCTGAAGAGCTCCGGTAAAAGGTCTAGAGACACAAGTTATGTGAGGGGCCCTGTGTCCTTTCCCTTTGTCCCTGCAGGCTCGCAACTACACCCTTGCCCAAATATACATACGTTAGTCCGACTATGTGGTTTTTGACGTAGCGCTTGTTCAGGGCTGAATCTATAAATATTTCATCTACCTGTCATTATAAAAAAAAGAAAAACAATGTATTAGCAGGATATTTTATAATAACACTATTAAACAGGAAACAAATAGAATTTTCACGGTAACAATATGATTATTTAAATTAGTGATTTTTTTTGGCAGTAATTCGATTATTTACTCCTCTAAAAAAGCCTAAAAACGAATATAGCTCTTACCCACGAGGTAATTTGAATGTCACATAAAATGGGCGGCTTTTTATCGAGTCTTTCAGTGTCCTTACCAGAGCTGTACTTTATTTTTAAATGAACATCAAGTAATTTGGTATTATTTCAAACCGTTTGCTCTATATAAAAGAATCTCTTGCAAAATATCTGAAGGAAAGGGGGAAAAGAAATTGGGAACTTCCCATAAGCTTTTACATTAAAAACAAAAAGGTTCTGAAATATGCATGCAAGCATTCTGTATGATCCCACCCTGAATCCACACTCTTTCCCCTTTCAATCTGTGAAAAAGAGTTTTGTTGCTTCTGAATTTCCAAATTTAAAAACAAAATATCTTCTCAGTTTGTACTAGGGGTTGTACATTTCAGATTGATTAACACATGAGTTCATGTTTAAGGGAAATGTTATAAACACTTTTTTCACACAAAAGTACATAATAAAAATGTAAAACCACATTGCCATTCATTTATAATATGTTTAGAATGTAATCACTTGCTCTGTAGATCTTTGGTTATAAAGTATACAGGGTATTGGGTATTGGGAAGAAACAGATTTTAAATTCATTGTAGACTCTAAGGCTAACCAGAAAGGTGGTAAGATAATGCTGAAATATCAAGTAAAAGTGATAGACACCGTTTTATACCACTAAGAAAGAAGAAGAATATAAGTTTTAACAGATAAATATGCAATTTCAAGCTTGCTACTTCAGTACCCTCTAACCAACACTTGGTGGTGATAGTGTCATCTGAATGTAAGCTCCTTTCTCTTGTTGAGAAACCAGATGAATTATAAATGTAAAAGGTGAGGGGGAGAGGAGAGAGAGGGAGAGAGAGAGAAGGGAGAGGAGAGGAGAGGAGAGGGGGTAGAGGAAAAAGGGACAGGAGAGGAGAGGGAATATGGACAGAAGAGAGAGAAGAGGGAGAGGAGAGAAGGGAGGAGAGGAGAGGAGAGGAGAGGAGAGAGGAGAGGAGAGGAGAGGAGGAGAGGAGAGGAGAGGAGAGGAGAGGAGAGGAGAGGAGAGGAGAGAAATCTGGCATTCTAAATCCTAAAGGCAAGGGCAAGAAATGCAACTTTTAGTTTTAAAAGAGCAAGACATACAAATGGAGAAAAGATGGTTTAGGAAGAGTGAATCAAGTTCTGACCTCTTTACTGCTTTTAACATTTTATAGATGCTTCCTCATTAGGAGCCAGGCCTTTTATTACGTTAACCCTTACAATTACTCCATGAAATAAGAGTCATCCGATCCATCGTACAGACTCAGTGCTGTGACATTCCAAGTTCTAGGACACCTTTTTCTCCCAGCATAGATACGAATGAGCTTGCTAAAATTCATTGTCATACACAATCTAACAGAGTCAATAGGACTTTAAAATCCTATCTGTTGCTTCAGGGCATTGATGGCTTTGTAATTAGGAGCCGAGTGTCCTGATATTGAACAAAAGACCCCTTTAGGGTAGTACTTAGTTTCTGCTTAGTGACTTTGGAATGCTGCAAATTGCACTGAGATTAAATACTAAGAGGGCAATTGGAGGTTAGTTGGGTGTTTAATGAAAAAGTTAGGGAGAGGTTGACAACTCAAACAGATACGCCCAGCCATTCAGCTCATTCCCAATCATTCCTGAAGTTGCTGTTTGCACATGTCAAGCAAGGGCCCTTTCTGTTAGATCCTTCCTAATTGACTTCTTCTTTGACAGTAATCTATGTTTTCACATGAGGGTATTTCTAGGTCGAGATTGCAAAACTCAGGTAGCTCTTCTCCTGAATAGTTTACTCAAGCTCCTATTTCCAACATAACCTTAGTTGACCTCCTGAGAACTAAAGGAACTAAAATCGTGCCATTAAAAAAAATAGATTCTGTTGTTTTATCCTAAGTGTAAGAATGGTACCATAGAAAGGTTAATGGGATGTACATTCTTAAAAGAAAAATCATTTTAGTTGTAGAGATACGTCCATGTGTCTGTGAGTACATATTGCAGCCCATGTGCGGAGTGCCAAGGCACCAAGTGCCCTGGAGATAGAGTCTCAGACAGTTGGGAGCCATCAGATGTGGGTGCTGGGAACTGAACCCATACCGTCTGGAAGAGCAGTTGAATACTCCTAACCTCTCAGCCAACTCTCCAGCTTGACACCATTTTTAAAAATGTCTTTGGTAAAGCTTACTTGAAGTTACTGTGGCTGCAGGGACGAAGTCAGTGAAACAGGAAACTGGTTGTCATTACATTTGATCTTTGTCAACACAGCAGACATTCAATGACTCCCCAGTCTCTTGTTCAGCCTTCCCTATACCAGTACAAGCCCTGGCCTCTATTATCCTGTGTACTTGGTCTTTGACTTACTGGGTTCTCCTACCTTCTGGTGATCTCTCTCCTCTGAATCCTAGTTATTCTTGGAGATCTCTCTCAGGGACTCCTCTGGGGTTTAGTTGACCCCTCCTCCTCATGCGAATCTCACTTTCTACTGTCTTGATTTTTCTTACCCAGTTACACTTTCTACATGTTTTTATATTTACTAACGTAAGCATATCCTTCCTTTCATCAAACCGTAAAGAATTATGTGCAAACATGGTGATTTTGTTTTCCTCGTCTGTAACATTTGTAATGGCAGTTAAATTGCTTGTTGTAGAGTGAAGAAATAAATAAGAGAGAGACTGTATAGCAGAGAGTCTCATGTTTACCAGTTTGATGGTAGGTCTAAATGTGTCTATCCATTACATAGGCTGAGATCAAATACTTCTATACAAACAAGGAAAATACATATGGACTAGTTGAAGGATTCTTCTTATTGATGTTTCCCAGGAGTTTGTCTCCTTGTGGCAAGTTGCTCTATCCTGAATCTCTGTGTGGTCAATGTAGGATTTAGTATCGCTATCGTCTGCTAACTGTGCACTACATTAAAAAATCTTTTGCATGTGAGCACATTTGCTTGTCTCATCAACCATCAGAGGTGAATATGATTGCTGTCCACATTATTAGGATGAGGAAGTTGCTTGCCCTAATTGACACAGCATTGAGCCACAGAATCGGGATTAGGCCTAGGCTGGCAAGCTTCTCAGCTTGAAAATTTCCTCACAGTACTGGCCTAAGGAGGAGCACCCAGAGCTCCTCATCACAATGGCCAGTGGCCTGTGACTACATGAGCCAGAAACTGCAAAAGTCTGCCCAAAATAAATAGCAGATGCTAGTACCTTTTACTGTGATCCAGTTATAATGTTATTTTATTGACTGACAATTCTGGATACTGCATGTAATGTGCATCTAGAGGCCAGAGGTCAACGGTAGATGTCGTCCTTAATCATCCTTCGCCGTTTTTTGGTCATGGGTCCTCATCGAGCCTGGAGCTCACTGATTGGCTAGATTGCTTGGTCCGTGAGATCCAGGGAATCTCCGGTATCTGCCACCCTTGTGCTGCAGGAATAAAAGCTTTCGTGCCTGGCTCTTTAAGTGGATGTTAGGGGTTTAAACACAGATCCTCATGTGTATGCAGCAAGCACTTTAGTGACTGGGCCATGTCCCCCACATAGAGGGGAGTTGTTGAAAAAGTGAGCTCTAAATCTTTCCTTCAGCGTTGGGTGGAGCACGGCCAGCCTGAACACCAGGCAGTGTTTCTAGCATTTCCGGGCTCGATGAAGTGAGATAAGGTCTACCTCTCCTGGCATTGAACACTACAGCGTCTACTGGAGAAAGGAGTTAGATTCAGGGTCATCTGAGGTCTGGATGTGTGGGTGGAGTGACAAGCAAGTGTGGCTTTCTGATTACCTTAAATCAAAAGGGAATGAGATCACTAAATAGGGTGTGATGTTTCATAATGTTGTCAGTTTCTTGCACTATTCTTTTTCCGTGTCTCTTTGTAGAATGCCTGAAGGAAACACACATCCGTGACTAATCACATATTGCTGGGTTTACTGTGCTAGGTAACCGTATCCCAACTTGATTAATATTCCTGCAGTGGGAGAGTCAAAGTACATACGTCTAAATTAGGAGGTTACAGTGAGATACAATAGAAGATAAAAGTGCTTACTTTCAGGGTGCCTCAAAAAAATCAGGATCTACAGATTACCTTCGGAAAGATATATCAAATATACATCTATTTAAAACAGTACTAAAGACATTTAAAAGCAGGGACCTTCAAAGCAAGGGAGAGAATGTCATCATGTAGAAAGCTCATGTCCTCTCCACACTTATCTTTTACATCTCTGATTTGGTGAGAGACAGACAGACAGGCAGACAGGCAGGCAGGCAGACAGACAGACAGATACAGAAACTTTATTTTGTTTCTTTTTCATGTCCAATGTGTTACTGTAATTCCCGTAGTGGATTAATAATCTGCATATATTATAGGTTATCCAGGGGCGTGTGGACTTGCCATAGGACTATATTTATCATGATCAGAGATGTCTTATGTCAGGGCCGTTCTTGGAAATCTTCCCTTGAAGATTTCCCTTGAAGCACACTTGGAAACACACAGCGTTTGTGCAACTGTAGATCATTTACGCTAAACCTGCACACAAAGTCATGACCACCAACATTCTCTTCATTATCCTCGGTTCTATTACTGTTTCCCTCATCAAACACTGATGCCAGGAAATGATGAGAACACCTTTATACAATAAGTGATTCTGGTGTATCGATTAAGGAAATATATATTTGTATAAAAAAACTAAATGAAAGAATTGGTAGGCTTTAATCATTTTATCTTGGATTTTGGCTGAGCCTCTTCTTTGGCATGGGAGTACGTTTTAAGTACTTGGGGGAAATGAAGAAAACCCCAACTGTTGCCATGGTTTTCAATCTCATGGGAACAAGAAAACTGACAGGGAATAGTGTGCCAGAAACAAAGAGGTTCTGGGAATTGGAGTAGTAGTACACGGGAAATACACTCACATAGATAATTCTTCCAGAGGACATCTGTCCTAGGGACAGATGTTCACTAAGGATGTGAATCTCAAGTCATAGTGCCTGCTCTCACAGTCCCATGATATATTTACCCTGATCATCAGAATGTGTGTTCTGGAAATCAGGCGCCTGTCCCTTCATGTTCCCACCTGCAAAATTTAGATTGTAATTTATCTCCCTCAAAAGGGTTGTCATTGAGGATTAAGTAGAATAAATGTACAAGATGATCAAGATGTTATTTCATTCTATATATACACATTTATGGGCGAATATATTATTACTTTCATTATGGTATAACAAGTTTATAACTTATGTATGTATAAGGATCCTAATGGTTTCAAATGTTTTTTGATATCTCTGAAAATAGTCTCAAAGTAAAACGTCCTCTCGGGGATTCTCCTTACCCTCATAAAATCTGGATAGAAATTAAATATCCTGTCATTTTATTTAGCTTTACAGTGGTGTGAAAACTGGAGGGTCAGTAGAAACCGTACTTTGAACGTTGAATTTCAGTCTTTTCTTGGATTAGCAATATGGGTGTGATATGTTCCGCGATGCTGGGCAATGATACTCAGCAGTGCGATGTGTTTTAGAAACTTTTTGCATGGGAATATCTAGGAGATAACTGGAGCCACCTGTCAGTTTATTATAAAACAGGCTTTGTGTGAGATTATTTTGTCCAACTCTAGGCTAATGTATATGTCCTGCGTGTCTTTAGGGTAGCCCAGGCTAAGCTACTACATTTGATAAGGTAAATGTATAACATGCCTTTTTGCCGTACACTATTTTCAGCTTATCTTGGGCTCATTGTGGTAATGTTACAATGACTTAGAGCGTATCTTTCCTGGTGCCAGGAAACCAGTCTTCTTGAAAGGCTATGAGGGGATATCGACATCCCTCACAATATCTCGTGGAACTGGGAGTTTTAGCAATACCGGGGCATGAACTCAAATTTACGTTTACATCTCCATTCAAATGCGTAAAGCCAAAAATATGAGGCAGAACAGGATCTGCAGCCGTCCTTCTCGGCAATCCAATTAGTATCCACATAGGAAGGAGACGAATCTAGTTTTACGCATTAGGATTTAGCAACTATTAAGAGGAGTGGCTCAGGATGAGACTCGGACCCTTCCAGGAAGTCCTCTAAAGCTAACTCTGTAGCGGAAGGGGGAGAGAGTGCCTGCTTGATTTAAGCTCGTGAGATAATACAAAACAAAGCTTTTCCTGGCCACTGGGATCCTCCTTGACCTGTTCTACCTTCAACATTCTCCTACACTCACTGTCCTCTACACACAGTTTAATCCTTAATTATATCCCGCCCTGCTTTCCCACTCCGTGTGTGTTACTCACATCTCCCCCCGGGATTGCAACAACTTGAAAAGACGGATCGTGTTTCCTTTTCTCAAAGACCCATGCGGCCAAGAAAAACAATAAGCTTAATGCTCATATTAAGAAAAGCTTAGTCTGTTGCTAGTACATGGGATATGTTCTTCTAGCTGGGGGGCCCTGTCCGGCCTCATTGGGAGAGGTAGTGCCTAGTGGTCCGCACCCACTCAGAGGATTGTGGGAGGGTTGACTAGGAGGGGGCCGGTGAGCTGGATGTAAAGCGAATAAGTAAAAAAAGCAAAATTAAGTTTAAAAAATTTTAAGAGAAAAACAAGAAAAGCTTAGATTGCTTAGCTAGCTGTCTTTTGAAAACTAGTTCATTAGACGGTGACTAAAAACTGATTCATGTCACAAATAACGTGAAAGTATTCACTAGATGAATTCAAGAGCTAATATAAAACATAAAATTCTAAGATTAGTAGAAGAAAGTACAATAAAATGTCTTTGATTGACGAGGAGGAAAGGACTGTCAAAGAATTTTCAAAAACAGTTACGAGACTCAGAAAGTCGGTGTGATGGCATGGATTCCCATCTCATAATCAATACAAACAGAAGAAAGGGGTTACATGTGGCGTCTACAACAAAGGCAAGCTAGAAATTTCGGTGTCTAGAAATTACACATAACACCTAAAAAAAGTAAGTAAAAGGAATGAAAACATAGGCAAAGAATATACACAAAGAATTTGTAGAAAGAAATGCCTTTGAAGGAATGAGGTACTCAGAAGTAATTTGAAAAGTGTGAATTAGAATAATGTAATGAGGTAACACTGTCACTTTATGCCTACCAGGTTAGCAAATAGTACCAAGAAAAGAAAAATATTCCCAAATTAGCTAGATATTTTGTGTATTCCTCTTATAGGTGGAATATCAAATATCTTCAATAGGCTCTCTAGTTGGATTGTAGCAAACTTAATCAAAGCACTCAATATTATCAAAATGTAAAGGTATCATTATTTATTACTTTTCCACAGATGAGACCAAATACCTGACAGACACAACTTGAGGGACGAAATATTATTTTATCTCGGTCCATAGTTTAATAAAGTTCTTTGATAGTGGTAGGATTTGGATGCTTTAGCAAGTGAAGCCCAGCTAGCCGAAGTAGACAGCTAGTGACAGGCAGCTGAGGCTATACAGGACCCCTGGTTTCTAGGGAACCCTTTGCTTTTCCTTTCTGATGGGCTGTGTCACAACAGCTACATGCTCACTGCTTTCTCCAGCTGTGGTACTGCTTGAGGAGGCTGTGGAACCTTAAGGAAATAAGGCCTCTTTAAGGGAAGCAGGCAACCTCAAGCGTGTTCCCTGGCCTTGGTTATATTGCTGTCTGTTTTCTTGCCTACCATGATGTGAATGTGATCTGGGCCACACATCGCCCTAGCATGGTGTTCTGCCAAGTGCATGGGACCAACCAACTATGGATTGAGATAAAGTAAATACCTCTTCCTTCAAGCCATGTCTGTCAGGTGTTTGGCCTCATTTGAAAAACTTATAAATAATTTTGAAGATATTACATTTTGAAGATAGTTTTCTATGACCAAGAAGAAGGTCTTCCATGGTTTCAGATGCATATGTAGCAGAGGATAGCCTTGTTGGGCACCAATGGGAGTAGAGGCCCTTGGTCCTGCCAAGGACAGATCCCCAAGTATAGGGGAATGTCAAGGCAGGAAGGCGGAAAAGGTGGGAAAGGAGATAACATTTGAAATGTAAATAAAAAATATCTAGTAAAAAAAAAGAAAAGTTTTGTTCAAGTTTTGTTAATTTCTTTTATGTCCTAAATAATAAAAGATAATAAAATGAGATACAGCAAAAAGCATCAGCATTGGAGAAAACAACCAAACAGAAGAAGAAAAAGAACCCAAGAGAAGGCATAAGAATCAGAGACCCACTCATTTGCATACTGAGAAATCCCATAAAAAATACTAAGCTGGAAGTCCTAATATAGAGGCAGAAGACCTGGTGCAGACTCATGCAGGCCCTGGGTATGATATGATGCACATCTTCTGTAAGTTCATATGTTGCTTATTTATTTTCAGACCTATTACAATCATAGCTATTTAGTTCAATAAAGGTATGGTTTGTTATATATTTAAAAATATAACAATGTTGAATGCAGACTAAAAGAAGTTCAAGATTCTCAATAGGTGATAATATTTTATCTCTGAAGGAATTTAATTTTTCAAGTAAAGGTGTGTGTGTATGTATGTGAAACGTTTTTTTTCCTTCTGTGTAGCCTTGGCTCTGTAGACCAGGTTGAGCTCAAACTCACAGAGGTCTACCTCCCTTTGCCTCCAGAGTGATGAGATTAAAGTTATGTACCACCACCACCACCACCACCACCACCACCACCACCACCACCACCACCTCCACCACCTCCACCTCCACCCAGTTATGTATTAGAAAATCTCTTGAGCTAAAACTAATCATGTGATACACACACACACTCACACACACATACACACACACACACAGACACAGACACACACAGACACACACACACACCCCTCATTCTGGATTTCTCAAGAATATACTGCGAATGCCATTGCTCAATATACTCTGGATGCAAAGGCATAGGGGAACATCCTTTGATCTGTAAACATAAACTATACATTGGGACATGAAAATGCAAGATAGAAAAACTGTAAAACTTAATGATAATTGAGAAGATGCATTAGAAACATGATCTATACCATTACTGCAAGCATGTTGTGGCTGTGCATATTACATGTAGGAATATGGTCACATGGAAGAGACTATGGATTTGAGAACAGAAATACTTTAAGGAAAAAAGTCTTGGTTAAAATATGAAGTATAGTCTTCCAGTCTCCATCTGCACTCAGAGCTAAGGCTGTCCACAGCCCTCCAGACCAAAAACCTGCCTGCAGAGAGTTGGTCTCCCAAGCTCCTAAGCTCACTCCTAAGATCACAGGCTCACAGGCCAGCATGAGGTCAAGCTTGAGTCCGAGATAGAAGACCAACTAACATCAGAGATAACCAGATGGCCAGAAGGAAACACAAGAACCTTAGCAACAGAAACCAAAACTACTTGGCATCATCAGAACCCAGTTCTCTCACCACAGCAAGTAATGGATACCTCAACACTCCAGAAAAGCAAAATTTGGATTTAAAATCACATCGCATGATAATGATAGAGGACTTTAAGATGGATATAAATAACTCCCTTAAGAAAAATACAGGATAACACAGGTAAACAAGTAGAAGCCCTTAAAGAAGAAACATAAAAATCCCTTAAAGATTACAGGAAAACACAAACAGGTGAAGGAATTGAACAAAATCATCCAGAATCCAAAAATGGAAATAGAAGCAAATAAAGAAATCAAAAAGGGAGATAACCCTGGCGATAGAAAACCTAGGAAAGAGATCAGGAGTCATAGTCACAAGCATCAGAATTCAAGAGAATACAACAGAATTCAAGAGGTTGAAGAGAGAATCTCGGGGGCAGAAGATACAATAGAAAACATTGAAAAACCATCAAAAAATTGCAAAATGCGAAAAGCTCCTAACCCAAAACATCCAGAAACTCTAGGACACAAAGAGAAGACCAATCCTATGGATAATAGGTATAGGAGAGAGCAAAGATTCCCAAATTAAAAGGCCTGTAAGTATCTTCAACAAAATTATAAAAGAAAACTTCCCTAACCTAAGGAAAGAGATGCCCATGAACATACAAGAAGCCTACAGAACTCCAAATAGATAGGACAAGAAAAGAAACTCTTCCTATCACATAATGGTCAAAACACCAAATGCACAAAACAAAGAAAGAATATTAAAAGCAGTAAGGAAAAAAGGTCAAATAACACATAAATGTGATCCTATCAGAATTACATCAGACTTCTCAACAAAGACTAAGAAAGCTGGAAGATCCTGGACAGATGTCATACAGACCCTAAGAGAACACAAACCCCAAGCCAGGCTACTATATCCAGCAAAACTCTCAATTAATGTAGATGGAGAAACCAAGATATCCCATGACAAAACCAAATTTACACAATATCTTTCCACAAATCTAGCCCTACAAAGGATAATAGATGGAAAACTCTAACACAAGGAGGGAAACTACACCCTAGAAAAAGCAAGAAAGTAATGTTCTTTCAACAAACCCCCCCAAAAGATAGCCGCACAAACATAATTCCACCTCTAACAACAAAAATAACAGAAAACAATAATCACTATTCCTCAATATCTCTTGACATCAATGGACTCAATTCTTCAATAAAAAGACTTAGACTAACTGATGGAATATATAAATAGGACCCAGTATTTTGCTGCATACAGAAAACACAGTTCAGTGAAAAAGACAAACACTACCTCAGAGTAAAAGGCCAGAAAACAATTTTCCAAGCAAATGGTCCCAAGAAACAAGCTGGAGTAACTATTCTAATATTGAATAAAATAGACTTTGAACCAAAAGTTATCAAAAAAAGATAAGGAAGGACACTTCATACTCATCAAAGGAAAAAATCTATCAAGATGAACTCTCAATTCTGAACATCTATGCTCCAAATGCAAGGGCACCCACATTCCTAAAAGAAACTTTACTAAAGCGCAAAGCATATATTACACCACACACAATAATAGTGGGAGACTTCAACACCCCACACTCATCATTGGCCAGATCATGGAAACAGAAACTAAACAGAGACACAGTGAAACTAACAGAAACTTACAGAGGTTATGAACCAAATGGATTTAACAGATATCTACAGAACATTTCATCCTAAAACAAAAGAATATACTTTCTTCTCAGCACCTCATGGTACCTTCTCCAAAATGGACCATATAATGGGTCACAGAATAGACCTCAACTGATACAACAATATTGAAATAATCCCATGCATCCTATCAGACCACCATGGACTAAGGCTGGTCTTCAATAGTAACAAAAACAACAGAAAACCCATATATACGTGGAAGCTGAACAGTGCTCTAGTCAGTGATAACTTGGTCAAGGAAGAAATAAAGGAATTAAAGAATTTTTAGAATATAATGATAATGAAGGCACAACATACCCAAATTTATGGGATACAATGAAAGCAGTGCTATGAGACAAACTCATAGCTCTGAGTGCTTCCAAAAAGAAACTGGAGAGAGCATATGCTAACAGCTTGACAGCACACCTGAAACCTCTAGAACAAAAAGAGGCAAATACCCCCATGAGGAAACAATCAAACTCAGCTGGAATCAACCAAGTAGAAACAAAAAGAATTATTTACACAAAGCATCAACAAAACCAGGAGCTTGTTCTTTGAGAAAATCGACAAGATAGTAAACCCTTAGCCTGACTAACCAGAGGGCATATAGTGTGTATCTAAGTTAACAAAATCAGAAACGAAAATGGAGACATAACAACAGAATCTGAGGAAATTTAAAAAATCATCAGATCCTACTACAAAAGCCTATATTCAACAAAACTGGAAAATCTGATGAAATGGACAATTTTCTAGACAGATATCACGTACCAAAGTTGTATCAGGATCAGCTAAACCCTCTAATCATCTATAACCCCCAAGAAATAGAATCAGTCATTAAAAGTCCCCCAACCAAAAAAATCCCAGGACCCCATGGGTTTAGTGCAGGATTCTATCAGACCTTTAAAGAAGACCTAATACCAATATTCTTCAAATTATTCCACAAAATAGAAATACTATTCAATTTGTTCTTTGAAGCCACAATTACACTTATTTCTAAAGCACACAAAGAAAGAAATCTTCAGACCATTTTCTCTCATGAATATTGATGTAAAAATACTCAATAAAATTCTCAAAAACTGAATCCAAGAATACATCAAAATGATCATTCATAGTGATCAAGTAGGCTTCATTCCAGGGATGAAAGGCTAAACAGACTGAGGAAGAAATTAGAGAAACCACACCCTTCGCAATAGTCACAAATAATATAAAATACCTCAGTGTGACTAACCAAGCAAGTGAAAGATCTGTATGACAAAAACTTCAGTCACTGAAGAAGGAAATCCCAGATCTCTGAAGATGGAAAGCTCTCCCATGCTCATGGATTGGCAGGATTCATATAGTAAAAATGGCCATCTTGCCAAAAGGAATCTACAGATTCAATGAAATCCCAATCAAAATTCCAACTCAATTTTTCATAGAGTTAGAAAGAGAAATTTGCAAATGCATCTGGAATAACAAAAGAACCCAGGAATCTAAAACTATTCTCAACAATCAAAGAACTTCTGGAGGATTCATCATCCCTTACCTCAAGCTGTATTAAAGAGAAATTGTGTTAAAAACTGCATGGTATTGGTACAGAGACAGGCAGGTAGATCTTTGGAATGGAACTGAAGACCCAGAAATGAACCCACACACCTATGGTCACTTGATCTTTGACAAAGGAACTAAAACCATCTAGTGGAAAAAATATAAGATTTTCAGCAATTGGTACTGATTTAACTGGAGGTCAGCTTGTAGAAGAATGGAAGTCAACTGGTTCTGATCTCCTTGTACAAAGCTCAAATCCACTTGGATCAAAGACCTCCACATAAAACTAGATACAGTGAAACGAATAGAAGAAAAAGTAGGGAAGATCCTCAAACATGTAGGCACAGGGAAAAATTTTCTGAACAGAACACCAAGGGCTTATGCTCTAAGATCAAGAATCTACAAATAGGACTTCAAAGAATTGCAAAGTTTCTGTAAGGCAAACGACACTGTCAACAGGACAAAATGGCAACGAACAAATTGGGAAACAATCTTTACCAATCCCACATCCTAAGGAAATGTTCAGCATCCTTAATCATCAGGGAAATGCAAATCAAAAGAACCCTGAGAATCCACCTCACACCAGTCAGAATGACTAAGATCAAAAACTCAGGTGACAGCAGATGCTGGGGAGGATGTGGAGAAATTGGAACATTCCTCCATTGTTGGTGGGATTGCAAGCTGGTAAAACCACTCTGGAAATCAGTCTGGATGTTCCTCAGAAAATTGGACATAGTGCTACCTGAGGACATAGCTATATCACTCCTGCGCAAACACTCAAAAGATGCTCCAACATATAACAAAGATACGTGCTCCACTATGTTCATCTCAGCCTTATTTATAATAGCCAGAAGCTGGAAAGAACCCAGATGCCCTTCAACAGAGGAATGGATACTGAAAATGTGGTACATTTACAATGAAGAACTACTTAGCTATTAAAAACATGACTATATGATATTCTTAGGCAAATAGGTGGAACTAGAAAATATCATCCTGAGTGACATAACCCAGTCACAAAAGAACACACTTGGCCTGTATTCGCTCACAAGTGTATATTTGCCCAAAAGCTTCCAATACCCAAGATATAATTCACAGACCACATGAAGCTCAAGAAGAAGGAAGACCAAAATGTGGATCCATCAGTCCTTCTTAGAAGGGGGAAAAATACTCATGGGAGGGAATACAGGAATAATCTCTAGCAACCATCTGGAGCCCTCTTCTGGCATGTAGGTGTACATGCAGATAGAACACTCATTCATAGAATAAATAAATCTTTAAAACATGTATTCCCTTTTAAGTGATTCAAGCTTCTGTGTTTCCTTTAGACAAATTAAGCTGAGCAGTTCCTGAGTGAGAATTCATGGATATTTAGAACATAACTTTATAAAGCCAAGAAGACATTTCCCTTTTGGAAGGTGTCCTGGACTTTTTAGCTTTAATAACTTTGTTAACACAGACTATAAATATCACGAAGTAAATCTGTGCTTCTTCCCTTTGCTAACACATTATAAAGTAAAATTGATATCTTTGTTGTCTTTTATAGCTATTTTTAAAACTATGAAGGATAATTTTATAAGAAACTTGTGACCAACAGTGAGTTCTAGTGCAGCTAGATTTCTCTATTAGGAAAAACCTCTTAGAGAAATTAGAGAAGCAGTAGGATAGATCCCATAGCATACACCCTTTCATTGTTTAATGAGAGATTCAAGTTAGAGCCTCAATTTTTTAGACAGGCACATTCCCTCACCCCAACTCTAGGTATACATTCTATACAATAGAGGATAAACTGGTCTGGGTTGGGGGCTAGAAAGCTACAAGTGGATGCTGATGTGGGCGTTATAAAAACTATGCTTTTGGAAATAAAATAAATGAGCCACAAAATTCTAGCAGTATTCTATGATAAGATAAATTTTATCTGACTTACCAAATTTTCATTCATCTCCTGTAAGTTGTTCAGTTGATTTGAGCTCCTTCGTCCTGAGTTGCTATTGACTTGAATATCTGAAATGGTAAAGGTCCCTTGATAATATTGCATTTTCTGGTCTGGGATGACAACAAAAAGTAGGAAGTGCATGAGCTATGCCAAGACTTCTGGATCCAAGGCCTAAGTATAATAGGCCAGAAACGAATCTGTAAATTTATCACCAAACCCCTTTCTAGTTGAACTTAATAAAAGTATAGTAGCATATTAGCATAGTTTTACATTAATAATAGTAGTTGATATTTGTTGAGTCTTTACTATGTGAAGAACCTCACATGTATCATTTCATCATAATTCCAGATTCTTGGGGTTGGCAAGACCTCCATTTGATAAAGGAGAGAAGTAAGACACAATAACATCAACTTCCTTGATGCTTGTTATACAACCGACAGATGGTCTTTTCGGGTGTTTCAATTGCACAGTGAGGCTCCAGAGTTTGGGTGTTCATTCCTATGTGGGTATTCATGGTGTGTGTTGAGGTGTAAAGCATCCAGGAGTAGAGGTGAGTATTGCATACTTTTCTTCTGGAGACAGACCCAGTACAATGAAGGAAATCAAGAAAAAGGCTGTCACAGATTGCGAGTGAGAATGGTTTGTAACAGTGGTGTCAATCAGCTGACTGGCCATCAGAGGTGAAAAGGAAAGAGATCAGAGGACCAACACTTAAAGATGCTTTTGTATAGTTAATGTGGATCTTTGTCATTGGTATGAACTGCAATTGGAGTTTAAGTATGACTGTCAGAGTGTGGTAGAAAGTCATTTCACTCTCATCTCATAGATCAGGCATTTCCCTGTTGCAAAGTCTTTAAAGATGACATCATATAAAACCATACAAGTGATGACCTTCAGCTTCCCATTTTTATCACACACATACATCACACGAGTGTGCAATTCTGAAGATTTGTCAAAAATGTGTTTTATATGTAGCAAAGAAGGATGTAGTGCAAAGAGCATTGTTTGTGTTTATATGAATATATTAGACAATAAAAATAAAATCTTTACATACTGTCTTAGGAGGATATTTTTTCCTAAGAATAAGAGATAGTATTATGTCATAATTTACATGTGATTTTAAAATTCATTATTTTATTAGGTATGTGTTTTCTGTCAGGGGAGTTGCCCTAGAAATTCTACTGGGCAGAGAACAGTGTCAAATTAAAGAACCAATTTCGATAGCAACTTTATTGCAGTTTTTCATCTTGATGTGCAGCTAATGGTTAGACTTGCTTAGTCTGACTGATAGCGGCCAAGTGACAATGAGTGTTTTTGATATTATATGTAGATTCCAAAAATTACTGTACTTCAGCAAGTTAGAGGCTTTTATGCCTTGCTGAAAGCTATATCAACTGGATCACAAGCACTCAGAAAAATATTTGTATTTCAGAAAATTGGACATTCCACTACCTGAGGACCCAGCTATACCTCTCCTGGGCATATACCTAAAAGATGCCCCAACATATAACAAAGACACATGCTCCACTATGTTCATAGCAGCCTTATTTATAATAGCCAGAAGCTGGAAAGAACCCAGATGCCCTTCAACAGAGGAATGGATACAGAAAATGTGGTACATCTACACAATGGAGTACTACTCAGCTATCAAAAACAATGACTTCATAAAATTCATAGGCAAATGAAATGAACTAGAAAATATCATTTTGAGTGAGGTAACCCAATCACAGAAAAACACACTTGGTAATGCACTCATTGATAAGTGGATATTAGACAAAAAGCTTGAAATACCCAAGATGCAATCCACAGATCAAGCTCAAGAAGGATTGCCAAAATGAGGATACTCCCACTCCTTCTTAAAAGGGGGGAAATATCCATAGGAGGGGATATGGAAGCAAAGTTTAGAGCAGCGATTCAAGAAACGGCCATTCAGAGCCTGCCCCACATTTGGTCCATATATATATATATATCTCCAACAAAACTAGATAAGATTGATGAAGCTAAAAAGTGCATGCTGAAAGGAACCGGATATAGATCTCTCCTGAGAGACACATCCAGAGCATGTCCAGTACAGAGATCAATGCTAGCAGCAAACCACTGAACTCAGAACAGGACCCCCTTGGAGGGAATTAGAGAAAGTATTGAAAGAGTTGAAGGAACTTGCAACGCCATAAGAGCAACAATGCCAACCAACCAGAGCTCCCAGGGACTAAACCACTACCCAAAGACTATACAAGGATTGACCCAGGAGCAGTAAGGGGGTAATACCCGAATGGGGGGAGGGGATGGAATGGGATGGGGGCTTATGGACAGGAAAACCAGGAAGGGGAATAACATTTGAAGTGTATGTAAATAAATATATTTAATAAAAAAATTTAAAAAAAGACTAGTGCAATAATTATTTGTGATGAGATGACAGAATAAACTCTAAAATTTTCTGAGGACATTCCCAGGTAAAAGTATGGATCTCATTTACAGATATGCAGATCACACTGTTCTATGTGCCAAAGTGAGAGTCCCAACTGTACCTTACCGAAGACAAGGAAGTGAGCCAGAAGTCCAATGGTTACTACCGCCATCATCAGGGACAGAGCGGTGAGAAGGGCGATTATCCACGACTTCACATCTCTGTGGTGGGTGCCATAGCCTGCCATTCTGCATGAAGGAACACCACGGTTACTCTCACACTGGAGTAGTTACAGGTCTTCTAGTTGTGCTTGGATAAATCCACATTGCTATAATGCTTCTTTCAACACCAAGAGGACACTATTCTGATTTTGGTTAAAGTCATTTTAGTCCTGTGAGAAGATATTGAAAAGACCAGATCTGGGAATTATGTTCTTGCCCCTAGTTTCTGCTTCTAATGACATTTGGTGGCATCCCTGTGATGCCAAGTGCAGCCATCGTCAGCAGAGGCTTGCAAAAGTCCATTCCTTCCCTTCCAGTGCTCCCTCATTTCTTAGCAGTCTACCTGAGGCTTGCAAACTTATGTCAGACATATGCTTTTATTCACCTTTTAAAAAAGAATGTGAAGTTTTAATCATGGAAAAATCAGAAAAATCTAAATAAATATATTTATCTTAAACTTTGTCAATGATGTTTTTGTTGTCATAAAAACTCATTTTGACCTCTGCATTAAGAATGTTAATTAGTAGTGCTCCAATATCTTCTAATGGCCAGTCTGCCCTCAAGTTGCTTTTTGTCTTCATAACGTTTGTAGTTGTGTTACACAGGACAGGATACGATCCTGTTTTATGCAGTTCAATGTAGAGTCCTTGGAAATTATGGCTTATAAGTCTCTTTTAGTCAAAAGCAGTCTTGCTTCCTTTGAAGTTAAAATGTCATTGACTTGTTGGGAAAACCAAACTAACAGTTTTTAGATAGTTTCACCCTCTGTTCTTGTCTGATGCTTCCTTGTGGCACCAATCAACTTGATTTTCTAATTCCCTTTTAACTAGAATTTACATCTAAATCCCTAATTAGATTTTTGGTTCTATTCACTGACTGAAATACTTTATATGTGCTAATGTGTGCTTCGTATTTTCTTAACTATGGGTAGAGAAAATTGTCACTGTTTTGGATTAAAATAAAAACCTGCCTTTCTTAACTTTTTGTGAACAAGTGTGGTCACTGGTTTGTATCAAGCGGATGCACTAGTGCTCACCACACAGAGTCGGCTGAAGTCCTTAATGGGCTGCAGCAGTTTAGGTCGTCTTTTCCCACTAAAAGCTGACGAGGAGTCTGGTAGAGAGTAAACTTATAAACCTGTAAGCTACAAGCATGTTAAATCAAGATTGCTTACGAATTGCAAGACATTGGCAGAGAAGTCACTCTGCCAATAAGGCGCTGTAACTTTAGTGATCCATTTCGACAATGTTTTGTAATAGTAACTGGTGTCCTTGTGTTGTTAGTTTGTCCCTTCATCTTCATGTATTGATAACAATGAGCAAGGGACGTTCTTCATATTTCTGTCGCAGAATTGACTGAAATGCTTTGCTCTAAGTAAACATTCAGTAAATAGTAGTTATTTAATTTGAGGGGGAAATATGAAGCCTTTTGGTAAGTTAATGTTGAGGTTTAAAAAGGTCTAATAGTTTGTGCCTGGATAGTAAATAAAAGAACAGATTTCAGATAGACACGCCACAGTAGATGTGGAGAAACCCACCAAGCCTCAAGACTATACAACAAATTACAGACAACCGAGGGCAGCTAGGAACACAGAGGCAGAACCCCCTAGGGAAGAGCATGTCAACGGACTGTCCAGTGCCAAATGCTCAACTCCGAAACATGAATACAAACCATAGCACACAGGCTGAGCATGTTCTATTTAGGAATATACATGACTATACATATACGCATGCGTTCTTGCATGCAATGCCCATAAACGAAAGAAGAGACCATGGATTTGATAGAATGGAGAGGGATATAAGGAAGAGTTTGGAGGGAGAAAATGGAAGGGAGTAATTTGTAATTATACAAATTTTAAAAGAATACATTCATCCAATAAACCGGAGAGGAATGAAGTCTATGTGTAGAGAATATAGACCACATAGACAATGGTTCATTACAAACAAAATGAAACAACAACAACAACAACAATAACACAAAAACCAAGACTTGGCAGATGAGGTACTGTATGTTCTCTGATGGGTTCAATCTAACACGCTCAATTGCAACACCAAACTGATGTTTCAAACAGAAAAGATAGGACTTTGCTTTCTAAATGGCTTGATGTTTATAAACTCAAAATAAAATAATCCTGGTGATAGTAAGAGCACCAGTGGAAGGGGAAGCTCTTGGTCCTGCCAAGACTGAACCCCCAGTGAACGTGATTGTTGGGGGGAGGGTGGTAATGGGAGGAAGAAGGGGAGGAGAACACCCATAAAGAAGGGGAGGGGTTAGGGGGATGTTGGCCCAGAAACTGGGAAGGGGAATAACAATCGAAATGTAAATAAGAAATACTCAAGTTAATAAAGATGGAAAAAAATCCTGGTGATGTTTTAGCATAATTTAACCACCCTCCGAAAGAAGACGCCTATGTCCATAAATATAAAGATTTCCCTCCCATAACAGAAGTTGGAGGTTTTTCAAACTAAGGTCATCTGACTTCTAGGGCACACGTTCCCAGTAGCAAACCATCTTCCAATTAGTTACACTTGAATTCTTAAATGTGCTTGGAGTTCCTGTGTGCATCCATTCCATCATACATGTAGAATATTTGCTCGTTTGTGAGGGAGTTTCTCTATGACTGGCCAGGAGAATGGGGATTTGGGTCAGCCTGAAGAAAACATTCTGTCTCAGGTGGGTACTCACTCTCCTATAAGGAACTGTGTTAGTGTGCCATAACCAAAAGGCAAAGAAATGTTTAACTTAAGAACACGTACAAGCTTTCAAATCTATCCATCTCCTTCTCGTACAACAGTTCCTCTGAACAGAACAATCAGAGGAAAGCAGTTGTGGGAAAAATCACATGCCTGCTATTCAGGTACTTAAGATGGCAGCACCGCTCACACATGGGAAAGACTGCTTCAGCGTCACTGTATGTGCAGAAGCACCATAAGGCTTGCCGCTTCAAATCCCACAGTGAAGCTGTAAGCATCTGGGGAAAATGGACAATGACAACCGAGAGTTTAAAGTGTTGCATCTTGGGGGAGGAGGGAGACAGCTGTGTGGTTAAGAGTGATTGCTGCTCTTGCAGAGAACCAACAGCACCATGTTCAGCACCCAGCAGCCATGTAGGGCAGCTCATAACCGCCTGTGACAATACCTCTGGCCTCCTCACATTCAACCACCCACACACAGACCCATGAAACAAAATGCATATGTTTTCAAGAACCTTTGCGGACTACAGTCACCATGCAGCTTTGTTGTGGTTTGCCCTGGAGTTATCTGTATTTTGATGTTAATTCCACTGCCCCAAGGACAGCTGCCTAGTCACATACTCAGGACTCAGGTGACTTCACCAGAACCACTTCTCCATTGAATTTGTAAAGTACAGGTGAGGGGCAGGTACAGGATAGAAGGAGGCCTGTCATTGGAGGAGAAGGAAGGATGGCGGGAGAGAAGTTTGAAGGAGGAGGAGGAGACTAAAACAGAAAGGGAGAGACAGGAGGAGGAGAGTGTGAGAAGCCATGGCAGGTGACGTTAAAATTGTGCTCTGTGTATTTACAGGTTGTTATTAATGTTCTCAAGGGATGGATGGTACCAGGCTTTGTATGTTTAAGTGGGCAATTATATCTTATCAGTTGGATCTAAGATTATTGTGTTGTGTGTTCTTTTATGTGAGTGTTTGAGCGTAGGAAAGTGTGTGGCTGGGATGTGTTTCCTCCAAGATGTCTAGCAGATACCTTGGGACACTGAGGTGCTGGACCTAGTGAGGTAAAATACAAATACTCTTTTATTTTTATATTTTTACAACACAGCTTTGAGTAACTAAGTGTCCTAAGTTTAAGCGATCGCTACTTAACCCTACATGAGTAAACACTTCATTTAAGACCAACTTTTCTTTATTCGTTTCTTTTTAAATTAATCTATTCTCTCATACACTGCATCCTGGCCACAGTTTCCCCTCCCTCTTCTTCTCCCAGTCCCTTCTTCCCCACCCCACACATCTCCTCACTCCCCATTCATTTCTCGGTTTCCCTTCAGAAAAGGGACGTCAAACAAACATGGCATATCAAGTTGCAATCTTGTTGGGTGCCTCCTGTCATATTAAGGCTGGATGAGACCAGCTGTTACGGATATAATCATGTAATGCAGAAAGGCAAAAGAAAAAAATCCATCCACTTAATTACAATCCCATTCTGCACAGAGTCAGTTAGTTATCTGCTTAAGATCACTCAGACTAGAAAACAAGCAAACAAAAAAACACTTAGTACAGAAGTTTGGAGTCCAGCCTGTTTATAAATCGAAGCACCGTTGTGTCAGACATTGTTTCTCTCACCAGCTTTGCTGGCAAAGAAAACACAGGTGCACGCATCTTCTGTCTCTGAGGAACTAATTACGACAACACTTGCACCCCAAAGCAATACCCAGTGCTGTATGTGGCACAGCTGGCTGCTGCTGCTTCTTCTTCCTCCTCCTCCTCTTCCTCCTCCTCCTCCTCTTCCTCCTCCTCCTCTTCTTCTTCCTCCTCCTCCTCCTCCTCCTCCTCCTCCTCCTCTTCTTCTTCCTCCTCCTCCTCCTCCTCCTCCTCCTCCTCTCCCCTCCTCCTCCTCCTCCTCCTCCCCCTCCTCCTCCTCCTCCTCCTTCTCCTCTTCCTCCTCCTCTTCTTCTCCTCCTCCTTCCTCCTCTTCTTCTTCTTTTTCTTCTTCTTCTTCTTTCTCTCTCTCTCTCTATATATATATATACATATATGTATACATATATATAATGGTGTGTTTAAAGTTGTTTGTTTTTATTCTTATTTTTGAAATTATATTTTAATTATATTTCTTCCTTCTTTATCTGCCCTCCAATCCCTCCTATATACCATTCCCCACTTTTCTTTAGTGATCTCGAGCAGATGACTGAGTCTGTGCAGAATGGGAAAGTAATGGGGTGGATTGGATTTTTTGTTTTGTTTTGTTTGGGTTTTTTTTTGTTGTTGTTGTTGTTTTGTTTTTGCCTTTCTGCATTACATGATTATATTTCTGGCCTAATTATTATTGCAAACATATATGTGCTTGCACATATATAGATATATTCCTGAACATAGAAGTTCAGTCTGTATAGTGTTATACGTATGTATGTTTTCAGGGCTGAACACCTAGTGCTCCTAGTCTCGTGACGGAGATCCAGATTCCGGTTGGGGCTGCTTTCATAATCTGTGGCTTGTGACTCACTTCCAAGTTCACTAGACTACTAGAACTCAATTTCTTGAGGCCGAACTGAGATCAAAATAAAACAAGGCTTTTCTTAATGTGTCATCTGATTAGACCTACAAAGATAACAACTCCTTTTTTAAAATAAATTTTCTGTGGACTTTATTATATCTGTAACCACCATCCCCTTACACCATCTAGAAAGAATTTGATTCATTCAGAAGTAAAGAAGCACTATCTAGAAGAGAGGGTGATGTTGGGGATCATCTTGGGATTTGACCTCAGTACAACTAAAAACACGATGACTTAGTGATAAGGAGCGCATGCATGCAGAGAGAAAGCATGAGAGCACTAAACTTTAAGACTTAGTAGGAGAGTGCCACTCCACGAGAAGACAGTTCTAAGATGGGCTTGGAGTAAAGCGAATAGCAGGGAATGTTTTATTCCAGCAATGTTTTTGAACACACAGAGTGAGCTCTTAGAAATTAAGAGCTAACGCTAATCCCAGTCCTGCCATAATTGGCACTTGGCATTCTTTTGGGGAACAAGCTGGTACAGATGATCCTTATTCTGAAACACACTGCCTGTAATCCCCACGAAAGCCAGTTTACCACATCCATTACCGTCAGCAGTCAGTTTGGAGAGGGGTGGGTTTGTGGCTTGTTTGCTTTTTTAAGAGGCTGTGAAGAAAAATGGTATTCACTCGACAGTGTGACTTTGCCTCTAAATCTCGCAGGTTGAAAAACACACAGCAGGTTAGAGGATGCAGCTCCTTAGTATCTTCATATGTGTGTCAGACATGACTTAAGTAGAAAAACATGCTGACCTTTCTGCCATGGAGATCTTTTCCCTAAGAAGCCCTTCCCCGACAGGCAGCCTACAGCCTGTCTAGTTGCCCCACCTTCAACCTTTTCATTTTGTCTATGGGCTCTAGAGTTTTCATTCTTTCGGGTTATTTTTCTGCTCTCCCTAAAATGGTATATGTTATTGGTGTAAGAATGTGTTCCATAGTTACTTTTGCTATGATGAAACAGCACAACCAAAAGCAAGTTGGGGAAGAAAGGGTTTATTTGACTTACACTTTCACAGCATAGTCCATCACTGAAGGGGGTCAGGGCAAGAACTCAAATAGGGCAGAGTCTGGAGGCCAGAGCTGATGCAGAGGCCATGGAGGGGTGCTGCTTACTGGCTTGCTCCTCGTGGCTTGCTCAGCCTGCTTCCTTACAGAATGTCCTTATAGATTACCAACCCTGGCGTGACGTGACACCACCCAAGTGGGCTGGGTCTTCCCCCTCAAGCAGCCTGATCTTGTGAAGTCGTTTCCTCAACTGAAGCTCCCTCCTCTCAGATTACTCTGGTTTGGGTCAAGTTGACATGAAACTATACAGAACAATTGACTCTTTGTCAAGTTGACTCAAAGACATCGCTGTTGCGCCACAATCTTTCCTTTCTTGTACATTCCCGAGATCACAGATTAATAGAGGCCTCACAACAAACATAAAGCATTTTACAAACCTTTAAAGCCCCGCAGCCTTACAAATTCAAACACTTTAAAAGTTGTATCTAAAAAAACAATATTCAGTCCTAATTGCTGCCCCTCTTTTAACATTTTGAAGCTCTTTGTAATGCAAAAGTTGTAGGTGTGGAGAGGCTGAGAACTGGAGTGCATTGCAGTAAGGACTGACTCAAAAGCACACCCTTCTATGATTTTTGGAGGTTAGAGCAATTGGGAAGAGGTTTTCATGTAATTTGAGACAGTTTATAGAAAGAAACATACTGTTTATACATAGATGCTTGTTTGGGGTGTCATGAAATAAAGTTCTGAAACTATACTGGTTGGCTACTACTGATAATTTAGGCATTTGTTTAGAACACCATGCAAAAACCAATTATTTACTGAAACTGTATGATACTCCATTAAGTGCTGAGTAGTTAAAAACGTCAGTCTCTTTTAAACTCCAAAACTGTAGGACTCCAAAGTCCCTCTTTTAAAAAGTCTCTCAACCTTATGATCCTAAGGGGTGTGTGTGTGTGTGTGTGTGTGTGTGTGTGTGTGTGTGTGTGTATTATATATATAAGCACTAGAGCAGAGTCACAATTTGAACACTATAAAACCAAACTCAAATAGTGCGAATATCTCAGTGTTCAATGTTTGGGATTCACTCACAATCTTTTGGTCTCCCCAGACAGCCGGGGTCCTTTCTCCAGCCCCACCTTCTGCAGCACACACAGGTTGCCTTAAAAGCTTGGAAAGGTTCTACCCCATTACTGCTGCTCTTCTTCGTGGTCATCCCATGGTAATGGCATCCACAAAACACCAGGGTCTTCTGCTGCGATGAGGCTTCACTTTCACCAATAGCTTTTCCTAGACTTTCTTCACGATGCCAAGCCTCAACTTCTGTATGACCCCTTCAGTCCTGGATCTTTAATTGCTACCAAGGCAGCACATTCACAAATGTCTTCTTAGCTTCTTGCCAAGCCTCAGCTGCTCCTCGTGACCCCTTCATGCCTTCAAACCCAATCCCATCTGGGTGACTCTGACACTACCGAGTTTAGCTTCAAACTTGAGGTGCAGCCTAAGCCACCTCTGGAACACAGATTCTATATGCTGACTCTTGAGAAATACTTTCCAGATTTTACCTCAGTATTGCTGCTCTCTTCCTAATGAGCTGATTTTTCAGCCCCACCTGACTAGCATCTATTGTACCAGTAAAGCACAGGTTTTACTTTAGTGGTTCTGGTCAAGCCCAGCACATACAGCCACCAAACCCAGACAATATTGCTGATGCCAAGAAGTGCATGCTGACAGGAGCCTGGTATAGCTGTCTCCTGAGAGGCTCTGCCACAGACTGACAAATACAGAGGTGAGTGCTAGCAGCCAACCATTGAACTGAGAATGGGATCCCCATTGGAGGAGTTAGAGAAAGGATTGAAGGATCTAAAGGGGCATGCAACCACATAAGAACAACAATACCAACCAACCAGAGCTTCCAGGGACTAATCCACCATTCAAAGAGCACACATGGACTGACCCATGGCTCCAGCTGCATATGTAGCAGAGGATGGACTTGTTGAGCACCGAAGGGAGGAGAAGCCCTTGGTTCTGCCAAGGTTGGATCCTCCAGTGTAGGGGAATGTCAAGGTGGGGAGGTGGGAAGGGGTGAGTGGCTAGGTGGGGAACACCTTCATAGAAGAAGGGGAAGGGGGCATGGGATGGAGGGTTTAAGGATGGGAAACCGGGTAAGGGAATAATATTTGAAATGTAAATAAATAAAAAATTCAATTAAAAAAAAACAACAAAAAACCAAACCAAACAGTGTTTCTGGTCAATTGTTAATCACAGACAACTCTTCAGCTCTAGATGACCGGAAGCACAGATTCTTCACACAAAGGGCCAATAAAGTCTTTGCTTCCTTCTGAAACTTCACAAGCCAGGTCTCCATTGTCTGCACTGCCCTCAGCAGT
Source organism: Rattus rattus (assembly GCF_011064425.1). Lineage (NCBI taxonomy): Eukaryota > Metazoa > Chordata > Mammalia > Rodentia > Muridae > Rattus > Rattus rattus. The sequence goes on from NC_046164.1 coordinate 808,650, forward strand.
CATATTCACCAAGCTCCTACAGTATAGCCCACCGAGCTCCCAACACTCATGGATTTTTTTCTTTCTTTTTTTTTTTTTTTTTTGAACAAGAAAAACTTTAATCTGGAATATTCACAGAGCTAATAAGCACACAAAAAATTCAATAATTAGAAATCAGGTCACACATGAAGTCCACACAGTTAAGACCACTTACATTAGAAAACTGTAGAGAGCTAAGCCTTACTTAAAGACCTTTGGAGATGGAGTAGTAGCCTGCATTCCTGGCAGGAATCTCCTAGATGGTGTACTCACTTCAGAAAGCATTCTGGTTTTACTTCATCAAAGAAAGAAACACATGTTTTGGTTCTCTAAAACCCAGTGATTCTTTTCCTTGGCTCATATGCTAAAGTCATTCTCACAGACAGAGGAGAATGTGAGCAAACATGTTTCCCTCTCTCTCTCTCTCTCTCTCTCTCTCTCTCTCTCTCTCTCTCTTAAAAAAAAAAACAACAGCTAAGAGTAAGGTGCAACCTGGGTGTTAGGTGAAATAATGAGATGCACACTAATTGAGCATAATGTGGAATCTGGAAGAAATGTGTGTTGTACTAAGAACACCCCATAAGGATGGCTACTATTTTAAAAAGTAACAAAATCTCACAAGTGTTGGCAAGGGTGTGAAGAAATTGTCACCTTTGTATACTGTTACTCAGACTAAGAAATGAAGCAACTGTTATAGAAAATAACATGGTAATTCCTTAAAAAATTAAAATAAATGCACAACACCATGCATAAGTGTAAACAGGGACTTGAAATGGTATTTGTGTAGACATTTTTATGGTATCATTGTCTCTAATAGCCAAAAAGCAGAAGAGACCTAGTATTCGTTAACAACTAAATAAATGAACTATGCAGCAGATACAATGGAATACTACTTAGTCATTAAGCTGGGAATATAGAAGATTATTCGATAGATAAAGTTATTGTCATGCAAGCATGATAATTTGAGTTTGGATCCCCAAAATATACAGAAAATCTAGGAACAGCAATGGAATGTCTGCAAGCCTAGTATTGGTTTGGGGGGTGGGGTGGGTAGATCTCAGGGTTTTGCTAGTCAGTTATTCTAGCAAAAAATGGCAAGCTCTGGTTCAGTGAGAGCCTTTTCTCAAAATATATGGTGGAGTATGATAGAAGATGGCACCCAACGTTGGAATACATAACTAAACTTCACTCAGCCATAAATGAAATCAGTTTTTGCTAGAAATGGATAAAACTGAAGATCATCATGTTCAGTTAAACAAGCCAGTCTAAAACAAAATATCGTATATTTTCTGCTGCATACAGGTAGGAAGAAAGACATAAAATTTAAAGGTAAATTCTAGTAAAAAGAAAAAGAGTAAGGAGTAGAAAGGATAAAAATGGTGACAGGCTGAATGTGGTCAATGCATGCACACTCATGGATTTTCTAGTCAAAAGTTCCAAATTCCTTCAACAATCCTCTAGAAAATAGCATGGTCATGTCTGTTACAGCAATACCCTACTACCCTAGTACTCATTTCGGTGCCAGTTAAGGTTACTAGTACTAATTTCGGTGCTAGTTAAGGTTACTATTGCTGTGATGAAACACCATGACCAAAAGCAACGTGGGGAGGAAAGGGTTTATTTGGATTATACTTCTATATCATAGTCCATCATGAAAGGAAGTCAGGACAGGCAGGAACCTGGAGACAGGAGTTGAAGCAGAGACTGCGAAGGAGTGCTGTTTACTGGTTTGCTAATCAATCACTGATAAATAAAATGTCCCATAATCTTGCCAACAGCCTGACCTTTGCTCAATTGAGGCTCCTTCCTCTTTGATGACTCTAGCTTGTCTTACTTGACATCAAACAAGCCAGTACAAAGTATATCCATGTGTTTGCCATAGGACTGCCCGTTCACACATTGGTAATGTTTCTATTAATATTCATACAACCATTGTTTGAGCTTCAGTAAACACTATCTGATGTCTACTGATTGTTGCCCAACTTCCCATGCTGTAAGTCTACTTACTAATTTAAGTAAATAAGGGTGACAAATTTATTTTGGTGGTTGACAGTGTTGACTCTGTACACAGTAGAGCCAGATTCAGTTCTGACACCCACATGGTGGTTCAGCCTGTCATGCTAATGCTAGGGAATTCTTTGCCTGGAAACCTTCAATGAAAAAAAAATTCTACAGAACCTAAATCTTTTCCTTGGAGCATTTACTACAAGAAGTCATCAGCCACTGCTACGTGAAAAGGGCAAGGAACATTTTGCGATGACTTTGACGTATTACTGTCAACTCGTCAACCCTTACATCCTTTTAAGAATCACCACTTAATATAGAAATTATAAAAACATGAGCTATTATTTGGAAAGGTTATTGGGTTATTGGGTTAACTGGTTCCTTTGCGAAGTCTATAGTCATTCTTGTAACTAGAATTTTTTGTAGTAATTACCCTAAGAAACAATTTACCCAGTTTTTATACCTTAAGTTTGCAGTTAGGACATGACTTTTCAGAAACATATTCTTGACTCTAATTGATGATGCAGAGTTATGTCTATGTATGAACTATGCTGTGATATTTCAATGTATGTATGCAATGAATAGTGAACAAATCAAGGTTGCTGTATATCTATAACTGGGCAGGTTTTATTTTTTTGTGTTAGAAATATTCAGAATCTTTCCTGCTAGCTATTTTTGAAATAGTCATTTAATATTATCCTTAATTATTTTACTAGCTATAGAATATTAGACACTATTCCTTCTTCTCAATTGTGTAATGGTACCCACTAGGTGTTCTCCAAAGGGTCTGCTTTTGACTTCTGTGATTCAGAATATTTCTTCTTGGAGAGCAAATTGTCCTTTAAGAGATTGGTTTTAACTTTTCAAGAAAAGCTTCCCGTTACACAAATGGATGATTTGTGGAATTTAAATCACATGGAAGCAGAGGGCTTTGCTGAACTGAGGGAGAGAATGTTTTATTGGTCAAAAGCTCTATCAGTCTTTGTCGTGCTTATGTCTTGAATTTGAGTTTGTTTTTTTCCACATTCATCTTTTCTATTGATCTTAAATGTGTGTGTGCTTTCCCAAAGTAACGATTCCCCTCTGCCTCAAATTCACAGAGCCTTTTGTGAACATAGAGATTTGGAGAGGTGGGAGACTAAGAGAAGGCATAGAAAGGAAACATAATGACTACACTTTTCTATCCTACCAAATACCTTCTGATTTTAATTCTTTTGTATGTGCTCAAAAGTGCACAAAAGTCAGAGGAGAAAGTTAGGTATCCTTTACTACTACCTACCTGTCTTATGAATTTTAGTCTAAGTCTTTCATTGAACCTTAAGCTAGATAGGCAGTAAGTCCCAGGCATCCTCCTGTCTCTACTGTACCTCCTCATGCTCAGTAACAGAGGGACATGGCTACACCTAGTTTATTCCATGAGTTCTGGGGAATTGTACTTAGGTCTTCATACTTGTGAAGCAAGTGTTCTTACATATACACAGCCCATAATTTAATTCTTGATAGCTTATGTGGACACACATCTTCTCTAAAAGAGCAAGATTGTGAAGGCAGTGAATAAGTCATGCACAGCACTGAGGCTTTTTTAAAACATGTTCCCAAGGCATAAGAAGAAGGGAGGTTTTTCAGGTCAAATATGTTTGGCAATCAATATAAAAACAATTTAGGTAATGTTGAATGGAATCTTCCTTTCTGAGCTTTTGGTTATTTCAAATGAAGAGTAAAACAAGAAGCACCCCCATACACACCAAGTTTTCTATATGTTCTGGCCACTAGCAGATTCACAGTGTATCACAAACCATTTAGGTCTTAGACACTGGTACCTAAAGAGCTCATGGAATGAAAAATTCCCGTATCTACTTTTCACTAGCATCTCTTCCTGTTTCTTGGATCCTCTTGTTTCTCAGAAGGGGCCATAAGACATGACTGTGGGTGTGTTCTCACCAGAGTGAGTCTTCATGTCAAAGAGTTGTCAGGAGAGCTGACAACAGAAGAAACTAAGGATTTATCTACCTTCTCGTGTTTCTTTCTCATCCATCTCTCAGAGCTGAGGGCAAATCAAGAAGGAGGAAATTACATAAAATATCATTGCGAGTTGAGAACAAGGAACGTTATCTTGTGGGAAAGAACAATGAAGTTCAGGCTCTGATGAATTCAGGAAACTAAGAAGGACCTCGGGTTTGCAGAAGAAACTTCTGCTCCTCATCTATTTGCCCTGAATAGATGATTTGGGAATGCAAACTGGAAACCAAAACCAGGTATAAGGGGGCTTAACTATGAGGAACTTGACAGTGTCAGATGACAGTGTGAGTGGAAGGCTACAGAGAGCGTTTTGTCATGGCTGCCATTGATGTTCTCCATGCTCATGGAAGGGGACGTTCCTGACATTGTATCATGGCTCACTCACTCCTCATCACATCTGGCTTTGGAGATGGGACTTACTCTGGATTATCCAAAGCAACAAAACATGATGTCTGATTGTCCTAGCTTTAGCTTCAAAGTCCTTATTAAACATTGTTGAGCTCAGTGTTTGAATCAGTGATAAAACAGAACTACAGGCAACTTAAATTGATGCAGAATGATTGAACAGGCATCTAACTGGTAACTTATAGATCAGTTTTTTAAATTAGTCTGAGTATATATTTCACCCTTGGCCCTCTGCAGTGGGAGGCAAGGCATTTGGCCTGTCTATATCAAAAGTCCAATGTCTAGATGGCTTAGTGGTTAAGAACACTGACTCTTCTCCCAGAGGTCCTGAGTTCAATTCCCAGCAACCACATGGTGACTCACAACCATCTGTAACGGGATCCGATATACACAAAATAAATAAATCTTTTAAAAAGAGTTCCACATTTTTAAGTGGAAATAAATATTATACCTATTTATAAACTAAATGCATTAATACATCTAAAGAGACTAGCACACAGTAAGTGTCTTAGTTACGGTTTTATTGCTGTGAAGAGACAGCATGAGCAAGGCAATTCTTATAAAGGGAAATATTTACTTGGGGCTGGCTTACAGCTTCAGAGGTTCAGGCCATTATCATCATGGTGGGACACATGGCAGTATAGGGACAGACATGGTGCTGGAGAAGGAGTTGAGAGTTCCACAGCTTGATTCTCAGGCAGCAGAAGCAGATTGCCACACTAGACCTAACTTGAGCGTATGAGACCCCAAAGCCCACCTCCACAGTGACACACTTCCTCCAGCAAGGCCACGCTGATCACAACAAGGTCACACCTCCTAAACACATCATTCCATGTGAGCCTACCTTTCAAACATGAGGCTATGGGGCCGTTCCTATTCAAACAGCCACAGTCAGCACCGTACAGATGCGACTGCTGTGAGTCAATTTGTTGTTATTGTAATTACACAATAGAAATCAGCCATTCTGAGAAAAAGAATATTTCATTATGAGGTTATTCTAAGAAATTTTGATACCAGAAACGCTTAGGAATTTTAATTATCTTGGAGTTGCCCCAAAGAAGGGGTATACACAATTAAACATCAGAAAGTACCCAGAATATTTTAGTGCGAGTTAATCAATGATAAAAATACATTCTACTGTAGTATAAGTGACACAACGAAATCGAGATATTACTTAATATGTGTACTATTAATAGGTCAATAAAGAATTAAATATACAGGCTTAAACAAAGCTTATTATACAACATTCTAAACTCTCCAAAAGACAGGTAATATTTAATATTCCTATGTGTTAATGAGTGTTTATGTGCATTATACTTGACACAGTTTTTATTTTCATCCATTAAAGCATGAAAAGGATGTGTTAGATTGAAGATTAAGATTCAGGCTGGAATAATTATTTATGTACTAAGAATGAACTCTTTCTATTCATATACCTGTGTCAAAGAATCGTGCACAATATATTCTAAAAACTACTTCTAAGATGTTAACCAGCTGTAACAATGTGTTCTATTCTTATTTTGCTGTTTTAAAATTTATCTGTCAACATTCATTCTACTTCTATGTCTATTTATCCACTTGACTGTGTTTTTTTCAACCTTTCTTGACTTAATAAAGTATTTTAAACATCATGGCGAGTTTGGGGAAGGTAAGGATGAATACATCATGAACTCTAAATTCATGAAATGCACGTTACAACCCTTTCCTCGACTGTTGACACAGAGTCTCACTGTGCTGTCCAGGCTGACCTTGAACAGACACATTCCCCCTGCCTCTGTCTCCTACACCCAGCTCCGGGCTACAACCTTTGAGACCTGTGAGATTCAAAATAATTCCGTATGGCAAACTTTTTTTTGTAAATGTTTAAAAGATTAAAACTATAACAAAATTTCATTTTGTTAACAAATAAGAAAGCTAAACACCTGAAAATGTTTTAAAATTCTCCATCTGTGTGGAACAATCCCCTGTAAGCATTTTATATAGAGATAATAACTTTTCGGGTAAGAAGTGCTTGGTGCGGTGTGGTGTGTGTTCTGAAGTTTTCACATCCCGGTCTACTTCAGTTCCCTGCCCTCTGTTAAGTGGAGATAATAAACCTTACTCCTGGGTGTGAAAGCATTAGGTGAGCAAATGAAGGACTGACTCCAGCATATACTGAGTCCTACTCTGAACAGAGTGCTTTCAGATAAATAAGAGGTTCTCGCCCTGTGGGCTGTGACCCCTTTAAAGGTCAAACACCCTTCTCACCGGAGTCATATATCAGATGGCCTGCATATCAGACACTTGCATTATGACTTGTAATAGTAAAATTACAGTTACAAAGTAACAAAGAAAATAATTACGGTTCAGGGTCAACACAAATGAGAAGGAGCTGTACTAAAGGGTGGCAGCATCAGGAAGGTTGCGAACCACCAATGTTCATGATTTCATGTGTTTTCTGCCATAGCTTGATGAGACCAGTCTGAGTGCTACCATTTCACTAGTGAAGTCCGCTAAAGGAAGGAAAGGCCTTGTCTGTGTAGCGTCCAGTTGCCTGTTTGCAGCCAGACCACCTTGTGGAAGCCCAAATGTGGAAGCCCAAGAAAGAATAATATTCAAGATTTGCTTACTGGTTGTTACCATTAGTGGGTCCATTTCTGGCCACTGGCCAAATATTTCAGACATATTAATGGCTGTATCAGGTTTACAACATGAAATTGAATAACTGTGATCTGGGGCAATGTTTTCTTCTCATGAAAACAGAGGTTTGCTCCCATCAGGATTGTAACGAATAAATAATCCAATAAATACTGTGATTTAAACTGATGTTATTTAATAAATAGGCAATAATAGTCCATATTATAGATGCAAATAAATTACCACTTAATGTGGGATTGTATACTGATCTGATAATAAATTTCTATAATATTGAATATAAGTTATGTGTGTGTGTGTGTGTGTGTGTGTGTGTGTGTGTGTGTGTGTGTGTGTATGTCTGGGTATCCTCAGTCTTCCTATTTTATTAGAAATATAATTCCATATATTCTAGATAATCAGGAAATGAAGGCATGACTAACCAATGATTTTCAGGTCACTTTTTAAATCTCAATGACACAAATACTCATTTCAATCCACGGACTATATCTATCTATCAATATGTGGAGATGATGAGACCGTGAATACTTCATTAAAATTGAGAATTAGAGAACACGTGAATACTTCATTAAAATTGAGAATTAGAGAACACAAGATACTATGACCTTAAAACTGATTAAATAGAGGAAATGAAGGAGACCCTTTTAGTTAATCTTGGGCTTTGCCTTCACATCGAGGCCCTACCTTTTCTTCCTATTAGCTTGTACTGTTGGGCTGGTTACTTTTCCCACCTATAGAAGCAAGTGGCTAAGTCATGCACTAGTGAGGATTAGGTGAGTTGACAGACATATAGAAGGCATGTCATGAGCACACGGCTTTTCTGGAAAAATAGAAAATAAGATATTTAATTGATAATTTACCAGTTAATGATTTTTAACTCTGAAGGTGGTTTTTAGGATGTGTCGGGGATTAGACTTAACGAATTAGCATGTCAACTGAAACAATTATCCAAAAATAATAAAAAATAAACTACAAAGATTTGTAATGCACTTATCCAGAACTACCTTTTCCTCTAAAGATAATAGGCCAGAGATGAATTTATATTTTGCTTTTTTATTAAGCTAGAGGAAGAGAGGGTTGTACAGGCTTCTGGGAACTTGATCCCAATTTCAGATGAAGAACGCACTTGGCATTACATCTTATCCTTTGCAAAGAAGAGAAATGAAATTTTAAAAGTGAACGAAATCCCTTAATCAATAAAGATTTTGAAGTGCTGGGGATATGGATATTGCGGGGCGGGGGGGGATCTAAACAGAGAGTTCTGCAATTTGCAACGTGTTCCACTAAAGCCAGCCCAGGGACCGAGCTGAAATAAGCGGCCCCTTGGTGGGGACATTCGGGTTTATACAGGACAAGTCATGGGAATCAAGTGTTACATTTCCTACTCTTCTCTCTGCTTCTTGTTTATGAAGAAGTAAAAACTGAAACAGTGCGCAGAGCTGTGGAATGCCCTTTAGAATGACTATAGATTCAGCATAGGCTATCACAACAACTAGTAGGCATCTTCTTGTCCTTAATCCTTATGTCTGCCTCTTTGCGGGATTTCTTGCAAAACCTTCCATTTCGGGGTTAGTGTTCCTGAATTCGACTCAAAGCAACTACTGCTACCTAGTGTTTCTTACCATGTCTATTCTTTGTTAATAATGTGTCACTAATGTCTAAAATAGGGACAGTTGCTCATTAATTGTAGGGAGCGGCTAAAGATGGCGCCGACATCCGGTGGTCGTTTGTGGTAAACACCTACAGCGCATGTGTTGGCATGCCCCCAGCATCTACAAGGCCAGGGTGATATTCATGCTAAATAGGTTATTTCATACTCCACCAATCCCCAGTGGACAAATTTACAGCTACAGTCTGT